>NC_138524.1:54347892-54959142 GCF_000230855.2 Cajanus cajan | reverse complement strand
GAATTTCTTAAAGTTTCTTACCATTTGAGTAAATTTGTGTTTGAGTTGCTTAATGCTGACATGACATACTAGAGACCACTTTTTTCATTTTTTAATGCATGAAGCAACTCAAATGAGTGGTTGCATTGGAGATGTCCTAAGTATTACACCGCTCAATAACTTTATATTAAATGTGAAATTTGTAAATCCAACCGTTAAATTGAAAATTCTTTACTCTTAAATCATATATACAAAATGTTATATTAATCGAAGATGATTTCTTATAAAACAAAATTAAATTTGTCAGAAAATTTATATTTTCGATGATTTTTTTTTTTTGTAGGAAAGGCTATATTATTGATGGAATATTTTCGACAAATTTATATTTGACGAAAATGTAAGAACTAGTTTTAAATTTGATATGAAAATATTATGATATAATTAGATAATATTTTAAGTTAGTATTTTATTAATGGTTGATAATTAGAAAATAAAACAAGGATAAATACATTTTTTGAATTTTATATGTTTGATTTAAGATAACTTGCAAAATAACTCTTGATAAAGTTATTCTGCTCAATAACTCATGGTGTGTATTGAATTTCATTGATCCAATTAATTGTTAAATTAAAAATTATTAAATTTTACTAATAATTAATATAAAAAAATTAATTAGCTTTGGAATAAATTATTTGCTAATTAACAATATAATTGAAACATTAATTATTTTAAATTATTTAACTAAAATCTTATTGACAATTTACTATATGATCTTAATATTTTTGTATAACTAATATTTGGTTTTAAATTTGATATGAGAATATTATGATATAATTAGATAAGATTTTAAGTTAGTATTTTATTAACGGTTGATAATTAGAAAATAAAACAAGGATAAATACATTTTTTGAATTTTATATGTTTGATTTAAGGTAAATAAATATATTAAATTAATTAATAATTTTTTTAAAATTTTAAAATTTAATTTATAAGTATGTAATAAATAAATATTTATAATTTTATAAATTATATTATCATTATAAATTATAAAATTAAATAATTTAAATTATAATTTTAAATAGAAATAAGTAGATGTTAATTATAAAAGTAAGTACATATAAATAAAGAATAATTGAATATATTATTATTATTATTATTATTATTATTATTATTATTATTTGTAATATAAAATTATTATATATTATTATTATAGTACAATTATGAGATTGTATATTTGAGGATGACTTAAATGAATTAATTTGTATAAGTTATACTGACAATATACATATACATTTCGGTAGCTTACTCATTAGAACTTTACAGTTAAGCGTGCTTGACCTGGAGTAGTATTGGGATGGGTGACCTTCTAGGAAGCTTCCCAGAAATTGCGCAAGGATAAAACACGCTAAAAAGTGAAATGTTGTGAAGTAAAACCCTTGAGAAGCCAAATATGAGGACTGTTACATTAATAAATTTATTAAAATTAAAAAAAAATATAATTTCTGACAGAATATTTCATCAAAATTTCCTGATGGATATTTTTGTCAGAAATTTCTGACCGAATTTTTCGTCAGAAATTTCCAACGGATTAAATTATTTCTAACGGATTTTTTTTTCGACGCCACTTTTTTTGACAGATTTAAATCCCAGAAAAAACAAAGTCGAAAAAAATAAAATCCGTTAGAAATTTACCTTTTTCCGTCGAAAATTAGCATTTTTCTTGTAGTGATATGAAGGACCTTAGTGATGCCTCTGCTGTTCTAGGCATTCATATTTTTTATGATGGGTGATGTGGCAATTGTCTTAGAGGGGGTATATTGATAAAGTCCTCAAACAGTTTAACATGTAATTTTGCTCCCCATGTGCTGCACTTGTTCAAAAAGGTGACAAATTCTCTAAATCTCAATGTCCTTAAAATGATAATGATAAATTTGAAATGGAAAAGGTCTCATATGCTTCCCTTGTTGGTAGCTTGATGTATGTTCAAGTTTGTACTCGTCCCGATATTGCTTTCGTTGTTAATGCTTTAGGGAGATACTTGAGTGACCCGGGTTTAGGTCATTGGAAAGCTATTAAAAAGGTCTTTAGATATTTGCAGGGAACCAAGGATCATATATTGACCTATAAGAAGTCTGATCAACTTCAGGTCATTGGTTATTCTGATTCTGATTTTGCTGGTTGTCCTAATAATCGAAAATCTACTTTCGACTTTGTTTTTATGATAGCAGGAGGAGTTATTTCTTGGAAGCGTTAAACAGACTCTTATAACTACTACTACCATGGAGACATAGTATGTCGCTTGTTATGAGGCTATTTGTCAAGTTGTGTAGGTTAAAAATTTGAATTTTGGCTTTCATATTGTTGAAAGTATTTCTAAGCCACTTGTGATATATTACAACAATACTGTTGTTGTGCATTTCTCTCAAAATAATAGAAGTTCTACTCGCTCAAAGCATTTTGGTATAAATTAAATTTTTTGTTTGTTAAAGAGAAACTTTTGGATTTTCATACTCAGATTGAACATGTTGCTACATAAAATATGTTAGCAAGTCCACTAACTAAAGACTTGGCTATTGGAGTTTTTCAAAATCATGTAACTCATATAGGTGTGGTTAAGTTTTTTGATGTATTGGGTTAATTGGAGTCTGAAATTTACATTTTATTATTATGGATTTCATGAGATGTAAATTTATCAATGACATCATTTTCATTACATCTCTTTTAGCATATAAAAATGCTTTGACCATTTTTTGGGATCACATATTTATTATATTTTTCATTATCCATTATTTATGAAATATAAGCATAAGGTATATGTATCTCTATTAGATACTACTATCTTTGTGGTTCATGTTTATATTTCTTATATTGTTTTTTGATATATGTGCTTGCGTTGTAATTGGTATATTTAATTTATTGATTAATGTTATCCAAGTGGGAGAATGTTATATTTATATAATTATTCTCTATTATTATTATTATTATTATTATTATTATTATTAATTAATAAATTATAGTTATATGTTAATATCAATTATATTGCACGTTATTATTAATTTATGGGTAATGTATACTAAATTTCTGACGATTAGTTTGTGATAGGTTGGACTGTTCAATATCTTATTGAAAGGTCTATAGTCTCTACTGATAAGGATATAGAACTAGTATCCAATTAGTTCATTCAAATGTTAAAAAAAAAACACACATTTTCATCTTCTGTCTACCAAAAAAAAGAGTAGTCTTCTCTCACATGTTCAAAACAAAAGAGATAGACCCTCGTTAATTTTGAGTACGCAATTCTTTTTAAATTTTACTCGAACATACTATAATATTGTATCTTATATTGTTCATTATCTAAGTTATTATTATGAATTTTTCACATAAAAAAATTTCAATCTAACGATAAATTTTAAAAGTAATCATCTAATATAAAGTTATATAACAATATAAGAACAAATATAAATTATATCGATATCATTTGATCTCGTTTTATATATATGACTTGATAGGCCAACCTAATAAGTTAAATCAATTTTTACACCTCTAATTATAATAGTCATTTGTATGGAGTTTTTCTATTATTGTTGTTTGATTGTATCTACTTGTTAGGTCATATATCGGAATACTTGGTGTACACATTAATATTTTTAGTGGAAATTTTTGTTAGACTTATCCCAAGTTTTTTTCTCCCTTCTTTGGATAGTTTTCCACGTTAAGATTGTGGTATCATGATATTTATTTTTTCTGCCATTAATATTGTGCTGTAGAAATATTCTTTGTTGTCCCTATTTATCTGCACATGTGGAGGAGGGATATTTTGCTTCATTAGATTTTGCCCCCAACACCACTACTATCAAAAATCAACCAACATTACTTTTTTGTAGAGACAATTTGGATTACTTTCAAATTTATTACACTCGCGATTAACATACATCGAGGATCAATACCTAGTGATATAGGAAATGTCTGAAAAATTATATTTATATTTGGATAATTTAATTTAATTATGGCTACAATCCCATAGTTTTTATGTGGTAGAAGATACTTAACATTGTGTATTTATATTCGATTTTGGGAAGTAGATGTAGTTTGAAAGACGGAATCCCAATAAGCATCGTCCCATTGGTCTCTGTATTTGTCAGGCAATTCAATTAATTTCTTGAAGCATTCTGCTAAGAGATTTTCCCTCCACTCTTCCAAAGGAGGCAACCCATTTTGTGCAGCTAACCAATGTTTATAATCAACCTGCCAGACAAATTCAATTAATCTTAACCACAAGAATAATTTACAATTTTGCACACATATATACATGTGAATTAATGTAGTCCTTTTATTATGGGCAGTTAAATGAGTTTTTTTTTTCATTAATTTGTTAAGAAGGTGAACTCCTTCTGTCAGAGTCGATTCTTATAGAAATAAAATAGTACTCTTGATTTAGTCCAGAATCTATATTTAAGACGGAATTTAAACTTTAGTCATTAAATAATAAACATAAGTGTCGACCCATTTGTATTGATGACATTTAGTATATCTAAATGAAAAGGTGATGTTACAAATCCAAGTATCCAATAGCATATGCCCAAGATCATAAAAGATTGAAAAAGGTCTATATGAAGAAATATTAATTTGCCAATATTTTTCCCACACATATAAATGAAAGAAATTAAACATTTAACTGGAATACATCTTTTTATATATTTTCATCATATAAATTTTATATTAAACACATATTATTAAACATATAAATAGAATATATTAACTTTTACAATTATTCCATAAAAATTACACTTATAATGTCTAATCGATGAATAAAGTGAAAGAAATTTAGGGTAAAAATGTATAAAAATAAATCTAAATGAAATTACCTATATTGTGTGTAGACGTAAAAAATTTGTAAATATTATTAATCATGCACGTTCATCACTATACGTAGAATTGATATTTTATTCATCCATGATTCATTTAATTAGTGTAGAATAACCAAAGGTCGGGAGTAGTAGAAGAAATTCACAATATAATATGAATCAAAATTTAAAACTCGGTTGTAGAAGTTCTTATATTTAATATCTGATTCTATAAACCTCGAATAAAATTGTCTCCAAAATAAAAAAAATAATAATAATAAATAAATAAATAAAAAAAAAGGATACCTGCAATGGACGAAGGGAAAGAGCACAGGTTTTGGGCAAGCCATTGTTCTCCATTTGTCGATAGATATCTTCAACAGCATCCATCATCTCTTCTTCAGTAGGTAAAAGAATCTTTCCAGATAAAACTCTTGCAACATACATAGATTGTAATTCAGCAAGAAGAAAGATAGCCTCCTGATCACACCAAGTTCAATTCACCTTCTCAGTTACCCAATATTATTAAATTCAATAATTTATACTATATATAATCAGAATATTTCCATTGATAATTGATTTGATCTCTACTTTTTATTAAACTATTCTATTCCTTAATTGGTAAAGAAAAAAAAAAAAAGGTAAAAAATTAATGTATTTTTAGTCCTTCATATCACAATATCTTACATTTGCTGAATAACTATTAATAATTATTTACTAAATTTTTTATTTTAAAAATTAAAAGGTATGAAATATTTCTTTTTCACTAATTTATATATGTTATAAACGAGATATTAGTAAGCATCTTCTTGATTTCCTTTTTTTATTCTTAAATTTAAAATTATTTTTGTTGCAATAATTTTCTATTAAAACTCCTCATGAACAGATACATAAAAACGTGAAGTGTTCTTTTCCCTTGCAGGTAACAACAAAGCAAATGAATCTTCGAAGGAAATGATGAATGTTGATTCGCATTAATAATAATGACCTTGTGCTAACCCTAGACACAGGTTTGAACCCTTTTCTTTGGAGGGATATCTCACATTCAAATTTACATGATTGGTTCTTTTTGTAATCATCAACTTTATCATCCACAAAACAAAATCCATCCCTAACCCATTCTAACATATTTTATTTAACTGATATTAAAATATGGCTTGCAGAAAGTGTATTCATATACTAAGAGTTAAGGCTAGTCATTGAAGCCAAGGTTTTCGAAATATGCTTGCAACAATTGTTGGAATTTAGTGCTGTTTTTTCACAATAATGGAAAGAAAAGAAGGGGAAAATTTAATATTCAACATAACCTTGGTGGCGATCCCAATGAAAGAAAGCCAAGGTGCTAATGCTGGAGGAAAGATGTGTTTGTATAATGGCCCAACACATTTGTCTTCAACTGTTACAATTCCTTTGGTTTCAAGAAATGGAAAATGGTATTTGTATCTGTGAACAAATTTAGGCACAAAATCATTCCATATGAAGTTATTTTTAGGGTTGACTTTTGGTTCCTTTATTATTATAATTTCACAAAGTTGGTTCCTTCTTTTCTTTTTGTAAATTTGACTTCATACTATTTAAATCGTATAATTCTGATTCATTTGTTAACAATATGTAATGACACTATCTGAAACTGTTCTGTCAGCACTCTATGGTTAATATGTAGAATTAGCATTTTGGTTAAATGTTGGATATATCATATTATTAGACAGACTAAAATTACATAATTAAAATAGTGGAGTTCAAAACTGTAAAAACAAAATAGAGGAACAAATTTCACAAAATGACCATAGTAACAAAACTCAAAAGTGAAACTAAATTTAATTGCTATGAGTAAAGCAACAATGTATGAAATATGGGCATCAATTGATTCTTAAAATTTGTATTTATTTATTATTTATTTTTACTGCAGAAACGATACATGTCAACTAATAAAGATAAAAATGCTTGAATTTCTTAGTATACCCAGTACAGTGGATTATGGTATCTGCGAAAATTGATGATCCATCTTGAAAGGTAATCGAGCCATCTTCATTCACACATTTTATCTGCAAAGAAAATAAAACTACAAGGATCAATGGCATTTATATATCATATAAAAACGAAACAGCTAAAAATATTTAGTTTCTTTTATATATCAAAAGCATGTCCAAACTTTTTCTCTATTTGAATGAAATTGTATAGTATGACATTCATTTCGCAAACCACATACACTTCAAAACATGGAGCTAGACCCACCAATTTTAATGTTTATAAAATATAAACATTTGGATAATGTCTTTAATTCCACACGTTAATTTGTTACACATTTTAATTTAAAAACAGTTATCCACATTAATTTGAACACAAATCTCAATTATATTTATCTAAAATTTTATTACAGTCTAATATAAACATAGGATTTTTTTTAGTCCATGATAATATAAACATATAGTTAATTGTAAGTTCATATTTTGTTTAAAATTTGAAAAGGTCTCTTGTTTAAAATAGGCCATTGTTGACAGACTTTAAAAACACCATTTCTTTCTCTATTTTTTCATCTTCTTATTTTATTTAATCTCCAAATAATAAATATTTTTCACATTTTTTTTTCTTTCCTTCGTATTTATTTTATTTGTCATTCAAACATGTCAGTTGAGAGACTAAAACTACTATTTTTAAAACATTGGGAGACTTTCACAAATAAATTAATAAAAAAAAATAGGAGACTGAAAATGATGATATTTTTATGAAAAAAAATATTAAACCTATTTTTTTAATTTAACATATTTTATAATAAAAAAACAAAATAAGAAATTATTATAAAAAATATTCTAATCACCCTCTGTTTATTCAGCTAAAAAATGAAAATGGTGAATGATGATGAGATTAAACTTCAAATATATTGCCCAGCGAGGTGTCAACCTATACGTGTATATAGTTCATAGGGTTTAGGTAAACAGTTTAAGTATATTCTCTATTGTAATAATAATAAACAAAGTTTAAATATGATTTTACTCTTAGTAAAATAAACGAATTTTGACCTGTAAATTTTTTTTTTCATCTTCTAAATTTTGTAAACATTATTTTTTATTCTTGTAAAATGATAAAAAAAAATTGTTTTAGTCCTACTTAAACATTCTTCTTTAATTCTTATCTCTCTAAAACTTAAAGTCACTATTTTTCTAATAATCATTTTAAAGTATATAAATAATATTTATTTTAAAGTTTTATAAAAAATAATAATAAAAGTATCATTAATTAACTAACAATGTATTACATATGGTTATAGATACTACTTAAAATTGTCACTTGACTTTCTAATAAACAAATAAGTAATTTAAGAAAGATTATAGAGTAATAAGACTAAAAACATAGTTTAAATTTTAGAAAGATAAAAAAAATAAAGAAAAAAATTTACTAGAACCAAAATCAAAACCGACTCACTTAACATAAAATAAAAACATATATAAATTAACCTGTAAAGAATATAGAATTGAGAATCTGTCTGCTAGTAACATAATAGGTAGAAGCTGTATATATACATACCATATCGTGGTAAATTAAATTTTCAAACTTGACACCGAATCGATTATCTTTGACTGCTATATGAACCTCCTTCGCCGTTGGTAAAATATCTTGTGAGATATCAAAAGCACTAGGTCCATAACCAACTAAAAGCACAATCTGTAGAGATTTGCAATGAATTTTGTAATTAAACAACAAAACAAGGTGATAAGCAATGAACAAATTGACTTAAGGGTAGTTAATGTGCTTAGTAATGATGTTAACATATGAAGCCGTTGAAAGGGTATGTACAAGTTTCTGTGAGCTAAGTTCAGAAAGGATAATAATTCATTTGAGCTAAAAAATAAATAAATAAGAATATGCTTGGATATAAGTTGTAAACGTTTTTTTAGAAATTCTCTACTAAAAATAAAAAATATTTTTCAGTAAAAAAAAATTCTCAAAAACATTTTTATTTGTACCCAAACAGAATTATCTAAGATTTAATTTGTAAAATAAGACTTAAGCTCAATGAAAATATAGTTTGAATAGGTTTATGCAAGCAATACTCATAACAAGCTAAAGATTTGATTTAATTGATGCTCCAAATTTGAAGTTAAGGCCTAACATCTCATTGAGTGGTTGAGCTCAGTACAACCCAACCTAGTTTACTACATATTGCAAAGACTAAATGGGAGGCAGAGAAAATTAACTAGGTGGGACATGAAGAAAGGTATAGGAATTTATCAAAAGGGATGAAAAAAATTCTAAAAACTTAAAACTATGTAATTTTTTTTCTTCTAAAAGTAACCAAATTCCTTTTGTTATAATGTTCCTTTTGTATAAAAGAATCACCTTTTTTTTAGAAAACAGTCAATTTTTATTTCAAGAGTTTGTTTCAGTAACCTGAAAAAAACATATGCACTAAGAGTTTCACTAACTTTTTTTCTTCAGTAAAAGAACTATACCTATAACAATAAGTTATTATGATTCTTATATACAAATTTTTATTAGAGAAAAAAACATGAAGTAACAGTATAAAATATTTTTACATTATTACCTAATTAAAAATTATAATATATAATAAATTTGTTGACTTTAATATAAAAATACATTAAAGTAATACCAAATGTTTTTTTTAATATAATTATAAATAAGAAAGAGATTTATTTTGAAATGTATTAACTACTAATTTGTTTCATTTATCATAAAATTTATTAATGAGACACCTATTCAACTCTCATAAGCGAATGCACAGTTATACTCAATATTGAAAAAAAAAATCACTTTCAGTGTCTCAACAGGAAAGGCTCGTACTCTGTTAAATCTGCTTATTATCTTATTATGGAGTCCTTGTTATGCAACTCTATCTCAAGGCTCCCTGGTGATTTGAAAAAGTTATGAGCTTTACTTATTTCACATAACATGAAAATCTTTCTTTGGAGACTTCTTAGAGACTACCTTCCTTCACACCAACGCCTTCAGCAAAAGGGAGTTCCTTGTACCTCCCTTTGTCCCCACTGTGAAGCTGCACAAGAAAACAATTGCACATCTTCTTTGGTTGTCAAGAAGCACATACCGTATGACAAGCAACTGGCATATGGCAACATATTAAACCCTTAGTAGATGTAGGTGAAGGAATTGTAGAGGTCATCTTTTCCTTACTTGGCAGCATATCTCAAAGCCATATTGTTGAAGTCGTGGTCACGCTTGGCTGTATCTGGAGGCGTTGGAATGCTAAGGTTTGGGATCAGGGCACCCCACCTTCAGGTGTAGCCATCTCACAAGCAAAACAACATTTTCAGGATTGGCAAGTGGCACAAGCAAGATCATCAACACAAAGGATCCCTCCTGTACACGATCTATAGTGGAAAAAGCCCCATGTAGGGACATTTACGTGCAATATTGACGCTGCTCTCTTCCAAGACTCATCCTACTTTGGGTATAGCATGTGCATTCAAAATGATCATGGACATTTTCTCACAGCCAAAACTGGTTGGGCTCATGGCCTTCCACCTGTTCATGAGGCTGAAGCTACAACCCTACATACAGCCATCCAATGGATAGTAGCTTTGAGCCTCATCCACGTAACCATTGAGTCGGATTGTAAATCTGTCCTTGATGCTCTATTTAGGACTCAATCACACCACTCAGAATATGGGTCTCTTCTTAATAAGTGTAGAAGATTGCTACACAATCATCCGAACTTATCACTAAAGTTCATTCTGAGGCAAGCGAATTGGGTCGCTCACTGTTTAGCTAGGGCGTCACGACGTTATGCTAGCTCTCACACTTTTGAATTTATTCCCTCATGTATTGTTCCAATTATTTTGAATGAAACCCTCAAAAAAAAATATAATTACTACTTATATCAAACAAAATTTTTATACTAATTTCATTATCAATAAAAATATTGCATAATTAATACAAGATAATTGTCTTAATTAGTCATTTTCAATTATGTTATTAGTTGTGATGAGAGACTAGAAAACATTTTTTTTTAAATTATAAGAAATAAAATAATAAATTTTAAATTTGAAGATTAGTCTATTTGATAATGACTTGACAAGTTATCAAGGACTAAAATAATTTTTTATATATATTTTAGAGACTTAAAACACATATTTTAAATTAAAAAACTGTATACAGAAACTAAAAAATAATTTTTTTTAATTATAGTGAGTATTGGAGGACAAAAAAATAATTACCAAAAATTTGAAAGACTAAAAAATAAATTTTATCTTAAAAAATTAACTAAAAATAATGCATATTCATTTAACTCTTGGCTTAATTATATTTTTTGTCCTCTAATTTAATTTTTAAACAATTTTGGTCATCATAGTTTTAATGAATTGATTTTGATTTACACATTTTAAAAAATGGATAATTTTAATCCTTTTATTAGCTTACCATATAAGTTTTAACAAAGTCATGGTGTGGCAATTAGTTATTCATTAATTAGTCAAATTTTTTAATAATCAAACAACTTTGAATCCTATAACAAAAAAAATATTTTTGAAATCCAAAAACAAAATGACTTTAGACCTTTTTCTTATTCACTCATCCCTCTCAAATAAAACATCATGCTGAGCCAGTTAACAAGGCTACTAGAGAGCCGGAACGACCCAAACATAAAGTTAAGAAGACTCTTATTTTGGATCTCTTTAGAAAAAAAAATTACATTAATATTTATATAATTTTTTTAAAATCTATAATTTAAAAATTTACTTTTTTAAAAAAAAAAGTTTATCCTAAAAAGATTTATCTCTTAAAAATATAAAAATATAATTATTATTTTTATATTTTTATCTAAAATATTTGAATCTTTTTACTAAAAAATATTATTAATTTTAAAAAAGTCTCACTTTAAAATTTATTTAAGACCTAATAATAAAGCCTCACAACCCGAAGTGCATAACACGTCAAAGCCAACTTTAAATCCTACACTAAAACTAAAGTCACAATGATTGCTGAATGAAAAACAAGGGAATCCTTGCATAGAGATTTGGTGTGAATGGTCACATAGGATATTTTAAAATTTAGTCACAGTTAAAATGCATTATTCCTTTCCAAAATTCAAACAAGATATAATATTAATTAGAGTCTTCTTACATGGGTGTTAGGGTGACACGTGAGCCAGATATACTTGATTTTCCTATAGGTCTTAAATTTGTTAGATGGACATACTTATCGTTTGTAAACAAATTTTGTCATTTAATTATTTATTTTATTGTTTGCAAATAAACTTAGAAATAAGTTCAATATGGTTTGAGCTTGCAGTTCTTGAATTTGACTCAACTTATTAAATTAAGAGGTGTAACAATAGTCTTGATTCAATGTACTTACTCAATTAACTCAATAAATTAAGTGGATTTGTGATATAGGACTTTGTATAGCTCGAAATTCTGTTATTTCTGTTATTGTAGAGATTATTCAAATTCATTTGTAAACATTTCTCAATTCTCTCTTAATTCAATACAGTTTTCGGGTTTCTTTCTGTCATAGGAGTTCCTAGTTCTTGCAATTCTTCAAATAGTTCTTCTCCTAGAATTGTATTCTATCAATTTGATAAAATAAAAATTAGACCCAAATCCATTTTGATCTCGACCAATCTGACTCAAATTTGTAATTACTAGCTCAAAGTGGATTGGATTAGTTTTGTGGGTCAAATTTATTTTATAATGTTACTTTTATGATTATTTTTATAATTATTAAGATAACAAATGATTAGCATTTGTTATAATATGTCATGTACCAAACGTAGAGTCATCAAAGTGAGCTCTCATCCTATGGGTTAATCCGACCCACTTTGAAAACGAGTTGGGTCAAGTCAAAAAAAAAAATTATGATTGGTCAAAAAATGTTATCCAGTCTACTTTCAACCCAGCCCATCCAGGTTAAGCTCGTGATGCGCTGGACTACCTACCTAACCCACTTACAATCCCATCAACCCAGCCCACTGACAATCCACTAACAACTCACTTAACTATTTATTATTATATACGTGTTATTTTAACAATATATCATTTTTTTATAGATAAAGATAAAATCAATGTTAAACAACATGAAATTGTTATAAATTTATTTACTCAAACCACCAATAAAATTTAATATTGATAAATAATCACTCTCATGAAAGGATTTTTATTTTTTTTGTTTTAA
This sequence comes from Cajanus cajan, assembly GCF_000230855.2. NCBI lineage: Eukaryota > Viridiplantae > Streptophyta > Magnoliopsida > Fabales > Fabaceae > Cajanus > Cajanus cajan. The sequence continues at coordinate 54,946,174 of NC_138524.1, read as the reverse complement.
TTTTTTAAAGTTGTACACTTTTTAATTTAAGTTTAATATTGTATGCATGATACTTAGTTTGATAATTTTTACTTTAGATTAGTGATTATTTCATATTGAAATTTATTTTAAATTATTTTTTTTTCTGACTAGAAAATTTTGGATAATAAATTTGGTGGGTCGAATCGGATCAACCCACTTAAAAAGTGAATTGAGATGGGACAGCTAAATGGGTCAAATTATCCAATTTTAACAGTTCTAAGTGCGTGTTTGGATTCGGGCAACGCGCGTATTTCCTTCCGCAAACGCAATTCATCTCTGTGAAAGCATGTTTGGATGTTTCTTCTTCACACGATTCCATCAACGAAAATCAATTTTGGCTGAATCCAGTATATTCTTGCTTCTACGTTTTCAGGAAATTGATTTTGGTAAGTGGATTTTTGATTTTCCTCATTTGTCCTCATGAAACTTCAATGTTCCCTTTCTCCTCACCTAATTCATAAATGTTCTGATTCTTCTCATCAATTTTATTTTCATCATTAGGGTTCTTTCCTCCTTGTGTAATGTTTTGATTCTTCTCATCAATTTTATTTTCACCGATTTAGAAATTTTTCCTCCTTGCGTGTGTACATGTTGCACCTGTGAACCAGAAAATTTATTGGGCATTTATTTTGTACTTCAATGCTAACCAACAACCTCTATGAATCTGTTGGTGTGGCTGGTATAAAATTTGTTGGTTTGAAAAACTATGAAACTTACGGGATTCCAATTTCAGACTTGTGGAAAGATAGGAAAGCCGTTTAGCATTTGCACGTCAGTTTGGGTGATTGCGATTTTATCATATTTACTGCACAAATTAACTTACCCTTTAGTAAGATCATAGATGTATCATGTGCTAGTTATTGTTTGAGTTTGTTTAACAATCACTTGTGCTCCTTTTTTTTTTCTCTGTACATTTACAGGTGCGTGTTGTGCCGTAAAAGGGCAGATTATCTTGCATCCAAGAAGGTAAAGTTTTTTGCCGTTGTCATTTTTCTTCTCTCTTGTTCTCAAAAATACTTATAAACTTGTATTCAAACAGACTTTAAATTACTATGTTCTTACAAGCTTTCAGCTTGAAGTTTTCGCAAGAGGAATCCTATATCATCTTTCTTATTTCATGGTAAATGTTTCTATTTCACTAAAAGTATATTGCCTCCTAACATGGATGTGTTCTATCGACAGGATATACTAGATGCATCTGGTGTAGTACTTGTATTGATTGGACCTGGGAGCATTGATCAGGTATATCAGACTTGTATTGATGTGTTCTATCGGGTTTACTGCAAATGCTACTATGAATCTGTTGGTGTGGCTGGTATAAATTTTAAGTTGCATTTAAGTATTAATTTTAGCTACTATTTGCTAAGTTATATTTTGTTAAACCTTTTAATGTAGAAGTATGGGTTCTGAGAAAGAAAAAGTTTGCTGGGATCTTAAAGCAACTGAATGTTTTATCATAGCATGCTTGGAACAAGTGACTAACGGCGAACGGTTGGGTACTAGTTTTACTAAGAAAGGATGGATTGGAATTGCAACCAAATTTAAGGAGTTAACAGGAAAGGTTTATGAAAAAACAAAGTTTAAAAATAGGTTTGATAATTTAAGAAGGGAGTGGAGGTTATGGTATAAATTATTTGGTAAAGAAACTGGGCTTGGATGGGACAATGTGAAGAATACTGTTGATGCAAATGATGAGTGGTGGGAGAGAAAGCAATTGGTATGTGTTATTGTAATTGATTTCATATATATAAGAATTGTAAGCTTTTACGTTAATGTATTTATCCTATTATAAATTGTGAATGTGCAGGAAAATCCTCTATACGGAAAGTTTAGAAACAAGGGACTTCCATTTGCTCACAATTTAACTGTACTTTTTAAGGATGTAGTTGCTAATGGAGAGTACGAATGGAGTCCCTCATCTGGAGTGTTGCCTCCTAATGTTGGGGTTGATATGAATGATGTGTATCGTCCAAGTCTAGAGGGAATTTGTTTAGATGTAGAGGAAGGCTCGGGTGATAGTGAAGATGCAAGTGTTGGTGCTACAAATGCTTTAGGGGGGATTAATTTAAATGATTCACAAGGAACAATTAGCCAAGGGATTGGTAGCCAAAAGAGTGGAGAAAAAAGAAAAAGAAGCAATCACATTGAAAAGTTTAGTAAGAAGAAGACAACTACTTCTGTAAGAATAGCCGATGCAGTTAGTGTGCTAGCGGATGCATGTAGGTCACGTAATGAAGTTGTAGCAACTGCATCAATTCAGGAAGTGGTGAATGAGCTTAAGACGTTACCTGAATTAGAAAATGATGATGTCTTTCATACACAATGTTGCAACTTGATGTTGTTCAAACCGGCAAGAGAAATGTTTGTTGCTTTACGTGGGTTAGATGAGAAAAGGATGCATTGGCTTAGGGATGCAGTTAAAAATCCTTTACTATTTAAGGGAAATAACTAGATGTGTCTGTTAAGTGTTCAACTTAAATCCTTATTTATTACTTTAAATTTATGTTGTATTAAGTTTAGGGAGTTGTTCTTATAGATTTAGGTGTGTCTATTAAGTTTTTGCTATGTCTTTCTACTGTATCAATGTTTTTTTCCCTATTATGTATGCTAGTGTGCTGTATGTTTGTTGTATAGGCTCTCATATGCATTGATGTGACAAAATGTAGACAGGGTACACATGATTTGGTACTCAACATTTACTTCTGATTAGTTTCTTGTTGGGAAATGTCTTTTTAACATCTCCTACAGTCCAGTTTTCTGTTGCAAGTTTCCTAATCTGTTTCCTTTTTGCTAATAAACTTAGACGAGTCTAAATAAGCTGCTATTTGATATATGTTTTTGGGAGTTGGATCGTGTTATATAAATTATGTGTACAAGTACACATTACTATCCCCTACATAGTATAAATCAAAAGTGTCTACACTTGCCACTGTAACAGAAAACTAAAGGGCCGACCATCAAAGTTGAATTATCATAATATAAGTAAAATGGCCTAAGCTGTTGAAATCAGAAAACAAAAAAGTTTAAATATGAAGAGTTGTTCAATATTTGGTACAATTCTCCACAGTAGTGAAAGTATTGTCTCAATTTAAGCATTTCACATACTCTAAAAAACTGGGTAAAAAATCCAGAGGATAAATGCTGCATTAATTGAAAAACCAATGATAGCCAAAAGAATATGCAACCTTTCTTTCAAAAACAAGTAATAAAAAGTCAGAACTAACAAAAGAGATCACAAACCTCGCCTTTCAGCTCTGCATAATAGACTTCCCCAAAACCACCTTGACCAATTTTATTAGCCAAATAGGAGTTACTATACCTCATCATCAACTACAATTTCATTTTCTATGTGTGCTGTTCTTCTATTTCATTATTTTCATGATATGCAGCAGAGGAAGACACAGTGCAATCAGAACAGCAAAAGAGTTTCAGAGAAGCAACACTAACTATACTAATGCTAGCTAGAAATTCTGAAATTGGATTGGATAATAACAAAGTGCAGCAATCGGAATACGTAGAAAACGTGAAGAATGATCAACAACAGTTCACTTTTATTACTGCTCATGAATGGTATACATACATGATGGCTGAACAGAAATAACAGAAAGGCATAACGAAATAACGGAAAAGTTAACAGAAAAACTAAGAAACTGAAAAGCTATGGCTGAGAGATAACACCTTTATGAAAATTGATAAACAAAAGAATCAAACTTTAATCTTTGTTCTTTGGGATTATTTCTTGCAGAGATGCGATCTAAATTCCCTGTTATGCGAACCATCTCGATGAATAGCAATAAATAAAAGTTGGAAGTATAGACTTCTTTGACTTGGTTTTATTCCTTTATCTTTTCCCCACATTGATATCATTTTTTTTGTAGGAACTACTTGAATTAGGTGAGTCAGTTGGAACTCAGAGTCGCGGTCTCTCCCAAGAACAGATCTCATTGCTTCCAGTTAAGAAGTACAAGTGTGGCTGGTTCTTCTTAAGGAAGAAGTCACGAGACGAGAGGTAATATTTCTGTTTCTAGACTTTGTTTTAGTTTTTTCAAATGCAATTGTTTCTTTTCTATGTTTCATAATTAAAACTGAGCATCTTGTTCTATGTGTTTTATTTTTATTTTGTTAAATTAAAACATGATATTATTTTATATTTTTGTGTAGGTAAAAATGAATGAGCAGTTTCTACAATTGGAATCAAACAATGATGAAGATGATGAATTTATGGAAGAAGCATCATATGTGGGTGTGCTTATTGGTGAATATGCAATAAAGCATCTATGTAAAGAGCCACGTAGAACAAGTGAACAAACAGGTCATGCATGGGTGCACGAAATATTGCAAGGTCATCCTATTCGTTGTTATGAGATGTTTCGTATGAAAAAACATATTTTTTACAATCTTTGCTCTAAGTTAGTTGACCATGGTTTAAGGGCCTCTAAGCGCATGCGAGTTGAAGAAATGGTTGCAATTTTTTTAAACATGGTTGGACATGGGGTAGGAAATAGGATGCTTCAAGAGAGGTTTCAACACTCTGGAGAGACTATTAATAGACATATCCATAAGGTATTAAATGCTTGCCTTAAGTTATGTGTAGAATATATTAGGCCACAAGATCCTCTATTTCATGATAGTCAAGCCAAAATAGAAAATGATACAAGATACTGGCCATTTTTTAAGAATGCAATAGGGGCAATTGATGGAACTCATGTTCCATGTGTGGTTACTCCTAGTGACCAAGCAAGATTTATTGGGAGAAAGGGTACTCCAACACAAAATATAATGGCAGTTTGTGATTGGAACATGTGTTTTACTTTTGTACTAGCTGGATGGGAAGGTACTGCACATGATGCTCGAATCTTCGATCATGCTCTCACAACTGCCAACTTGAATTTTCCACATCCTCCTCAAGGTATTATTTATTTATATCAATACAATTGAATTCCAATTTCAATTAAATTATATTAACATTTTTTTTTTACTTTTTTAATATGTAAATATTATTTGGTAGATGCTGGTTATCCAACACCAGTGGGATATCTTGGTCCCTATAGATGCGAACGTTATCATCTACCGGATTTTAGACGTCAAAATGGGTTTGAAAATAATAATGAAATTTTCAATTATTACCACTCAAGTTTAAGGTGTACAATTGAGAGAACCTTTGGGGTATGGAAGAATAGATTTGCAATCTTGCGACACATGCCTAAGTATAAACTGGAAACCCAAGTGCAAATTGTATGTGCAACAATGGCTATACACAATTTTATTAGAAGGAATGCAGAAAGTGATATTGATTTTAGCAGTTATGAAGATGAGAACATAACCTTTGAATCAGATGATAATTATCATGGTACAGTTAACTTAGAGAAAGATCAAGTTCTAAATGTTATTTCTTCATCCAAAATGGATCAAGTTCGAGATTCAATACGAGATGAAATTGTACAATTGAAGAACAAACATTAGTATTGATGTTGTAGGTTAATGTTTTATTGCATTAAAAAATATTTTTCATTTTTCCTATGTTAGTGTTCCTACTTTATATATTGTTAATTCACTTTATTTTTACTTGTTTTTATATATATATATCCATTTATATAATAAGGTAATATATTAATTGTTATTTTTAACATGTTATAAAATTAATAATATACATGTCAATATACAACTAAAAAATAATACATTACACTACAAAAAAATCAACAATTAACTAAGGTCTATTTTGGTAATTATACACTTAAAATCAATTTTGATAACTATTTTCCAAACATCATTTAATATGAAAATCAATTTTCTAATAAATGTACTCAAACAAAAATCACGTTAGTTTAAAATCACGTTTACTTAAAATCAATTATACAAAATCACGTTAATCTCAAATCAATTTTACAAACGCAAATCCAAACACGCACTAAGTCTCTAACCAAAAGCGATTTCAGAATTTAGAATTTGTTACAATTAACATTATTTTATTTCTATTATTATCTATTATATTTTGCCATCTTATAGTATAAATAATAATAATAATAATAATATATTTTCTTACTTTAAGCTATTGTGATTAAAAAATGTTTAACTAGCTTATTATAAAAAATTAATTTATTTAAAAAATATTAAATTATATTCAGATAACTGAAGAAGTATATGTAAGGTGGTAGCTTGAAAGTACCTGGTCGCGAAAAGGTTCAGGTACACGATAGTTATGGCTATGCATTTGGAACCCTCTCCAGTTCTCAATCCCTGCAATTTCTGCAATTCTAGGAACCGAGTTATGACCCGAACACACCACAACCGCTTCGAATACTTCGCGGCTAACCGAACCGGATCCCCGAACCAACCACTCCACCACCCACCGACCCTCCTCCCTCTCTACCCGAACCACCCTCGTGCCGAACCTAGTCACCTTTCGTATCCCAAACTCCTCCGCAAACCGCTTTATAAAACGGAGCACTTCCTCGTGGCTCGGGAACGTTCTCGGGTCGTGTCCGGTCCTCAGGAACGGGAAGTCGCGGAAGCTCATGAGCGCCCTCGGGAGGTTGGTTCGGAGGGAGGCGTAGAGGCTCCCGTGGATGGTTTCGCGGTTCGGGTCGAGGCAGAGAGGGTCGGACTCGGTTCGCGGGTCGTAGACCCAGTTTCCTCCCACGTCGTCGTTTTGCTCGAAAACGACGACGTTGTGGCCTTCGCGTTGGAGCTCGCGCGCGGCCACGAGGCCCGATACACCTGCCCCGATTACCGCCACTTTCACGGAGCGATTCATCGTCATGAAACGACGACGTACGTTGCGCGCGGAGCACACAATGCCTGCAAAATAAAATTGCCTAATAATTCGTTTTAATCTATATGTTTCAATATTACATCTATTTGTGTGAAAATAAAAAGATTGATGAAAAGATATACCATGGAAGAAAATGAATAATAACATTAATTACTGTTTTTTATATTATATTATTTAAAAATTGTTCTAGTTTGAAAATTTGTCTCTAGAAACTGAGTGGCTATCTAATACCTGAACATTCAAAGATATAACTTAGTCTTCTATATTATCTCTCTTATCCTTATATGGTGTCTAATACCTGAAAATTTGTCTCTCATATTGAATGATTTTTTATTAATTAGTGGCATTTTGACAATTTGGATCTCCCATTAAATGTCACTTAAATCATGTTCGGTGCTCTTGCTTCATCTAAAACCGGTTTCAAGCCAACGAGTGGTTAAGTTTTGGAATGGCAATGGTACGGAGAGAATATGAATTTATCTATTTCTTTTCTTGTATCCTATTCTTATTCTTGTCTTTATATCTAATGAGTATGAAATTTATATTCTCTTCAAGTATCTAAAAATTAATTACATATCATTTTTTTTAACAAAAAAATATAATAAAAAAATAATTAACATAAAGTTATATTAATTAAATTTTATTTAATATAAATTAAAAAAATAGGGTAAGAATTACATAAATGTTAAATAAATTCTAAAGAAAATAAATTAAATATTTAAAAATTTAAAACAGATACGAGTATAAGTATGGATGTCAACAGGGCAAGACGGATACGAATAGTAGCTTCACACTACCCTCCTCAAACCCGTCCTCATATTTGTGCAGGTATTCGTTGAGCGGGTAAACACATATTTTTTCAATATCCATGAGTACTTACACGAGTATTTACTAAAAAAATATCTTAAAAATATTTAACAAAATATTTTAACCATACATATTAGTTATTATAATAGTTTTTTCTTTTAAAAGTTATAAAAATATGCATGAAAAGGTTTGAAGATTATAACTAAAATTTGAATAAAATCTGCATAAAAAAATTTGAAGATTATAAAATTAAAATTCAAATATTCTTCACAATTATACTAATAACAATGAGTAGTTAGATTTAAAAACTGAATTTTAAACGTTCAATCAAGTTTAAAATTCAAACAATAATTGTTAAAATAAAATAGTTTGATTACACATAAACCAAAATAAAATATAATAAAATATAATACTTAACTATTATAAGTCCAAATTAAACCAAATTTATACAAGTTTAAATAAAATTAAATTCATACAAGTCCAAATAAATTAAATATTAACAGGTACGGCTATCCACGAGTAAGGATACTATGATACCCGTACCCTCCCTGTTAACCTGTTACTCATAGGTATTCATTTATAATATTTATTTTCTATTTGTTGCAAAAAAAAAATTGTGGATGCTTGCGGGTACAGATTTTTTTGACATCCCTAAGTACGGGTACCAAGGGTATGTATATACTCATTCTCATCCCCATCCTCGTATCTGATTTAATTAATCGAGTATTATTGTACCTGTATCCGTGCCCGATGAAATTAGATATTCTCCATCAAAGTCATAGTGGATTCAAGTATTACCCACGGATACGAGTTTACTTGTCACCCCTAGTTAAGCCATTGTGAGGGAATAAAATTGGTATTTTTCCTCTCAATTTTTTTCCCATGAATATGACCAGATTTAAATCTTACTCCACTAGGTAGGGATGAAAATGTGTATGGTTTGGGTGGGTCTTATAATAATCGTCTCCATACTCTCGTTTAAAAATAATACATGTACACAGTCTCAATTCGTATGGATAACAATTTTAATCATCATCCTTGTACTCGCTAGGTATTCGTCTACCCATACCTGCACCCACGACTCCCATTTTACTTATATATAAAGTAAATAAAATAATAAATTAATAAAGATAACATTTCACGCAGACAAACATAATATTAATTTGTTATGTCTTTAAAATTACATAATTTTAGTATGACAATTCTTATAAAATAAAGATTACAAAACATTCAATTCTTGTAAATAAAGTTTTAAAAAAATCAACATAATAAAAGTTGTAATTAAACTTCCAACATCATGATTATGTGTTAATAATATTTTCCAAAACTTGTGAAAAAAATTATACTGAAATTAAAATTATAAATTAAAATACATACTATAAATTTCAAAAAACAAATATAATTTAAATAAATAAATAAATTATTATTAAAATTATATATATATATATATATATATATATATATATATATATATATATATATATATACTTCATACTCATTCTAATATAAATAGATATTTACCCGTCTTATATGTAGATATATTTACGAATAACATTAGGGTCCGCAACCATTTTATCATCTCTACAACTAGGGAGTTTAGCTCATTTGGGTTAAACAAAATGTGTGAGTATTATAAATCCTTATTACTATATTTGATTTTCATGAATCAAAAGGTACTTAAAATTGAAAACTATTTATCTACCGATTGTATTTGTTATTGTTAGCTTTTCTTTTTTATCCATTGCTAATTATATTCGTCTTTCCTTAATTTGAAAACAAAATTAAGTAGAATGAAATGCGATGAAAGTATTATATTATATTAAACTATTAACTATATAATTTCTTAAAATTTCAATTATTTTTCAAATAGTAAAAATGATTTCTTTACTTCATTTTACTGTAATATATCTTAAATAATAATATGCAATCATATCTGTTCTTACCAGAATTTGGCTGTAGGGATGGTCTGCCCAGTAAGATCAGTGAGTCTCCTTTGCTTAATGTGTTGGTGCTCCAAGATGGGGGAGGTACCTGCAAAAGAGACTCCGATGCCAAAGTTAGGGTTTGCACGAATAATAGTCTCATATATATAATGTACGTACCTTGAGGTGATTTAGGGTTGCTTTGGGTCTTGGGCCTGAGATCCCCGGGTTCCGGTGTGATTAACCCGGGCTCCGGGCTGTTATTGTTCGGTGCGTGCCCGATATGACCTTTATTTCGCTAATCCAGGCTCAGAGCCCGGATGCGGAATGCGGTTAGTACAATATCCTATTTTATTTTACTTATTAACTATTCAAACATGTATAAAAGTTTAATGGTAATTGATTTTCTAGAAGTGCACATCGTACGTTTTTCAAATTTTACGAGTCGTAAACTTTTAAAATTCATCTAAACTGGTCTATGGTCTATGATGGCGGCTCATCAAGTATGGACTTTAATCTCGTGGGATTTTTTTCTTCAATATACTAAATATATATATATATATATATATATATATTTATTATTGATGATATCACGATTTTAAATTGTGATTACGATCGCGATTATTATAGTTGTAGGTATTGTGATGTGGATTGCAACTATTGCAACGTAAAATTATTAATTATTTACATTAAATATTATATAAAAAATTATAATTATCGATATATTTTTTATAATTTATACATTTTTATTCCTGTTTTCTTAAAAATATTCTATTATTTTAGTGAATAATTTAATTTATTTTAAAATTAATTTAAAAATAAGAGAAACTCAATAGTGGTTGAATTAATTCCTGCTTAATATTTGTCATAATTTCTCAAAAGCAAATTGTCTCATTGACACAAATAAAAAATTAAAGGCATATACATGTAGACAAATTTCAAATAGATAAGAAAGAAAAAAGGAAATGGCTTGACATAGAGTAAAATGATTGCCTACAAGTTTCATTGTTATCAATTATTTGACAAATAATGTCATCCTTCAGAGATGCATTTCACTTACAAGGAAAAAATATGAAAAAAAAATTCTTAATATTGTAAAACTATAAAAAGCATGAATGTTTTTTCACAAGTAAAAAATTATATATAATAAAATTTTAACTCACATAATATTTATTACCACATAGTAGAGTGACGAGGATGATTATAACCTCCACTCTCGCTTTGGCTATCCTCTTTTGTGGCTCCTTGTCCAAAAACATAATAAAAAAATCTACCACTTTGTTGTTGATATAAAAGATCATTATAATTCATTGATGGTTAATGGTATGAGGGAACTTGGTTACTTGCATATTGATTGTATGCATTAAAATAAGGATATTGATAAACTGGTGGTGGATAGTACCCTTGACTACTTTCTGAAGAATCATCAATATTGAAATCACTAAAACTTTGTTCAATATATAAAGATGGAGAATCTTTACATGATGCATTTTTTTTCCTCTTCTAACTCGTGAATTGTCTCTTCTATTATTACCTGGAAATGAATGATCAATGTAATATCCATTTTTTTATTATTATTTATTAATGGCATTTTCGTAAATTTTTATAAAGGTATAGGGTGTTTTGGTAATTTAGAACGGGCTTTTCCAAAAGCGGAACGGGCCGTTCCAAGCACCAAAAATGAACTAGTTAAGAAGTTAAGAACGGGCTGTTCCAAAAGGAGAACGGGCCATTCTGGTTTTGGAAGGGGCCGTTCTGGAAGGAGAACGGGCCGTTCTGGATGAGTCTCGGAACGGGCCGTTCTGGTTTTGGAACGGGCCGTTTCAGTTCAAAAATTTGCGTAGATTTAAAGGGCCCAGAACGAGCGTTCCACTTTTAGAACGGGTCGTTCCGGGTTAGGCAGGGCAAAACTCTATAAATAGGGGCTGGGGTGTTTGGAAAAGGAGTATCCCGATTCACAAGGAGGATTTTGAGAGAGGAGGTCCTAGAGAGAGAAAGAGGAGAGAGAGAGAAAGAAAGAGAGAGGAGGGGAAAGAAAAGAGGAAAGAGAAAGAGAAATCCAAGAGAAGGAGGTTCTGCTAGGGGAAAGAAAAGAGAAGGGAGAGGAGGAGATTCTGCCCTAGTTTCGATTCTTGTTTATCCAAGTAAGGGTAGTACTTATAAGACTTAATCTAGTATGTATGAGCATGATAGGGGTAGTATAACTTTTAATATACTATTTTGTTTATATGAAGATTGTCATTTATTTAAGTTGGTATTTGTTTTAGGTGTTTAATTATTTATATTATTATATTGAATGATTTGGCATGGTTATGGAAAAGTTTGTATGTAATTATGGAATATGCTATGTATGTGTGGTTTGGAAAGCTAATAGAACTTAGAGGAGTAAGGTTATGGTATGGATTAGATCTCTTGGTGAGATCAGGATATAATCTTTAGAAAATATGGAATTTGGGAATTCCATGGTGAGGATTCCAATATGGAACTTTTCCAAAGGTTATATAATAAACCACTTCAGATGTTAGGTGGATTCTGAAGTACTCCTCTAATTAAGTATTCTATTTGCTACCGGTATGGGTCCAGGCCGAGTCATACCGATGGATGAGGTGGCCATGATCACCAGGGTTACGTGACGACGTAATCCAACTGTATATTTTCCATGAGAGGTTAGGCGTGAGACATGGGTTGATGACATGTTTCACCGTATCAACACTTGGTTTGGATGTGTTGAGGCCAACATTTGGTTTCGATGTGTTGGTTACATCATGGATTATACAGTGGTGTGACTTTGTTTTGGATGTGGAATATGTATACATATGGTATGGATTGTATACATTGGTTATGGATTCTTTATTATCATAAAATATGTATGTGTTAGCATGGATATGTATACATTATATTTTGGATTGGTCTATATTTTTAGCTTGGAAATGACTTGTTGGTCTGGATAAATACTGTGGATAAATATCTGTTTAATGATATTTTATTATGATGTACTATGATTGGTTTTATATGTGCTAACCCTTATATTTCCATGATGGACTGTGATGATCTCACTATGTGGGGGAGCAGATCAGGTGTGAGGCCTTGGGATAACAAGGAGTCTTTTGGATAGCTGCTTTGAGAAGTGGCTAGGTTTAGAGCTTGACCAGCACCTAGGGTGTCTTATTTTGATGTCTTCATGACGTTGTAATTATATTACCTTTTTGTACTATTGTATAACCTTACTGAGGATAATGACTTTATTATAAAAATATGTTATATATTTTGGAAACAATTTTATATGTTATTGTATATTTACACTCTAGCGTAGTTGGACCTTGCTCTATTTTCTTTATTATATATATTTTATCTTTGGTTGGTTCTGGATGTGACGGCCTAGGGTGGGTTGTTACAATCAAGAGGAATCATACCTGGCATAGAAGTAGTGAAATCAATTACCAGATTTGTGTCACACCTATTATACAGAATCTCCTAATATGGATCATTTTGTCTTTGTTCATCCTCACCATCATTTTCTTCACCTTCAATATCAATATCATCATCACCACTATTATTACTTGGTGGGCTTAAGTCACCACCATCATTATCACTATCTCCACCTTCCACACCTTCATCATCTATATCAATTCGAGGCAACCATTTTGAATTTTGAACTCCATCTAAAAATGGATTTTCTCTTTCTTTTATCCATGGAGATAATGGATCATCTTCTCGAAATATATAGTCAAGATTAATTGGATTAAAACTTCCTTCAATTTCTTCTTGACTTTTCTCATTTGATGCCTTATTTTCAATTTCATGTTGTAATTTCATGAAATTTGCAATCCTTGTATGGTTGTAGGTAAAAGTTTTTACTACTTTTACATCACTTAATAAATTTTGCACATTCTTTTTTCCCCCTATATCCTCCAAACAAAGATCCAAACAATGTGCTACACATGCAATCCAATATAAATGTCTATTTTCCATCAACTTTTGACCAGATGCTTTAAGTGCTTTTTCATTATCTGTAACAACTTGAATTACAAATTCTTCTCCCACTTCCTCCACAACCTTATCCAATAATTGAAAGTAGTAATCAATATTTCTAGTGTCAACACTAGAAACATCAATAGATTTCAAGAAAATTGTTCCGTTACTACAATACACTAGAAAATTCATAATATGTGTATGATTTATACTATTTGTCCAACCATCACACATTATTGTTACCCATTTTTCCTTCCATGTAGTTTCCAAATTGCTTATCCATTCTTGCATGCTTTTATAGTTAGCTTCTAAATACACATAAGAAACTTCTATAAGGTGTAAGGCATTTAACTGGTGGGCCTACCTCAGCCGCTGCAACAATCAAATTATGCAACCATGGAGAATTTGATAAATTCATAGGCAAGCGTTCATAAATTATAAACTTTCTTATCGCTTCTTCAAGTTTCTTCTTTAATGTTTTCATAAGACTACCACCTTTTTTAATTTGGTTGTTTCATACTTTTACTTCTCACAAGATCCACATTTGTAGATCTTAAAGCAAAAGTAGTATCTGCTTGTCTTGAAGCTTAACTAACACTCACGCGAGAGCTTTCACCTGATTCATAAATGTTATTAGATCCCTTTGTTTTTTGTCTAAATTGTTGTCTATCTTCCCATTCACGTTGTGATCTAATACTTTGGTGTGCATGTATCCTCATCTCCTTATCACTATCTTCTTTATCATCTTCTCTTAATCAAGATTCAAATTCTTCTTTTCTTTTTCCAGAGTCAATTTTCTTTTCTTTTTTATCTCTGAGAAGTTTCATCATATTCTCCCTAACAAATAACATCACTCTTGGATAACCTGCTACTTGACCTTTATCATGTGTTATGTATTGTTTAAATCTTGTAATGCCACCCCTTATTATTATTTGACAAAGTTTACATTGGACATTGTTGCGATTTCCTACTATAGGTACTTCAAAATGCCATTCAATATCGTTACTTGGAGCACCTTCTAATTTTCTTAGGAAATTCTTCACTTAATAGCATTGTGTATATATATCTTATTAGAATTTTAGAAATATAATATGAATCAATAATTAAATTAATGGTTAATAAATTAGCATAAAAATAAAACTAAATTCACAAAACCCCATGTCCTCCAAATTCACAAAAAAAATTCTTCCTCTCATTTCCCAAGTTTCCAACCCTACACAAACAATTAATTCCATTGTTGTGTGTTGTGGTGCTGCCTGCCAACCGTGCAGGTGCTACTCCCCATGCCCCAATCCAAATTTCGAACCCATAAGTAGAGTGTTATATGGTAGAATCGCAGAAGTAAAGGCCAAAGGGTGCCAAGTGTAATGCCATATTAATTCACAGTGCCACACAGCCACTCGTTCAAATTAGTACATAAAAAGTTTTATAATATTCAATTAATATAATAAATATTTTTTGAAAAAATATATCAAAATATCTAAATACACCCTAGAATTGTGGACCCTAGCGAGGTGGAATGCAGTCAAAATCACTAATCCCATTTCATTTAGTAGTCAGTGCTGGACTAGTGGACCATTGGACCCCTATTTCTTCAAAATTGTGGGAGCTCTAGCTCGCACAAAGGGGTTTCGTTTGCAAAATCCAACGTGGTAATGCAAATCAGTGTTTTGAGGATGAATGTGCTTACTTGCTACAAAGATCTTGTATAGATCAACACCGACAACAAGAAGAAACGAAGAAAAACAGAGATAAGAGGAAGAAAACTTATAGTTAGCAAACAACACTACTAGAAAAATGTCATTTTTTTTTAAATTTTCCTGAAAAAAAATATTTGTAGAAAGTTTTTGCAAAATTTCCTACAAAAAAATATTCGCAGAATTTTTTTGCCAATTTTCTTGCAAAAAATAATTTACAGATATTTCTTACAAATTTTGCTACAATTTTAATAATCATGGAACAAAATTTTCCATGATAAAAATTTGCAGAAAATATTATGAATTTTATTTTGTTTCTTGCAGATTTTCTTGCAAAAATAAATTCGCAAGTAATGTTTACTAAATGGTAGAAAAATTTTGAGGGTAACTTTTCCTGCGGATTTTCCTGCAAATTTTAATTCGCAAGAAAAATAAAAAAAATATTTAAATTCATAAGTTTAATATTTTAAAAAATCTTCAAGTCCCACATCGATTGAAAATAAAACAATTAAAGAGTATATAAGTTGGGACAACACTTACCTTACAAGTTGAATTGTATGGTTGAGTGTTAGACTTATAATCTACAATCTTAGAATTTAAAAGATTATGTATGAGGCATGAAAATAAAAAATTATGAATTATTAAAATATATAATTTATAGTAATTTTTTTTTTATTTTTTCATAAAAATATTCCTGCAGAATTTCTTGCAAAAAAATTCGCAGGAAAGTTTCCTGCAAATTTCTTGCAAAAAAATTCACAGGAAAGTTTCCTGCGATTTTTTTTTGCAGGAAACTTTCCTGCGAATTTTCTTACAGATTATTTTTTGTAGGAAAATTTTCTGCAATTTTTTTCGCAAGAAATTTCGCAGGAAAATTTCCTGCGAATTTTAAAATTCGCAAAAATATATTATCCACAAAGGTATTACTTGCAAATAAAATTTCGCATAAAAATTTGTAGGAATAACGTTTCCTGCAATTTTTTATGAAAAATTCGTAGGAAAAGTCGTATGTAATAAGAAAAATTCTAGTAGTGCAAGCTTCCTATTTGGTATAGAGGATTATCCACATTCTAGAGTTTCGTACGAAAGTGAGTTTCTAAGCTTCTAAGTTATCATTTTTATTTTATTTTTTAAGTCATCTTCTACATTATTGATCTAAAAATATTCTCTAATTTCTCTCTGAAATGATTCTCTGAAGATTCTCGTTACTTTTTTTTTTCTTAAAAAAAAAGAGTGAAAAATGAATAATTATTGTATTAATTTGTCGTACCGTGGATGCGTTACGGATATGTTGCGGACGCAACACCATTATGTTGCAAAAAAAATGAGTGATTTATAATCTCACTACAATTGCGGTTCGATGCCGTTACGAATAAGGTCGCAACCACAAATTGTGGCAACAATGCGTGATGCAGTCCGCAATTTAAAACCCTATATGATATTATTAGTATTGATAATATTATTGATAAATCAATGTTAATAATTAATATTATTAATATATTTATAAAAAAATTAATAATGTAATGAATATAAATTAAAATATATTAGTATAATTTTACATATATATATATATTCAATATGATATAAATAAATAATTTATTAATAAAAAGTTAATTATAAATATATAATATAAATTAAAAAATTTAATGACTTGAATATGCAAATTTTCATTTCTATCTTTTATATTTATATTTATATATAATTAATAGTTCATTATCGTTAACATTTTTCACAACAAGAAGCGAATAACAATCTAATGCCAAAAAAAAAATAATGATTTTGTAACGTGCATAGGTGAAGTGTTGCAGTTTTGTGATTAGGATTTGTGTTGGTAGAATCAGTTGGTTTGTATAGATGATTAAATTGTGTGAACGTGATTGGCACACGAAAGATATAACAAAGTTGTACCTGTCGAATAACACATAAGTCATTTTTCTTAACTTACTTCAACTGTCTTTGGTCTTGAAATCTTATAAGTCTATAGTGAAATTCAAAGGGTCGGGTATATGATATTTGCAAAAAAAACACTTCAACATTTAAATAAAAATTTGACATAAATACTAATGTACAAATCACTTTCTAGGATGGAAATTCTATGTGAGGTCCAATCCACATGTAAAGTGGGACGATGCTAAATTCGTAAATATAAGAAAAAATTCTATGATGGAAGTGACATTATTCATCGTAAAAAGAATATTCTATGTAAGATATAACTTTGCCCATCATAAAATGTATTGGTGATGTTAACTAATTCACATGCCACAGAAAGTGAGACGGTAACAAACTTGTAAATATAAGAAAATATTCTATAACGAGTGTGATTTTACTCGCCATATAAAGAACATTCTATGTTGGGTTACTCAGGTATAACTTCACCCGTTATAGAATGTCTTAGTGAAGTCAACTTCTAAGTTGACTCTAATCTTTCTATGACAGATAGTATTACACCCGTCATCAAATGTGTTATTTCTATGATGGCTAGAGTCACACTTGTCATAGCTTATTAATAAGGCTAGGAATGCCCAAATTGCATTGTTCACCTCTCTAAGAACAAAACATTGTTCTTTTCTCGTGCATTGTTCTCCTTCATTCTCTCTAGTTAGCAAGGGTGCAATGCATCTACTCCTATACTGGTGACTTGCGACGATGCTTCAAGGTAATTCGACAACCAAGAGCAATGACGTTCATTTTTCGACAAGCTCCTAGTTTTTTATATTAATTTTTGGTGTACCTTTGTTTTCATCTTGCAATTTTATACGAATTTTTGGTGATTAATTGAGTTTTCTAGCTGGGATTGATTGATATTTTTACTTTTTGTTCATAGACATGCTTAAATCTCTTTGTGTAATTGTTTTATGTTAATGCACATTACGTGTTTGATGAAATGCATGTACCAAAATTAGGGCTTTTTATGGTCTATGTGGTACTAGTTGAATCCTTTGGTAAAATGTATGTGTCAAATTTGGGACTTTTGTTGGGGCTGACTAGGTGTTGCTTAAATTTGGGGTTTAGATAACTGCTTATTTTGGGGCTTTGTGGGTTGATTTGGGTAAAATATATTATCAAACTTATGCTTTATATGTTGCTGATCGAGGCTATTTTGGGGTTTTATAAGTTGCTAATTTGGGTTGTTTGATATCTTCTTATAATGCTTAACTATTGGGGTTGGTGCTTACTTTCAAGCTCTTGGGGGATATGATTTGGCTTACATATGTTAGTTGTCAATTTCGTGACAAACTAGCTTCACAAAGTTGACACTATAAATAGTTTTAGGGATTATTTAAATAAACGCATATCATATTTTAGGTTTATTTAACTAAATTATGAATTAGAAAATGTAAGTTAAATAGAACTCGAATGTGACCACATGCGACATAAAAAGTGCACATTCTATGTTGCATGTGGTCACACTGATCATAGAATGTGAATGTTAATGTGATTAAAATATCATATTTGGTACCTATAGTATGACAAGTGTTGATTATCCGACTTAGAAAGTGAATTTTTTATCTTGCATGTTGACCTATCATAAAATATGTGGATATTCTATATTATTGAGATCTATGTCACGTTTAGGCTTGACATAGAATGTACAAAATACCCGACATAAAAAGTCTTTGATATAGTAGTGAGATGCCTATGTAAGTAATTAATGAATAATAGTTTTTTGTCAATTTATGTCACTATTTATGCTGACTACATTGCACTTTTGGGTTGATGGACTTTGGCCTTTTTAATTATAAATTGGGTAATATGGTCCTTAGTTAAGGATTAATCTTCTAAGCTTAATTTCTCTCTTAATAATATAATCCAAATTGTATTAACTTGGTACCCTTACATACTATCTATATTGAATGAGGCTTACATTGTCGAAGACACCAAGGAGAACCAAGATTAGTCTACCTTGCACCATAAACTAACCAAACTCTATATTTTCTTTCTCTTCAATGTACTTGACCACTTTTGATGTATTTTGAGAATTAAATTCATATTTGTTCTCTTCCAAAAGGCTTAGTTCTCTTTTTGGAAAAATTTTCTCCTTATGAACTTTTATTAAGAAATTCTTCCTTGTGACAAGTTCTTCACCCACTTGAAGTGGTGCATACCTCCTCCACCTTTGTTGATTTTCTTTGAACCTTTCAAGTCCATGGAAGAAGGTCGAGAGCACTTTGAGCCTAGTTGAAGAGAAGCATCAACCATCTCTAAACCAATTTCATCATATTTGGTAACCTGAGCTTTGATTCTTTCATGGAGGTTTCTTCTAAAGATTTTCATGTTGTCTAGTGCTTCTTAGATGTCTTGTAGTATGTTTGCTGGTCATATCTATATTTTTGAATGTTATACGATAGATCTAAAATGTCTTGAAAAATCTTGGTTCAACAATTTTTAGTACTAGTTTCTATGAACTAAATCTTTTTGTATTACCTTAGGATTCTTGTTCTATAAGCTTTCCTTTATTTTTTGATGTCTAATATGTTGTTTGATTTATGAATGTAGTTCATGTAGTTTAGGAGTCAATTTTATTGAAATCTATGCAAATGATTATGTCTCAGAAGTCTTGTTTAGTCCTTGTTTTGTCATCACTTCTAGTAGTCCTTTTTCTTTTTGAAACTTGCAAAATACATGATATACATGTATGGACTGACTTGATTAATGTGCTTTTAGTTTATAATATTTGAGTTCTTGCATATTATTATATCATATATTAACATATTCTTAGTAGAGTTAGGTTTTCATATGTTTAGTAGTTTTTACTATTTCTTATTTCCTTAAATTTTTTGTGATTCAATTTGATTCTAAAATTTTGTGAATCATTGAAAACTCTTGAGATTGCAGTAATGTTACATTTGAACTCTTACTTTGAAATTTTGACAAGAGTAGTTGTCAAAATTTCACCAATTTTTGGAGTCCTTTTGAATTTTCTCTACTTCTAAATTTTTTGCAATTTTGTGTTCTTATTTTTGGAACATTTTGTGACATAGATACGGTACCTAAAATAAAAAGATAGTAGTCACAAAATAACTCCAAAAGAAGGAAAAACAAAAATGTAAAAAAATGGAAAAGAAATTACAAGAAAAAGGAGAAAAATATTTTTGATATAAAAAAATATTGTGGGGAGATTTTTTTTTTTAAGAGCGTTACAAAAATATTTGTCACATTTCATTTCATATAAATTAACATTTGATTTGGAAGTAGACTTAATTCTTTATTGATTTTGTAATCCAAATTTAGAATCAATCTTAGGATTACTCTTTTGATGTCCTAGTTTCCAAATTGTGCTTGAATTTTTATTTATCTATATTCTTGTTATTCTTTGAGTTTGTCACACATATTCCTTATATTTGAGTTTATCTATCTTAATTCTGCTTTTTTAGTTTGTCTTTTAAACTTTCCTCCAGTTTTCTTTTGGTGTGCAAATTCTTGTGAAGGTAAACAAGGTTCTTATCACAAGATAGCATGTTGGAATGTTGTTGATAGTCTAAGAGATTTTACTCCTTGAGATAAGTTATCATATGCATATACAAGTTACACTACTACAGGACACATTATGTACATCAGTTCTATGAAGTCATCTACATCAATTCTAAAACTGATGTAAAATAAAGTGACTCAGAAAATGGATATACTTCTACATCAATTTTTAAACCGATGTAGATTATGCATAATTTACATCAATTCTATAGGAAAACCGATATAAATATATACTTAAATCTACATCGATTTTCTTCATAATTGATGTAAATTTATACATAAATTTACATCAGTTCTGGCTTAAACCGATGTAAATTTATAGGTTATGAAGATAAACAATGTAGAATGTAGATCCCTATCTACATCTGTTCTCACCTCAACTGATATAGATTGATAGTTTTTTTGTATTTAAAAAAACATATCTTACTTGTTTCACTACAAGAAAAATGTAAATTTTCGACGGACATAATCCGTCGGAAAGAAGAAACATCTATCAGAAATTCTTTATTTCCGACAAATTTCCAACGGATGCAAATTCGTCGAAAAAATGGGCATCAGAAAAAAAATTTGTCAGAAATTTCTGATGAATATATACGTTAGAAATTGTTTGAAAATCTTTATTATATGATTCCGACGGATATATCCGTCGAAATTTTTTTTTTAATTTTAATAAATTTATTAATGTAACAACCCGCATATTTGGCCTCTCAAAGATTCTATTTCATGACATTTCACATTTCAGCGTGTTTTGCCCTTACTGCACAGTTTCTGGAAAACTTCCTAGAAGGTCACCCAACCTTATATTACTCCAAGTCAAGCACGTTTAACTGTGGAGTTCTGATGAGATAAGCTACCAAAAGGCAAATGTATGCTATCAGTATAGGTAGTACAAATTAATTTATTTAAGTCATCCTCAACTATACAATTTCATACTTATATTATCTTTGGATCTCTCTCATTTCGGTGTATCCGGACCGTTATAAAAATATAATAATATATATAATAATTATATTATCAATAATAATAATTATATTATATTTAATTATTCTTTATTTATATATATACTTACTTTTATAATTAACAATTTACTTATTTCTATTTAAAATTAATATTATGATACAATGTAAATTATTTATTATAAATTTAAAAGTTTAAATAATAATTTATATTTTTTAAAATGTGAAGGATTATAATAACATTGCTGTAACTTTTACTAAGTATTACACCGCTCAATAACTTTATATTAAATGCGAAGTTTGTAAATCCAACCGTTAGATTGAAAGTTCATATCACTTTATATGTTTATATCAAATTTTGTTAAAATTAAACAACAACTTTAAGGTAATCAAAGTGTTCATGTTTTAGTATATTTTGAAATGTATATATTACGTCAATTTTGTTTTACAAGAATGAAGTATCAAATTATCTTGAATTAATATAAAATTTTGTATATATGATCTAAGAGTAAAAAACTTTCAATCTAACAGTTGAATTTATAAAATTCACATTTAATATAAAATTATTGAACGATGTAATACTTAGTAAAAGTTACACCGGTGTTATTATAACCCTTCTCTTTTAAAATATGATTTTTATAAATTAAATTTTAATATTTTAAATAGATTATTAATTAACTTAATATATTTATTCATCTTAAATATAAGATATAAAATTCAAAAAATGTATTTATCCTTGTTTTATTTTCTAATTATCAACCATTAATAAAATACTAATTTAAAATCTTATCTAATTATATCATAATATTTTCATATTAAATTTAAAACTAGATATTAGTTATACAAAAATATCAAGATCATATAGTAAATTGTCAATAAGATTCTAGTTAAATAATTTAAAATAATTAATTTTTCAACTATATTGTTTGCAAATAATTTATTCCAAAATTAATCAATTTTTTCTATATTAATTATTAGTAAAATTTAATAACTTTTAATTTATATTGTTGTGGTTGGTATTCTATTGTGGATTTTAGCTTGAGAAATTAAGGAATGCCTGAGATTCAACATCTTGGTAATCCTTACTTCAAAATATTTTTCAAAATATCCATTTCCAAAAATTTTAGAAATGATTAAGATGAAAAATAATGTATTTTTTTTAGAATTATAATGTAAATAAAAAGTATTTTGTTTCGTAAATAACTTAATTAGCAAGATGGGAAGATAATTTTATTTTCACTACTAGAATTTCTCTTATTACATGCAGCTTTTCCTGCGTATTTTTCATAAAAATTCGTAAGAAACGTTGTTCCAGCAAGTTTTTCTGCGAAATTTTATTTATAGATAATACTTTCGTGGATAATATATTTTTGCGAATTTTAAAATTTGCAGGAAATCTTCCTGCGAAATTTTTTGCGAAAAAAATTTGCAGGAAAATTTCTTGCAAAGAAAATTTCGCAGGAAAGTTTCCTGCGAATTTTTTCGCAAGAAATTTTTGCAGGAATATTTTTTATGAAAAAAATTAAAAAAATTACTATAAATTCTATCAATAATTTTTCAACTCTCAAATGCTCAGAATGAATTCATCCGAAACATTTGTTTCCATGCCTCCAACATGTGATACATAATCTTTTAGGGGGGTGTATTGGTTTAGGATTTTGTAGGATTTTAAAAGACATTTTTTTGAGGAAAAAAGTCCATTGATATTCAATCAGGATTTTATGTCACTTAAAAACAATCCAATGATATTCAATCTGGATTTTCAAGATTTTTTTAAGAGTCCATTAAAATTCATTGGTATTCATTTGATATTTTTTACAACTTAAAAATAATCCATTGGTATTCAAAAATATAAGGATTTTAAAGGATTGTTGTGTGAGAGGGATTTTGAAGGACTTTCTAGTGTTATCTATAAATACCAAATTCATAAAACAATCCCATCCAAACCCATCGGATTTGAAGGATTGTTTGAAGTGACTTTTCAAGTGTTTCAAGAATTTTCAAGTAAGCTTTTCATCTTTTTTTTCTATGCTCCTGTCTTCTCCATTTTTTTTTTCTGCTAATAATACTGCACTATTGTTCATTGCTCATATATAATATTGTAGTACTGTTCCCATTTCATTCTCCTATTTTATGAAACTCTGATGTAAATGATAGTTTCATTGACTTGCTCTATTTTTCTGTTTGTTCTCTTTGGTTGACTTGCTTTATTTTATTTTATGTAGTTGAATTTGTTCCTTTATATAACACAAAAAAATGCTTGAAATTTCAACTTTCAAGTGGTAATTTTTTTTATAACACACGTCAAGAAAAGGAAAAGGTGAAAGATGAAATTGATATCATAATCTATAATATATATTTTTTTACTATGAATTTTTTTTTAATTTTTATATTGTGAAATTATGATTTTTTTTATATTTTAAAAAAAGAAAATTAACATAAGACATTGCAGTATTTAATATTATATATATTGCATATGTAATTAGGTAAATATTTTTTGGTGGATTGTGTATTTCCTAATTAATGCCAATTTTTAGCTCTATTTCGAGGTGTAAGATATCATCTACAAGATTTTGCAGGTCATGGTAATGAACCTGAAAATGAGAAAGAATTGTTCAATCTTCGTCATGCGTCTTTAAGGAATGTGATCGAGAGAATATTTGGTATTTTTAAATCAAGGTTCACAATTTTTAAGTCAGCACCTCCATTTTTATTTAAGACACAAGTAGAACTTGTGTTAGTATGTGCAGCACTACATAACTTTCTACGTAAAAAATGTCGTTCTGATGAATTTCCATTTGAAGCAGTGGATGAACCTTCATCTTCAACGTTACCGGTTAATGAAGATCATACTTTTGAGCCTATTATTCAAACCCAGGAGCAAGAGCGAGAAGACGCTAATGCTTGGAGGACTAGTATAGCTATGGATATGTGGGTGAATGTTATTTAAGAGGATAGGATATTATGGAGAATTATTATTATTATTATTTATCTAGAAATTGTTGTTTTTTTATTATTTTTGTCTTTGACTCTTTTTGAATTTGAATGTATGATTTTTTTTTTAAATCTTATCAAATGTAAAAAATTCACGAAAATTCTACAAAATTCCACAGAATCCATTAAAATCCTGATTTAAAAGTCTTGTAAAATCCATTAAAATCTTGATTTTAAGTCTTGTAGAATCCTACAAAATCTTAAAAGTCATGAAAATCCTGCAAAGTCTTTTAAAATCCGCAGGATTTTTTTTAACTAAAAAAGTCCTTTAAAATCCTAATCCAATACACCCCCTTTAAATTATAAGATTGTAGATTATAAACCTAACACTCAACCATACAAAAGCTTGTAAGGTAAGTGTTGCCCCAACTTATATATTCTTTAATTGCTTTATTTTCAATCGATGTGGGACTTGAAGTTTTTATAAAATATTAAACTTATAAATTTAAATATTTTTTTTATTTTTCCCGCAAATTAAAATTTGCAGGAAAATTCGCAAGAAAAGTTACCTGCAAAATTTTTCTACCATTTAGTAAACATTACTTGTGAATTTATTTATGCAAGAAAATCTACAAGAAACAAAATAAAATTCTTACAATATTTTCTGCAAATTTTTACCATGGAAAAAAATTTCTATGATTATTAAAATTGTAGGAAAATTTGTAAGAAATATCTGTAAATTATTTTTTGCAAATAAATTTACAAAAAATTTCTAAGAATATTTTTTTGCAGGAAAATTCGCAAAAAATTTCTGCGAATATTTTTTTTGTAGAAAAATTTGCAAGAAAATGACACTTTTCTAGTAGTGTTTACACGTTAGGTCAAAGAGTAACCATCTGAGGGTGGACATTTAATGGTTCTAACATATTTTCTATGCATAATTGACTCTAAAACCAATTTTAAGACTGCTTTTAAGATTTTGTATTTTTTTCTTAATAAATTGTGTTGGCAAGTCTTCTATTTCATAATTTTTTTTGTCACAGTGACTTTAGTTGTGACAATTTGATAAATCTAATGAGTTTAGGCCATTTCACCATAAAATAAATGAAACACACTATTCCAACATCACTATTTCATTAAATGAAAATAATATTATTGTTTAGTTATTATTTATTTTATTGGTTTAATTAATTTAGTTAATGGACTTTCAAAATAATAAAGGTTATTCTTATAAAAAATAAATAAATATGGGTTGATGAGCTAAAGAGTTAATTTTGGGTTTGGACTTTAGAAGCCTAACTATTAACTTAGCCAAATCAGATTAGTATATGAGAGGTTAGAGAGTTACTTTCAATAACTTTACTCTTTTGGCTTCTGACATTTAGAGAGAACTTGCAGAGGTGACTCTATCGATGAGCCTTTGATAGCAACATTTGGAAGTGTGAGGCCGCGCCTTTTATATCATAGATAGTCATCACTACAAGAAAATTGTCATATAGTGACACACACTCTATAATGATATTATACATGTCATTAAAAATTATTTTTACCTACACAATAACTATAATATATGTTGGTATATTATTAAAAAGTGTGGGTATAGGCTATAGTGACACACAAAATATGTTGTTAAATCTCATTCAAAATCAACATTAACATTGTGTGTAACTATATGTCAAATAGACATATACCTACATATATTGTACCTATAATGACACTTTGTATATCACTATATGTAACATTTCTTGTAGTGAATCTAAGTTAAAAGAGAAAAGGGGGTTGAGAATTATCTTCACATCGCATGTATAGCATGTATAGGAATTGTGAGTAGTAGAATTGTACGTCAATCTATTAGGACGTTAATGTATGTTATTGGAGGGGTTATGAATACTTTAAAGCAAATGCTGGTAACATGGTTGTATGTATTTAATGTAAAATTCATTGTTAACCTATGTTTATGTCATGTGTTTGCCTCTTTTAGAAGTTAGGGTTCTTATATGTAGATTTTGGAGTTTTTTTTGTGCAAATTGAGTTCGTATCGGAGAAATTGTGGTTCTATATGCGTCTTGGCTCCAATTTATGAGAAAATGATACGTTAAGAGTAAAAGATGAGTGATTGGTTGGATTTGAGAGAGTCAGAGGGTGTACAAAATCTTGATTATTCTTTCCCATTATGTGACATGGAGGAAACAACTGTCCATATATATCATGTTCACTTGCAAATTCTCGTCAACCATTTCGAAATTTTGCTATAGGGGGTTCGAGGTCAAGGTAGTGCTACCCATGGAGTGTAAAGCTCACTTTCTACAACACACGTATGATGAATTATATGGAAAGAAAAAAAAAACACAACATGATAGTTTGTACGTTTTCATCTTTTTGGTCCAAATGGTTGCATAAAAATAACATTATTTTTGTACTATCCGTACCGCGAAGCCGAGCTTCAGCTCGGCATCACAGCGCAGAACGACCTCGGATACGCACCTCGGACACGTGCTGGGAGACCTCGGCTAAGACGAGGTCCGTCACTACAAGAAAACTTGTCTTTAGAGACAAAATTTTTAGTCTCTAAATTAACAAAATCAGTTACTAAATCAATAAGTGACTAAATTAGATACCAATTATAGAAAGTAGCTAAACTACTGGTTGCTAATTTTAGCTACCAAACTAAAGTCTGATTTAAAAACTAATTTAATGACTATTTTTTTATGACCAATTTTGCGACTAATTTTATATTGACCAACTTAGTAACTTATTCTACAATGACCAATTTATTGACCAATTTTTAATGACCATCTCATTGACCAATTTTATAGCAACTCTTTTAATTACCAATATTATAGTAACCAATTTAGATACCAATTTTGATAACAACTAATTTAGTAACCTATTTTATAATGACTAACTTAGCAACTTATTTTGTAATAATCAACTTAGTGACTGATATAATAACTAATTCTAAAGTAACCATTTTAGTGACCAAATTTTAAAATAATTGAATTAGTGACCCATTTTTCAATGACTCAAAGTGACTGATATAATATAAAAAAAAGTAGTCGCTAAAATTTTTCCTTATTCATCTTTCTTATTTATGCCATTTTCTTTCATATTTATTGTCTTCTTTATTCAAATTCACCACATACCTAACTTCAATTATTTTTCTACTAAAACATAATAATTATTTAAGTATAATATTAATTATTTATTTACTTCACATATTTATTTTATGTTAAACTATTATGCAAAAAGTCATCATACACTATATAATAACATGAAAATTAAGTAATTAAATTTTTTAATTTTTTAAAACTACACATAATATCCACCAAACATACAATCCTCACTATCTATTTGAGAAAGCGATGTTTAAACGATGACCATCTAGCATTCGAACAACAATAGTAATTGTTTCATTACATAAAGATGGTTCCTTGGAAAGCCTAACTTCTTCCTTGTCAAGCATTTTTCCCATTTCCTGCAATCATGAGGCACACAAAATTCAGTACAAGAATTTGAATAGTCATACAACAATAAGAGTCATGCACCCACACAATGGACACAAAAGGCAAAGATTGTCATACAGCAAAATTAGAATTTGAATTGTCCCACACTCTTAAATATAAGTCTCAATTACACATCACATGTCTAATGAATGTCCAATACGATTTTGAAAGGCAACCTTTTAGGAAGCGTGTAGGATGCTTCTTAGCAAATACCACAAATGCAAAAGACAAACAGAATCAATAATCAATACAATAAAACCTTGCAATATAAATGTTTTATCAATAGAAAAGTACTAAAAGCCTAAAACTCTCTACAATAATTGTTTAACTTTTTCGAATATAAGCAATTCTGTCACAACAAGCAGTACATAAATTAGCAAACATAGGTGAATATCATATTTGTGGCTTGACCCTTATTGGGGTTTGGTAATTGAATATTGGAATTCAGCTTCAAAATAATTGAACTTAATCTCGTTTTCATTTCTAGATTTATTTATAACCTAAACCAGAAGTTTGTTAACACAAAAATAAAAGCGATCCACAATTAGATCTCTAAGCTTAGGGTCTATACTTTATTTGGTATCAAAGTCAGTACATAGTGCAAATTGCAAACATCAAAATCCTCAATGAATTGAAGGAAGCAACTTAAAAGGAAAAGGCAGATTAAAAACGATGCAACTCAAGATTTCATAGATCATTGATTCTCACTAGTATTAAAAACCACTTAAAAATCAACATGTCAGCATACTCAAAAGCAAGGTTTTAAATTGCACCTACATCTACAATCTACAATCTAGAACAATGAAACTTTAAAGCAAAATCCAACCAATTTATTAGCAGATGCATATTAAACTTTAAAGCAAAATCCAATGAATCATATCCATTTATTAGCAGATGCATATTAAACTTTAAAGCAAAATGCAACCAATCATATCCATGTATGACTTCCATAAAGCAAAATGTCCTTTATGTTGTGCGTAGAACTCTTCTTGTACATCACATTCTTTTGTTTCTTCTAAAATAGTCATCTACACAAACAAGTACAAAATAAATAAATATATAATTGATAAAAAAAAACATGTTATACAAAATTGAAATGTTATCACAAAGAAGTTACCTCTATTAGGATTAAATGGTTGACTGGGTGGTTGTGTCTCATCCTCATCTTCACTATCCTCTATACTAGGTGGCATGGAATGACGATTAATACTATCCATCCATTGTCGTATCATTGCATTGTTTTGCTCAAAGAGTTTCTCAATATTTAAAACTTTAACTCGAAGCTCATCTCTTTCATTTTTAACTTCTTCCAAATCTTTTTTTAGTTCATCAAGTTCTTGTCTTTGTACCCACTCATTTGAGGAAGAAGAAGAGCCACGATAATAAGGTCTTCCTGCCACTACAGAAGATTCCATTCCAAGGCCATATATTTTTCCTCCTTTGGTTCCAGCTACATCACACCACACATCTAACTCATTTGGTGGAGTAGTTCCTTCTTCATTTGCTTTTTGGGTTAATTCTTCAAATATGCGTGAAAATTTTTCCTATTAACACCAATTTAAGAATAGTTATGACTTCAAAAATAAAAACAAACTAAAAGTAGAATATTAAAGTTTATTACATTAACTTGTTCTGATCTCCTGTCTACCATATGTACTCCAACCTGACAACATTGCATATGCAGGAAAATCACTAATAGTCCACATTAGTGTAGCTTTCATTACAAAATTTTGTTTTCTCGAAATGTCATATGTCACCACTCCTTCATTCCATAACTGTTTTAGCTCATCTATCAACGGTTGCGTCCTTCATTCCATAACTGTTTTAGCTCATCTATCAACGGTTGCAAATACACATCTATCTTACCTTTGGGATTATGTGGTCCAGGAATGAGCAATGTCAAAAACATATAAGGAATTGTCATGCATAGTTCTGGAGGAAGATTATAAGGTGTGACAATTACTGGCCAGCAAGAATAATGTTTAGCAGTATTAGTAAAAGGCGCAAAACCATCGGCACTTAAACCTAACCTCACATTTCTTGGTTCACTTGCAAATTCAGGATACATTTGATCAAAGTGCTTCCAGGCTTCACCATCTGATGGATGACACAACACCCCTGGTTCTCGTCTATTCTCATAATGCCACCTCATATGTGGAGCAGAACTCATTGAGGCATATAATCTCTTAAGCCTAGGAATGAGTGGTAAGTAATGCATTCTCTTCACAGGTACTTCTTTGTGTTTACCCATGCCAACCTTTTTTTTTTGGTAACGAGGTTTATGACAAAACTTGCATTCTTTTAATTGCATATCTTCAAAAGTATAGAACAACATACAGCCATCGATACAACAATCAATCTTTTTCGCTGTCAAACCAAGTTTTGAAACTATTTTTTTTGTCCTATAATAATCTTTTGGGATAAGATTATTTGGAGGATGTGTCTCCTTCATAAGAGCCACTGTTTGATCAAAAGATCGTTGGGACATGTTTCCCTCTGATTTAATTGCCAACAATCTAACGGCAACAGATAATTCAGTATGATCATTACATCCTGGCCATAATGGCTTTTGAGCTTCATGTAGCAAGTCATAAAACTTTTGGGCATCTATATTTGGAGACTCATCCATTTCTTGATCATAATGGGTTTCATAGTCTGAACCAACAACATCATAAACCATGTTCTCAAATCTATTTAAATGATCATTATATCCCTCGTGTGTAGTAGTATGGGTATTTAAAGTTGCACACAGGTCTGGATCACTTTCTCCATGACATGTCCAATACCAATAATCAGGTATGAATCCTTTCTTATAAAGATGAACTTTAACTTCTTCAGAAGTTAAGAACTTCAAGTTTTTGCATTTAGAACAAGGACATCTCATTTTTCCATTTGATAAGTTTGTTTGTAGGGATGCATAAGACACAAATTCATCTACCCCATTTAAAAATGCGTCAGTATATCCCCTTCGATCTAAATTTAGTCTATCATACATCCAACCACGACTTTGCCGAATATCCATCTTCTGTTGTGTATAAAAAATTATAATTAATATAAATCTAAAAAGGTAAGCAATGTTTTAATCTTTCTTATTCCAAAGATACCTCTCTCTCTCTGTTATTATTATTATTATTATTATTATTATTATTATTATTAATATTGTTATTATTATTATTATTATTATTAGATTAGTTTGTTTTTGTTTTCTTTCGAGAGTTGTTCTAAAGTGAATTCTTTTGTTCTCACGTACATGAGTCCAAATTCATATAGAGGAATAGGAGGAATATGACATAACATTGAAAGTATGGTTTTTGAAGGTACAAAGGATTTTCTGTTCTGAGGGGTGCATTCTTCTAATTGACCAATCTTAGTACATGATTACACTATCTTTGATACTTTATCAAAGATGATAGAACCGTGTCTTTTGTTTTTTAATAGAATTGAACCCAATCAACAATGTTTTTGCTTTTTATAAAGGTTAGGAACAATAGAAATTGTATACAGAAAGTTAGGAACAATTAAGAACAACTAAAGGTTTCAATTATAAGAAAAATTAGACATCAATCCAAACAACTATAATAGACATTGTGATATATCATAAATAGTGAGAAAAATATCTCAAGCACCACAAATAATGAAAAAAATACCTCGACGAAATTGAGGAGATAGTGGCTATGGCACAAGCATCAGAGCGAGACTATAGAAGAATCCACGATTATCATCACATAAGAAAAAAAAAGATAAAAAAAGAAAAAATTACCTCAAGGTGAATATGTATCTAGTAAAATGGGTAGAAAACGAAGAAGAAAGAATATAGGGTTTGAGCATTGAGTAAAATGAGTAGAAATAGAAGAAGAAACAATACCTGAGGGTTTGAGCAAATAAGTTGAGTTGCGCAGACTGAAAAATGAGTGAATGAGGTGAGTAAACTTATGGATTATAAATGTGAAACAGAAAAGAAAAATGAGAATTAGAAATGAATATTACAGAGAGAGAGAGAAATCAGAAAGGAGAAGACTCATACCACACAAGCATCTTTTCTGTTACTCCACGTTACTTTTTAATAAGACGCTCCATTCTCATGCTTTTTCTTGTGTCCTCATTGGCCACGTGAACAATGCTTATGTCCATCAAAATTTGAGTTTTTAATGCTCCTATACTTGACGCATAATTTTGTGCTTCTAATGGAAGCTCTTCATCTCAGCATGCAAATATTTTATTTTTTTTTTCAAAAAATAAAAAATATAATATAATTGTATAAGTATATATTTGTGCGATACATTTTAGAAAATAATTGTTTAACCATCTGTCTCTAAAACAATGTTTATGTCCATCAAAATTTGAGTTTTTATAAGTTTAAAAATCAAAATTTAAAGATTAGGCTTTGATAGTTATAAAATTAAATTGATATTTATTTTATTTTTAAATAAAGTAAAAAAATATAATATAATTGAATATTTATGATGTTTATTAATATTTTAAATTTTTATTAATTGATTGACTAAACTAAAATATTATATATATATATATAATATTAATATTTTAATTTTATTAATTTTAATTATATACTTAAAAAAAACAGTTTGTAAAATGAGTTAACAATAACAAAAAAAATATCAATGTTTAGTGTATTTTAATTAGAGTCCAATTTATCTAAAATAAATTAACAATGAGTGAAAAATTAGTTGCATATTATATTTCTAAAAATTAACAATGGGCTTTGGTAAGTTAGACAAAATATAAGTTTAAAGATTGGGCTTTGATAATTATCAAAAACATTGATATTTATTTTAAAAAAATATTAAAAATA
The DNA here is from genome assembly GCF_000230855.2 of Cajanus cajan. Lineage (NCBI taxonomy): Eukaryota > Viridiplantae > Streptophyta > Magnoliopsida > Fabales > Fabaceae > Cajanus > Cajanus cajan. The sequence goes on along the minus strand of NC_138524.1, from coordinate 54,913,308 downwards.
AAGTAAAATAGAATATAATTTAAATTTCTATTAATTGATTGACTCAATTAAAATATTATATACATAATATTAATATTTTAATTTTTATTAATTTTAATTATATACTTAAATAATTTCTAAAATGAGTTAATAGTAATTAAAAAGTTAATTATTATTATTTGCACAAGGGTTGTAACACTAGAATCTTGCATTTTGACATTAAACCTCACAATATACTGCTAGATGAGTTGTTTGGCCCCAAAATATCAGATTTTGGGCTTGCTAAAATATGTCCAAGAGAAAAAAAGTACTATATCAATGCTGGTTGCAAGGGGAACTGTAGGATATATTGCTCCTGAATTGTTCTGCAGAAATTTTGGTGGAGTGTCACATAAATCAGATGTCTATAGTTATGGAATGATGATCTTGGAAATGCTTGGTGCAAGAGAGATTAATACTAATGGCAGAGTTGATTTTTCAAGTGAAAATTAGTTTCCACATTGGCTTTACAGCCATCTTGAATTAAACCAAGAGTTTCAATTGCGAGGTATTAAAAACCAAAGTGATAAAAGAAATGGTGAGAAAAATGACAATAGTGAGTTTGTGGTGCATACAAACCGACCCTTCCAATCGACCTGCAATGAGTAAAGTGGTGGAAATGATGGAAGGAAACATTAGCTCGTTGCAAATTCCACCCAAACCTTTCCTTTCTCCATCCTTTGCATATTCTTCCCCTGAATCACAAACAATAGAGACATCATAGTTATTCACATACAACTTGAAGATGCAATCAATCTCAACAAAGTACAACTGCAGCTACTATCATTTTTCTGGTGTGTATTGATTATAGTTCATTCATAACTTTTTATTACAATAGGAAAGGAAGGCATGTTCGTATTGCTACATGCAAATCTCTATTGATTTTCAGGTTATTCAATTGAAATTCATAAATCTCTATGGACATTATGGAATTTATGAGATTATTTTTGTTAATACCTTTGTGCTTTATACACTAGAAGAAAAATCTTTTCACTCTGTTTTGACAATTCACAAATGACAATTTAAACATAAAAATATATTGAGACTGCAAATTGACAATTCACAAATGTGGAGAGAGAATCACCTTGAGGTGGATATTCAGGTTTGAACATGGGTTCCTCAGGTATCACAGTGTACTGCAATAATTGTTCATAATCGTAAGAACAAAAAGATAGACAACAGTTAGTCAATTTGCTATGCTACTGTTGTATCATTCGTAAATGATAATGAACAACTGAAACAAAACACTTCTAGGAAAAAAATAGTCATACATAAACCTGGTTAATTTTATTTTGTTTCTTCAAATAATTTATTATGATAGGGCCTACCAGCGGAGCTTCGAGTATCCTCACAAAGAATCTAAATACAAATCCAGTCAAATGTAGAGCTGCAAAAAAATAAATTAAACAAAAGAGGAAAAAAATTGAATCAAAATTGATTGCAGAAGAAGCAAGGCAGTGAAGTTACCTTGCACAACCTCTCGTTCGTACTTGATGGAGGACAAGTCAACATCCTCCGCCGGCGTCATCGCCCGCTTTTTCCCCATTGTTGAAGATCTCGAAACTCGGATGATCCATACCTTTTAGCTTCCTAATTGAATTCGAATTACAAAAAAACTTACTGGATTCCTATGAACTTTGCTAAACTTACTGGATTCAACTCCCATCCCTTAATCTTCTTCGTCCCAGAAAGTGAGGCTTATGGAGGACGCTTACGTGGCCTTCTTCTTGACGGAGAGGCGGGTCCACGCCACCACCTTGCCGGAGGGGAGGTGTTTGAGTTCGACGGCCGTGGCCACCACACCGATGAGGCTGACAGAGTTGCAGAGCTCCTTTAATGAGTGAGTGTCTCAGAGAGATCCTTTTCTCTACACGTAAATGTCTCAGAGCTCCACTCTTCAAAAGACCTGTCTTCATAAAGACTCTACACGTGGATAAGAAGAATTCGTGGAGGCTCTTCGTCTCCACACGTAAATGTTTTTTTTTTTAAGATTTATCTTTATTAATTATTATTAAGTAACTCTTAAAGTCTATTTCTTGCGTGGCAGATATTTGATATTTTAGGTATTTCTAATTTAAATATTATATACATAATATTAATATTTTAGTTTTTATTAATTTTAATTATATACTTAAATAATTTTTAAAATGAGTTAACAGTAATTACAAAAATAATCTTTATTATTTTTTAATTAGAGCTCGATTTATCTAAAATAAATTAATATTAATTAAAAAATCAGTTACATATTATATTTCTATCATAGATCGATATATTGGTCTTTAATATAGTATAATTAGACACTAAAAAGTATCTAAAATGAGTTAATAGAGACTAAAAAATCAATTATTATTTACTCGTGTATTTTAATTAGAGACCAAATATTTTTGTGTCAAATAATTTAATAGTGACTGAAATATTAGTTTCTTGTTATATTTTTATTAGATACTAATATATTGGTTTCTAATATAGAACAATTAGATACTAAAAAAATGATATCTAAATTTGAGTCAATAGTGATCAAAAAAATAGTCTCTAGTAATATTTAAATTAGAAACTAAAAAATTTAGTCTCTAATTTTAGTGCATCTTTAAGACTAAAATATTGGTTTCTAAAGTGTTTTAATAGTGACCAAATTTTTGTCTCTGATTATATTTTAATTAGAGACCAAAAAAGTTGTATCTAATTAAATAAATAATATTTTTTATATTATTAGCTACTAAAAGTTTAGTCTCTAATTACATTAAAAATATTAATGACAATAGAGATTGAATTAGAGACTAACTATAATCAATCTCTAAAATAGTATTTAAATAAGTTGCTAAAGTGACTATATAAATTTCGTCTCTAAATAAGTCTCTATTTAATGGATTTCTTGTAGTGCGTTATCTAAATAGGTCATAACTGATCTCAGGCCCAAGGCCCAATGAAACCCTAATCCACACAAAGGTACGTGCATTACTTATACGAGACTCATACACCCACAAACACTAACTTTAGCATCAGAGTCTCTTTTGCAGGTACCACCCCTATCTTGGAGCATCAAACGTACTGGTGAAGGAGGCTCGCCGATCTTACCCAGCGGATCATCTCTACGACAGATCTCCGGTAAGAACATTTGGCGCCCACCGTGGGGCCGATCAAGACAGCTCTTATCGGCCACGCTTATGGTTTTCACCAGAAGCCATAGCAGACGCGCAACTGACGACCTAGATCACACAGCTAGCATGGACAACGAAGCAGCATTGAGACGATTGATCGAACAGGTCGAGCAGATGCGGCAGCAACACACTGCCGATCTGCAAAGCATGCATGCCAAGCACAAAACTAACCTAGCAGCGATGCGTACCTCTAATGAAGTTGACCTAGCGGCACTATGCGCCGAGAATGAGCGTATTCGCGCTCAGCTCCCTCGGCGCCCCTATGATCAACCCCCTCAACCGAGTAACCTACACGAGGAAAAGGGGCACTCAATTTCTCAACCGCCGACAGAACCTAGGGCACCGACTCCCCAGCCTGCCACACATCGGTCAAACGCACCAACGAACAGGTCGGCCCATGAGGTCAGGAATGCTCCTGCCCACGTCACGGGAAATCAAGCGACCTTCCGCCGTCATCCTTTTGTGGATGGCATCATGGAAACACCTCTCCCTTTTGGATGGAAGCCTCTCCACATCGACCGTTACGACGGTACGACAGATCCGGATGAGCACATCGACCTATATACTACACAGGTAAACCTTTACACTAATGAGGATGCTATTCTGTGTAGGGTCTTTCCGACCTCGCTCAAGGGGGCTGCACTCAACTGGTATACCCAGCTACCAGCCGAGTCGATTGACAACTTCGGCACTCTGGTCAGACAGTTCACGGCGCAATATGTAATGAGCCGACCTCATCACATAACGTCAGCTGCTCTGGCCAGTCTCAGACAGAGCGACGACGAACCACTACGGACGTTCATGGAACGCTTTGCCGCCATCTCGGTGAAAATTCAAAATTTGAATCCCGAGGTCGCCTTACACGCCATGCTCATGGCACTCAAGCCTGGACCGTTCGTCGACAGCCTATGTCGTGAAGCTCCTCGCGACATGGACGAGCTCCGTGCCCGTGTTGCTGGGTACATCCAGATGGAAGAACACTCTGCTTTTCGTGATCAGGTTCGCGGAAAGTCACAAGCGAAACCAGACAATGGTCACAAGGACAAGGTGAAAGTCAACAGCGACAGTCAGTTCAAGAAGACTGCTAGGGTAAATAAAGGAGGGAGATACGACTTCTACACCCCTTTGAATGTGCCCCGAGTACATATCCTGGAGGAGGCCAGCAACAACAACCTACTCACCCTGCCACCACCAGGACACAGCCCCAACAGTTAGACAAATTCAAGCACTATCGATACCATAAGAATCATGGTACCACTGAGGAACGTCGCACCCTCAGAGATCGCATAGAGGAACTCGTCCAGCGGCAACAAGGCCACCGAGGAGGATACAATGGACGAGGATGAGGCATAGGTCGTGGTTCAGGAGCCCGCACAGACCAACCCTCTGGCTCTCAGAAAAATGCTGGTGGAGCAGTGCAGGCCGAGATATGCCAGGAAACAGGCTCAGCCCCCTTACGTGGCATCATCAACACAATTGCAGGTGGCTTTGCAGGGGGAGGCTCTAGCAGCTCGACGCGAAAATGACATTTGCGTAGCATCAACAATGTTCACTCCGCTACCTCGGCCTCGAATCAAAGCTCGCCGCCGATCACCTTCACTAACGACGACTACGTTGGCGTCAGCCCCAACCAGGATGATCTAATGGTTATCGCCATGGAGGTCGCCAATTGGGAGGTCCACAAGACGTTGATTGACCAATGAAGCTCGGTTGACGTTCTGTATTGGCCGACGTTCCTCAGGTTAGATATCCCTCACTCTCTCATCCAACCTCACACATAGCCCCTAGTCGGTTTTGCAGGAGAGCGAGTACACACTCGAGGATATGTGGACCTGCTGACAACCTTCAGAACCTCTCCCGCCACAAGGAGGATTATGGTCCGATACCTCCTCGTAGAAGCCAACACGTCCTACAATATCATTATTGGAAGGCCGACGCTGAACCAACTCGGAGCAGTGGTGTCCACCCCACATCTCACCATGAAGTTCCCAGGGAATGATGGCAAGATCATCTCTGTCAAGGCAAACCAGAAGACGGCTCGCTAGTGCTACGCCGAAAGCTTGAAAATCTCTCCGTCCGGCGAGCGTTGCAAGAATGATCCCCCCACAGTGGCTCACATCACCCACGTGGATATCACTGACCTCGATCCGAGGTCCAACTCCCATGATGAACGACCGAGTCCCATCGACGAGCTCGACGACCTCTAGATCGGGAAGCTCCCTAGGCAGTGCACGAAAATCAGCAGGCAGTTGAGCCCGGAGTTACGGCAACAACTAGAGGCTGAAATCTCCAAAAATGCCGACCTCTTTGCATGGTCCAGCGCCGACATGCCAGGTATAGATGCTAACTTCATCTATCACAGGTTGGCAATTCACAAGGAGGCGAAGCCAGTGGCCCAGAGGAAGAGGAAAGTCAGTGGTGAAAGGCGGGAGGCCATCATCACCAAGACACAAAAGTTACTGAACGCTGGCTTCATCCGTGAGGTCAGGTACACCACATGGCTGGCAAACGTGGTGTTGGTAAAAAAGAGCTCGGGGAAGTGGCGAATGTGCGTCGATTATAATGACTTGAACAAAGCATGCCCCAAGGACTCATACCCCTTGCCGAGCATCGACAGGCTGGTTGATGGAGCATCCAGACACGCCTTCCTCAGTTTCCATGATGCTTACTCCGGGTACAACCAGATCATGATGTACCCACCAAACGAGGTGCACACATCATTCATTACCGATCACGCCAATTACTGCTACTGAGTGATGCCCTTCGGTCTCAAGAATGTAGGAGCCACTTACCAGCGACTGATGGACGAGGTTTTCCACCAGTAGATCGGGCAGAACATGGAAGTCTATGTTGACGACATGGTGGTCAAAACCACCTCAGTCGAGGACCATGTTGTTGACCTGGACGAGGTGTTCAGCCAGATCAGGAGACACAACATGCGTCTCAACCCAGAGAAATGCGTCTTCGGCATCCAAAGAGGAAAATTCCTTGGTTTCATGATCACTAGTAGAGGGATTGAGGCCAATTCGGAGAAGTGTAAAGCCATCATTCAGATGAAGAGTCCCTAGACAGTGAAAGATGTCCAGCGTTTGGCAGGAAGGTTGGTCTCCTTGTCCCGTTTTATCCCTAGATTGGCGGACAAGGTAGGGCCCATCTTCACCCTGCTGCAGAAACCGAAGAACTTCGAGTGGATGGACCAATGTGAGGAGGCTTTCAAAAGCTTCAAAACCTTCCTCACGACTCCGCCAATCCTCCAGAGGCCGAATCACCAAGCCAACCTCCTCCTCTATCTGGCCGTGGCAGAAAGCGCAATTAGCGCGGTTATAGTGCAGGAGCACCAAAAAACACAAACGCCGATCTATTTTATCAGCTGAGTCCTCCAAGACACGGAGATACGATATCAGACGATTGAAAAGCTCACACTGGCGCTTGTCACGGCAGCCCGACGTCTCTATTCTTACTTCCAAAGCCACCAAGTAGTCGTCAAGACCGACTACCCAATAAAGCAAATCCTGAGAAAGCCAGAGCTCGCTGGACGGATGATAGCATTGTCAGTCGAGTTGTCCGAGTTTGGCATCCAGTACGAAAGTCGTGACGCCAACCTCGATCGAGGAGCCACAAGTATGGACTTTGTATTGTAGACCCCTAAAATTGTCCGGGTCGGAAATAAGACTCGAAGACTCTCGAAGACCGAAGGAAAGTCAGCCAGAAGGACTCCTGGAAGACCCTAGGATGATTATCTGTAGGTTTAGAGGTCTTAGAGTAGCTTAAAATAAAGATGTGGGAGAATTGAAGCTCAATACGGCCTCCTGGAAGTTCAGTACGGCCGTACTGAACAATTTGCACTACAATACGGCCGTACTGAACCCAATACGGCCGTACTGAAGTTTTTGAACTTCAGTGCGGCCGTACTGAAACCAATACGGCCGTACTGAAGTTTTTGAAACTTCAGTACGACCGTACTGAATTCAATACGGCCGTACTGTAGTTCAAATCTTCAGTACGGGCCGTATTGATGTTAGAGGCCGTACTGTGCCTCACCCCTATAAATAAGACGTCATTTGGACGTCATTCCACACTTTTCCAGCTATTCTGGACCCCCTGGCTGAGTATTCTTGGGTTTTTGAGCAGTGCTCTGCCCTAGAAATCTCTCTGAAAGCCAATCCGACGAAGTTCTTGAATCATAAGCCATTTGCTTGAGATTCGAACGAGTCGAAGGGAAATCTATTTGATTTCCATAGTAAAAATTTTATTTTAGGGAAAGGAGAAAGCGAGCGTGTAGTGGGAAGGAGCGCCAAAAAGCCTCCTAGTTCTTTTAAATATATAAAAGCACGCTTCAAGAGGTTTTCTTCCAAAACTCGTCTTTTATTGCTTTCTTTATCGCTTTCTGATTGTTGCATTGCATATTTAAAGCTTTCATCATGTAGATAATTCACTTAATATCGTTCTAATAAATAGGGGTAATTTAATAATTTTAAGCTATTATTTATGAAATAATCTGTCATAGGGAACCCGAAAGGGGCGTTGTGGGGTGCTAACACCTTCCCCGCACGTAACCGACTCCCTTACCCAACTCTGGTTGTAATGGCCTAAGTTGATTTGCGAAATCAATTGCCTTAACTCTTTTTCCAATGTTTTGAGTAAAACATTGGTGGTGACTCCAAGAACCCTTTTTGCGAAAACTACTAATCCATGGAGGGTCCCGCTTGGGATTAACATGGATTGGTGAATCATTTAATAAAATTGTTAGTTCGATAAGGTCTCAGTTTGAGAATAAGTCGTTCTAACAATCCACCACTTTTCAAAACTAATGAGAGTCCAACCATCCTTCGCGAATGCCGAAAGCCCGTTTCGGGCCGGTGGCGACAGATGGCGACTCCACTGGGGAAGCCTCGAGAGTCAGTCCCATTTAGTGACAGATTGTTTTTAACAAATAATAGTTAAAAATTACTTCATTACCCCTTACTTGTATGATAACATGATTTATTTTTGTGGCTTTAAATAACTGTTGTATGTTTAATTTCCGCAATTGTTTGAAATATAAATTGCACACAAACCTTTGCACACAACAGTTCCCTCTATACCCGGGGGCATGAGTGGCAAGCCATAGGGAGTGGATGTTAGTACGGCCGGTTGTCGAATGGGTCTATAGGTGCCCGTAGACCGTTGTCGGAAAGCATCACTCAAGGTGATAACCATGAACTCAAGTCCGACAGTGCGTTGGAACTTTCCATCGACTTACGACGAGAGGAATTGGGTCCCTATAATGGGGGCACCTTGGGGGCCTTTGACCAAGTGAGAACAGTTAGAACCTCCTTGAATATGCACTTTTCTGCAGGAGACCCCTACCTCGTGATTCGCTCGTGACTGTTCGTGGATGAGTGAATTGTTTGTGCATTGATTATGTGAAATTGTATGAGCATACATTGCACTTTTTAAACATACAACATTCTTTTTTAAATAATAAGAATAAATAGAAATAAAGATCTTCTAGTACATGGTGTTAACATCTACCTTCATTGCATTCATATAGGTAGTTTCCCTTTTCACCCAAAAAATACAAAAAAGATACAAAATATCCAAAAGAAAAAATATGTATTTATCCAAACCAAGCAATATCATGCATCATCTTAGGAAAATCCCAAAACATGATAATGCTTAGTTGAATAAACACTATGCATGTATATTCATCTCCATCATCTCATATCATGCATATAGATCATGGAGAGATCTAGGAGTCATTCATTTCATACATCTCTCCTAGTAATCCATTAATAAACATTAATAAAAAGAAAGAATTAAATCGATGCGTATGTTCAAAGAATGGATCGCACGCCGTTCGTTATCAAGTGTAAGCCAACAACCGCACCAAGCGAACACACGTCAACTCCGTTGTTGGTAATCAAGACGAATAAAGGGGAAGGTCCGACACCATTAAGGATCATTGCTCCAAGGCCTTTCCCTTACGAATCAAATAAGGCTGTGCCATGGATATACGACATCCATTCTTCTGCCGACAGCGATATCTCCAACATCGCTGGACTTGGGGGCATGACTAGGAGTGGCAGGATCTACACTCCCGAAGATCTTCATGATAAAGCTCCCAAGAATAAAGGGAAAGAAAAAGAAGAGAAAACCGAGGAAAACAAGGAATCCGAGGAGGAGACTGATGAGCTGTTGAAGTACATTCAACAAAGTGAGTACTCCATCGTGGATCAACTTCACAGGACGCCAGCGAAAATCACTCTGCTGTCGTTGATCCTAAGCTCTGAACCGCATCGACAAGCTTTGTTGAAAGTCTTGAACGAAGCATATGTGTCGCATTCCATCTCCCAAGACAAGTTTGAGGGGATTGTTAGTCACATTACGGCTAATGATCACCTTACCTTTACCGATGAAGAAATCCCCGACGAGGGACCGAACCATAACAAGCCCTTGCACATCTCTGTAAAGTGCAAGGAGTATCACATCGCCAAAGTCTTGGTAGATAATGGATCTTCCTTGAACGTGTTGCCAAAAAGAACACTTGATCAAGTGGCAATCAAGGGAGTCCAAATGCGCCCGAGCAACATGATCGTTCGAGCTTTCGACGGGTCCAAAAGAGAAGTGGTGGGAGAAATCAATCTTCCGATCCAAATTGGGCCCACCATTTTCAATGTCAAATTCCAAGTGATGGACATTACTCCTGCATACAGCTGTCTCCTCGGCCGACCTTGGATTCATGATGCAAAAGCTGTTCCTTCTACGCTCCACCAGAAAGTCAAATTCATAGTGGGTGACAAGCTGGTGACTGTACAGGCTGAAGACGACATACTCATCAGCAAGCCATCCACCATACCTTACGTGGATGCAGCGGAGGAAGCTCTAGAAACCGCCTTCCAAGCATTGGAAATTGCCAATGTTGAAACGTTTCCCCGAGAAATGAAGAAGGTAGCCTCCATGCTCACCTAGAACGGATACTTGCCAGGACAAGGACTTGGCAAGGATTCCCAAGGAATTCCCGAGCTACCCATTATCAAGGATAATCCGGGGAAACAAGGGTTAGGATACAACCCTAATAAAGATCAAAGGACGAAGAGGAATCAAGATCCTTCTCGACGTTCTTTAAGCCAGATCTTTAGGAAGGCCGGTTCACAAGCGTCAAGGCCGGTCGTCGTCATCAAGTGCTCTTCTCCTTCCGATAGGGATGTATAGACCTGATGACTATTAGAGATCACTCCTCGGGGACAGCCCGACCCCCGAGCCTCGATAGGGCACATGTTTCCACTATGATTATAATAAAATCATTCTTCATTATTTCTTATTGCTTCTTTTCTTGCTTGCAATAAAATTCTAAACCACATTATTTAACCCTGTTTGAATGAACATAAGTGAGGTTAAAATCGTCTTAATAATCAATAAACCCACATCATTTTGTGTGGAAATGTGCACGACAACTTGGAGCACCTTTTCTTGGCCTCAATAAGTGCCGTCATGGATAAAAAGAAATCCATTCAGGACAAAAATCCTAAAAAACAAAAAGCTCGGCAGGAAACCCAAAAAGGGGACTGCGCAAAAATAAGAGCAAAAGACCCGCTAGGAATCCCACAAAAGGGTGACCTAGGCAAAAATTAGGGTTCCAAAATAATGAACAAAAACAAAAGCCCGCTAAAACTCCACAAATGGGTGTTTTAGGCAAAAGTTAGGGCAATCGAAAAACAGAATAAATCCATGATGGTACCACCAACTGAATTCAACAAAGGGGCTCAAGAAAAGCTATCCAAGTTGTCAAATCACAAATGTTAATAACCAAGACGTGCTTAACTTCATAAGTGTTTAATCAAACAAGCCTAAACACATAAGCCTACCTTGGCCAGCCATTCTTACAAAAACCATTTTTCAAAATGAAAATAAAAACCCCTCTAAAACACAAACTTTCGAAAAATATATACCTTTCCTTTCTTTTCTCTCTTGTCCCAAACGATTTTAAGATAATCTAGTGGAAACATGGAGATATAGTGGTCAATAAGAGGGTTGACATGTCTTCTAAAGGAAGGGAAAAATCACTGGGTTGATGACACCCATCTCAATGTAACATGCATCATTCCTCGGTTACAGAAATCGGCAGCGCATAGCCCGTCTAGAGGAATGGCAAAAATCCAAAAAGAGAAACGCATCGGTTAATTCTTTTGAAAAGTGAATCAAATAGAATTAGGTGCATCATACTGCATACAGATGATAGGTGTAATGGAAGATCACTTATTCTCTGTTTATTGAAAAAAAAAACAAAAAATATAAACTTCAGAAAAACAATACGCCCGTATCATGTTCAGTACACCCGTACCAAAATTAGGGTTATGAACAAATTTTCAATTCAATACGGGCGTACTGAAATGGATATGGCCGTATTGGTTACAAAGAAATTTTCAAAGACCTCGTCATGAGGCAATCACATAAAATAGAAAAAATAGAAAAATTGTTTGTGTATGACAGCAGCAAACAAAATCAATAAAACGTGCAGAATAACTGAGCCTGGAGAGGCTTGCCGAAATAATACTCTCAGAATAACTGAGCCTGGAGAGGCTTGCCGAAATAATACTCTCTCAGAATAACCGAGCCTGGAGAGGCTTGCCGAAATAATACTCTCTCAGAATAACTGAGCCTGGAGAGGCTCGCCGAAATAATACTCTCTCAGAATAATCGAGCCTGGAGAGGCTCGCCGAAATAATACTCTCTCAGAATAACTGAGCCTGAAGAGGCTTGCCAAAATAATACTCCTTAGAGACATTTCTGTACAGAAAAAGCCAAAACCAACAAAAAAGGCAAAAATACAGAAAAAGCCAAAATTAACAAAAAATACAGCAAAAGCTGAAATCAACAAAAAGGAAAAAACACAGAAAAAGCCAAAATCAACAAAGAGGCAAAATACAGAAAATCCAACAAATTATACAAAATAATTGAGCCTGGAGAGGCTTGCAGAAATAATACTCCCACAGAATAATTAAGCCTGGAGAGGCTTGCTGAAATAATACTCCCACAGAATAACTGAGCCTGGAGAGGCTTGCCGAAATAATACTCTCAGAATAACTGAGCCTGGAGAGGCTCGCCGAAACAATACTCTTTGACCATACAGAATAACTGAGCCTGGAGAGGCTTGCCAAAATAATACTCTCACAAAATAATTGAGCCTGGAGAGGCTTGCTGAAATAATACTCTCTCAGAATAACTGAGCCTGGAGAGGCTTGCCAAAATAATACTCTCACAAAATAATTGAGCCTGGAGAGGCTTGCTAAAATAATACTCCCACAGAATAATTGAGCCTGGAGAGGCTTGCCGAAATAATACTCTCTCAGAATAATTGAGCCTGGAGAGGCTTGCTGAAATAATACTCTCTCAGAATAATTGAGCCTGGAGAGGCTCGCCGAAATAATACTCCTACAGAATAATAGAGCCTGGAGAGGCTCGCCGAAAGAATACTCTCCCAGAATAATTGAGCCTGGAGAGGCTTGCCGAAATAATACTCTTACAGAATAATTGAGCCTGGAGAGGCTCGCCGAAATAATACTCTCACATAATAATTGAGCCTGGAGAGGCTCGCAGAAATAATACTCCCCAGAGAAACCTCAGCTTAAGCTCATGGAACAAATCCCCAGCGAGAGCTATCAAAGCAAGATCGTCAAAATCCCCAATGGAAGCGCGATCATCCAAGCAAAATATTCAGTCAAAGGACTTGAAACTTCCTCAGTGGAAGATAGCTCTCTGACTCAAGCGCTGAGTGAGGCTAAGCCTGCAGAGGCTTCCTAAATAATACTCTGGGATACATAAGATCCCTAAATCCCCAGTCGCCTACTCAAGAGGCACCCCTACAAAAGGAGAAAAATAAAAAAATATATCAATAAATATTCCCCAAGCGGAATTCGGCATCGAGCCAAACATCAAGCGTCAAGATGATCTGCCTAACAGAAGAGGCTAATCACAACAAAACGACAAAATCCCCCAGCGGATGATAGCCTACACAGAGGCAACAAGATCAGAAAACCAAAAAAGAGTCACCCGAATAAGGATAACCGGGATACTCCACCAACGTCGAAAGGACGTCAGCCAATCATAAGGCATCGCTCACCTCAGGAAGAGCATCTTTGTGTCTGCATCCCCACGGAATCATAATTTCCCAGTGGGCACCAACTACGCAATGGAAAGTTGGGACACAAGAACCTATGAGTAACTGCACATCCCCTAGACGGATCCCTGCGTTATCCAGCCCTCAGTGGCACAAAAATCAAAAAAACAACCGTCGAAGCAGCATCGTGGACTGTGGAGACAAAATCATCACAACAGAATCCCCCAATGGATAACAGCCTACACAGAGGCAATAAAACCAGAAAATCAAAAAGAGTCACCCGAATAAGGACAACCGGGATACTCCACTTACGTCAAAAGGACGTTAGCCAAACATAAGGCATCGCTCAACTCAGAGAGAGAGCATTTGTGTCTACACCCCAAGGAGTCAGAAATTCCCCATGGGTACCAACTAAGCAATGCAAGTTGGGGCACAAAAACCTATGAATGACTGCACATCCCCTAGACGGATCCCTGCGTTATCCAGCCCTCAGCGGCACAAAATCAGAAAAACAAACCGTCGAAGCAGCATTGTGGACTGTGGAGACAAACTTATCTCAAAACCCTGGAGAGGGCAAACTCAGCTGCCCATGTTGAGAGGCAAATCCCTGGAGAGGGCAAACTCACACTGCCAACGTCGTCAGAAACACGGAGGCAGACCCTGGGGAGGGCAAACCGCAAACCCTGGAGAGGGCAAACTCACGCTACCAAAGTGACCAGAAGCACGGAGGTACGCAACCCTGGGGAGGGCAAACCGCAGACCCTGGAGAGGGCAAACTCATGCTACCAAAGTGACTAGAAGCACGGAGGTACGCAACCCTGGGGAGGGCAAACCGCAGACCCTGGAGAGGGCAAACTCAACTGCCTAGGTTGTCAGAAACACCAAAGCAGAGCCTGGAGAGGCGGTACTCACGCTACCGAAGTGATCAGAAACACGGAGGTATGCAGCTTCCAGCTCGGGCGGCGAGCGAAGCTAAGCCTGGAGAGGCAGTACTCACAACTTCCGGCTCGGGCGTCGAGTGAAGTTGAGCCTGGAGAGGCGGTACTCACAGCTTCCAGCTTGGGCGGCAAGCGAAGCTAACCCTGGAGAGGGCAAACTCAACTGCCTAGGATGTCAGAAGCACCGAAGCAGAGCCTGGAGAGGCGGTACTCACAGCTTCCGGCTCGGGCGGCGTGCGAAGCAAAGCCTGGAGAGGCAGTACTCACAACTTCCAGCTCGGGCGTCGAGTGAAGTTGAGCCTGGAGAGGCGGTACTCACGCTACCAAAGTGTTCAGAAGCACGGAGGTATGCAGCTTCCGGCTCGGGCAGCGAGCGAAGCAAAACCTGGAGAGGCTACTCAACAATTTTCCACCGGAAGACACTACAAGTCAGAAGGATGGCCTATTCCCCGGACAGTTGGGTCAACTCCTTTACTTGTCAACCAGTACACCAAAAAGCCGTTTGACTAAGTAAAGGGGGGGCAGCTGTAGACCCCTAAAATTGTCCGGGTCGGAAATAAGACTCGAAGACTCTCGAAGACCGAAGGAAAGTCAGCCAGAAGGACTCCTGGAAGACCCTAGGATGATTATCTGTAGGTTTAGAGGTCTTAGAGTAGCTTAAAATAAAGATGTGGGAGAATTGAAGCTCAATACGGCCTCCTGGAAGTTCAGTACGGCCGTACTGAACAATTTGCACTACAATACGGTCGTACTGAACCCAATACGGCCGTACTGAAGTTTTTGAACTTCAGTGCGGCCGTACTGAAACCAATACGGCCGTACTGAAGTTTTTGAAACTTCAGTACGACCGTACTGAATTCAATACGGCCGTACTGTAGTTCAAATCTTCAGTACGGGCCGTATTGATGTCAGAGGCCGTACTGCGCCTCACCCCTATAAATAAGACGTCATTTGGACGTCATTCCACACTTTTCCAGCTATTCTGGACCCCCTGGCTGAGTATTCTTGGGTTTTTGAGCAGTGCTCTGCCCTAGAAATCTCTCTGAAAGCCAATCCGACGAAGTTCTTGAATCATAAGCCATTTGCTTGAGATTCGAACGAGTCGAAGGGAAATCTATTTGATTTCCATAGTAAAAATTTTATTTTAGGGAAAGGAGAAAGCGAGCGTGTAGTGGGAAGGAGCGCCAAAAAGCCTCCTAGTTCTTTTAAATATATAAAAGCACGCTTCAAGAGGTTTTCTTCCAAAACTCGTCTTTTATTGCTTTCTTTATCGCTTTCTGATTGTTGCATTGCATATTTAAAGCTTTCATCATGTAGATAATTCACTTAATATCGTTCTAATAAATAGGGGTAATTTAATAATTTTAAGCTATTATTCATGAAATAATCTGTCATAGGGAACCCGAAAGGGGCGTTGTGGGGTGCTAACACCTTCCCCGCACGTAACCGACTCCCTTACCCAACTCTGGTTGTAATGGCCTAAGTTGATTTGCGAAATCAATTGCCTTAACTCTTTTTCCAATGTTTTGAGTAAAACATTGGTGGCGACTCCAAGAACCCTTTTTGCGAAAACTACTAATCCATGGAGGGTCCCGCTTGGGATTAACATGGATTGGTGAATCATTTAATAAAATTGTTAGTTCGATAAGGTCTCAGTTTGAGAATAAGTCGTTCTAACAATCCACCACTTTTCAAAACTAATGAGAGTCCAACCATCCTTCGCGAATGCCGAAAGCCCGTTTCGGGCCGGTGGCGACATGTATGTTGATGGGTCCTCCAACTCTAAGGGTGGTGGTGCATGTATCATTTTGGAAGGACCGAATCAAGTCACTTTGGAGCAGTCCCTCAAGTTCGGTTTCAAGGTGACGAACAACCAAGCAGAGTACGAGGCACTTCTCACAGGGCTAAGGTTAGCCCACGATCTCGGAGCACGGAGAGTGAGTTGCAACAGCGACTCAAAACTCATGGTAGAGCAGCTCAGCAGGACATACCAAGCCAAGGATGTTCTTCTACAACGGTATTTCCACGTGGCATCACACCAGATCTCGTCCTTCGACGAGTTCACTATACAACATGTACCGCGAGAGCAAAATACCAGAGCTGACCTCCTATCAAAGCTCGCTAGTACCAAACGCCCTGGACAACATCAGACCATTATCCAAGAAACCTTGCATTCGCCCTGCTTGGACGACAAGGTCGTCAACACCAGCGACAGCGAAGAACAAGGGTGGATGATAGGTATTTGGAACTACTTGAAGTCAAGAACTCTACCCGAGGATAAAGATGAAGCTCGGAAGATGAGGGTAAAATCGGCTAAGTTCGTAATTGTCAGAGAAGAACTGTTCAAGTGCGGCATCTCCACCCCTTTGCTCAAATGCTTGACCACACCTCAAGCTGCTTTTGTCATCGAAGAAATCCACCGAGGTATATGTGGCATGCATTCCGGAGCGCGCTCGATGGCGGCCAGGGTACTCCGAGCTGGTTACTACTGGCCCACCTTGAAGTCGGCAACACACATCGACAGCCACCCGAAGCTCTCCACCAGATGATGTCTCCGTGGCCTTTCGCCTAGTGGGGAATGGATATCCTGGGACCGTTTCCCCCCGCGAAAGGTCAACTCAAATTTCTCCTGGTGGCAATTGATTATTTCACCAAGTGGATCGAGGCATGCCCACTCGCCAAGATCACCACCGACAATGCCCAAAAATTCACTTGGAAAAGCATCATATGCAAGTTCGGCATCCCTCATTCCCTCGTCACTGACAATGGCAGGCAGTTCATCACACAAAGCTTTGAGGACTTCCTCCGGGAACTCGGTATTAAACCCCTTCCAACCTCGGTGGAGCACCCCCAAACTAATGGCCAAGCCGAAGCCGCCAACAAGGTCATCCTCCGAGAGTTTAAGAAGCGGCTAAGAAACGCTAACGGGCAATGGGCCGACGAACTCCCTAGCATCCTCTGGGCATACCATTTCACCCCCCAGTCAACAACGCAAGAAACGCCTTACATGATGACTTACGGAGCTGACGCAATGATCCTAGTGGAAATCGGAGAGACATTTCACCGACGCCAGGTCTTCAACAGCGAGCAGAACGCTCAAGAGTTAGCAGCTGACCTCGACTTGATTGACGAGCTCAGAGACGAAGCTCGGATTCATGAAAAAGCCTGCAAACTTCGAGCTTCCAGAAGATACAATACGCGAGTGCGACCTCGCTCTTTCCAAGTTGGCGACCTGGTATGGCGACTGTTGGGCGAAGCACGGAGAGATGCATCAGACGGAAAGCTTGCACCCAACTGGGGTGGCCCATTCTGAGTTGTAAAAGACTTAGAAAATGGGGCATACAGGCTAGAAGAACTCAGCGGCAAAGTTATCCCGCGGACTTGGAACGCCACGCACCTTAAATTCTATTTCAGCTAAACTTGTAAGAATGAGCTGTGCACTTTTTTCCCGCCTCAGGTTTTTGTCCCAAAAAACAGAAAAATGGGTTTTGGCTGAGAGGGTTTTTAACGAGGCACATATATACAATCAATAAAATAACTCATTCTTTTACATTCATATTTTCTTAATTTTACATCATTTTACCATAAGATGCTTTACGCTAAATCCGAGGTCGAGTTTGAACCTTAGCACGATTTACTTTACTTTACGCCGAGGTCGAGTTCGAACCTTAATACGTTTTGCTTAAATCTGAGGTCGAGTTTGAACCTTGATATAATCCATATTACTCTAAATCTAAGGTCGAGTTCGAACCTTAGTAAGAGTTACCTTACGCCGAGGTCGAGTTCGAACCTTGCACGATTTATTTCACTCTAAAACCAAGGTCGAGTTCGATCCTTGGAACAATTTATTCTGCTTTACGCCGAGGTCGAATCCAAACCTTGGTACGATTTACTTCATTCTAAGCCTAAGGTCGAGTTTGAACCTCAATACGAATTATTTACATCAGGCCAAGTTTGAGCCCCAGAAAAGCACAAAACACACAAGTGCAAAACACATAAGTTCAAAAATAGAAGGTCAAATAGAACTATCGAAAGCACGAAGACAAAATCTCGAAAAAACAATATATGTACAACGAATTCCACGAGTTCAATACATGAATTCAAGAAAAATAAAAACAAAGGAGAACAAAATAACTTAAGCTATGACAAAATCGGCTTAGGTAGAAGCATTTTCGCTTGAGCTGTCCTGGAGGTCATCCTCTTTCACCAGCCTCCCGAAGCGCACCTCTTTATCCACATGCATAGCGGAGAGGTCGAACCCCGGTGCGAGTAGCCTCGCCTGGCGAGCTGCCTTGAGAAATCCCCTCTTATGCTCGAATAGGACAGCCCACTCAGTCTCCTCGAGCTTCTTCTCCAGCTCCGCCTTCTCTGCAGCCATCTTCGCGAGGTCCACCTTAAGAGCGACAACCTCCTCTTCTTTTCCACCAAGAAGCACCTCATCACAAAGGTGCTTCTCGACCGCCGCCACCAGATCAGCCTTGAGGGAAGTTACCTCGTCCTCCAGGGAACGAACCCGACTCCGGGAAGAATTGGTGAGTTCCTGCAGCTCACTCACATGGGCAGCGTGAGTCTCTTTGGACCTCAGAGCAATCTCTAAGGACTTATGAACTCTCTCCAACTCCCTCCGGGTGGCTTGAAGCTTGGCCTCATTCTGCAACTTAGCATCCCCGAGAGCGCCCGCCAACGCCCGGTTCTCATCCGTCAAGGCCTTGTTCTCTTCCCTCAAAGGCTGGACTCGGCCCTTCAACTTCGCCAGGTCCTCCTGCTGCTTGGACCACTTGTGCTTCCAGTGATCCACGATGGCAATGGTCCTCTACAGGAAGACCTCAGCAGAATCAAGGCCTTCCACTGGCCCGGCCGTCTCGATCATGGCTTGATCGGCTAAACTCAGCGACTCTTTGGAGAAGAACTTCTCCGAGGTCACCCCCACACTCCACAGAGAATTTATGTCCTCCGAAGCGCTCACATGATCCAGCCGCACCCGAGAACTATCATTCCTGAAGCGATGGGCGAGGTACTGGCTTCTGGGGTGCCCCTTCGACGAGCCAGACGGTGGCGCCGAGGTTGCGAGAGTAGGTGTCGGGACCTCGGAGCTTGGCCCCTTTCCGCGGGCCTCAGCAGAGGTAGAGGCAGGCGCCTCCTGCTCAGCCACGGGGGCACCCGCCCCTTGTACCTCCGAACTTGGAGCCACCGGGACCTCGGCAGCATGCCTCACCTACAAAAAATACAAATTTCCTCTTAAGTCGACAAGCAACAAAAGAGAAATACAAAAGAAAAACCACAAAGGATGGCACCAACCTCGGTGGCCTGGGAAACCTGCTCGGCGGCCTGGGCGGTCTCCTCGGCATCCACCTGAGGAGCTCCCCCAGGCGGAGAACCCCCGGTTAGATCGACCGCATCAGCATCGGCGGCCTTGGAGGTCACCTCCTCAGCATCTCGAGGGGCGAAGGTCCCCCTGACCTCCTTTCCTCCCCTCTTTCTTTTTCTCCGGGTCTCCAGGGGGCCACCTCCTCCTCTTGAGGCTCTAGGACCTCAATTTCGGCAACGTTGTAGCGGTGCTTCAACTCAAGCCACTTGTTCTTGCCCATTATGCCTGCAAACACAAGAAATCAAATACATCAGCAACAGAAATTATTACAAACCCTAACACCTGAAAAGGACAAGATACTCACACTCTAGACCCCTCTCCTTGTACGCCGAATTAGCAAGCGACAAGACGAGCTTACAATCCAAGGGTCGAGGGAGCGCTTCAAGGTTTGCAATGGCAGCGGACTCTAAAGCCGACAATTGCAAATTCCCCACCCCGTGAAATCTAGCCGGGGCTGGCCACCAATAGTAGGGGAACTTCGGCAACCCGCCGAAATAGAACACCCCATCCTCCAACGGGTTGACATCCACAAGCACTACCCGGAAGAACTCTTGTTTAAAATTTTTATACGACTGGGAATAAAGGGAAAATAGACTCCCAGCCTTACTCCCACTTAGGGACATCAAGCCATAAGGAGGAACACCCATTTTCAACTGGTAAAAATGGAGAAAAACGGGTAGAGACACCTTTATCCCCAAGGCTGAACATAGGACTTGAAAAGCCCGCAAAAAACCCTAACTGTTGGGGTGCAACTAGCAAGGTGCCGAGTTGATAAAATTCAAAAAATCACACTCAAATTGTGAAAAAGGAAGACACACGCCTAAATCCCTAAAAAGACACTGGTACACATAAAAGAAAGGAGGGTCAGAAGGACCCCTCATACAGACACGCTCATCGGGCTGACAAGGCTCGAGTCAGATGAACTTGGAGACGGAAGAGTCACAGATCCTATGCGATTTTCGTATCGTATTAATCTCCATGAACGACCTCAACACACTTTGGGACTCCCCCACGTCACTCCTGACCCAGTCGTAGCCAGGAATGCCGGGGATGGGCTCCTTAGGCTGGTTCTCCGCCTTTTTCTTTTCGGAGGCGGCCGTCTCGGTAGCCACCGCCTTGCCGCGCGCCTTGCCCTTGCCCTTGGCAGGCGCAGAAGAAGCGGCACCACTATTACCAGCCATCAAGAAGGAGAAAAGATTTTAGAAGAGGGAGAAGATTGAGAAATAGAAGTACCTGGTACTCCTCTGACAAATGAAAAGACATAAATGAGAGGAGGAAAACTCGGTTGCCGGAGAAGGCGACGGAGGAAAACGGAGATGGCAGAAGCAGGAAGGCAAAGAAAATCGGCGTGCTCAAGAAGCTAGAGAGGAAAGAGAATGCAAAGAGTAAAGTGGAAGGAGAAGAGGCGCGAGAGCAAGAAAAGGGGTTCTCCAAAATTCAAATGGCCACAACACGTGTCAGCCAAGGGACAAAACTGGCGACACATTTAATGAGCCCCATTATGACGAGCACAAGTCATCATTGCGTAACCGTCACTTCCCATTAACGCGCCGCCCACGCGTTATGAGAACGAGGTGACAGTTTCGAAACATGGCAGCATGGCAAGGAAGTGTATGCGAAGAGTCACGGCTCCCCTCCAAGCTCGGCATTAACTCCTCGACCCACGGTCTTCAGAGCTCGGGGGGCTAGTGTACTATCCGTACCGCGAAGCCGAACTCCAGCTCGGCATCACAACGCAGAACGACCTCGGATACGCACCTCGGACACGCGTTGGGAGACCTTGGCTAAGACGAGGTCCATTATCTAAATAGGTCATAACTGATCTCAGGCCTAAGGCCCAACGAAACCCTAATCCACACAAAGGTACGTGCATTACTTATACGAGACTCATACACCCACAAACACTAACTTTAGCATCGGAGTCTCTTTTGCAGGTACCACCCCCATCTTGGAACATCAAACGTACCGGTGAAAGAGGCTCGCCGATCTTACCCAGCGGATCATCTCTACGACAGATCTCCAGTAAGAACAATTTTCAAAAATGAAGACCAAACATGTAATATGCATTTGATTTGATCAAATGTATTCAAGTCTTAGCTATGGTTGTCAAATAGAATGAATAATTTTTCATTTCTTTTTATGAGTGGTCAATGAATCCCGTTGAATGTTCAATTCGAAGGGATTATAAGTACTACGTCTATTTATGGATATAATGTAGGATTGTTGGAGTTACAACGTTGGTAGAATATAAGAGGTCTTGGCAGGTTATGTAAATTTTATTTTATTTTAAGAATAGGATAGCCTAGAAACTCATTTACTATTTCTGCTTTTGGCCAATAAAAAAGGAAGTTTAGAATATGCAATTCATGGAATCATTAATTAATAGATGCATATACAATATATGTGTATTTCACCTGATGTATGTGGTGCATGGTTTCGTTTTAAATTATAATAAATGATTTTAATTTTTTAATTTAATGAATAAATGTTTAACATTTAAAGGTTTGAATTATTTGTGTACTTTAAGAAAATTATTTTAAAAATATCATTAGATACTTTTAATAAAAATAAATACAAATTAGAAAATGTACATATGTTACGTTCATAAATAGTATAAAGGGAAAAATATGAATTGATGTTATTTCATTTTATTACTTTATGAATATTTGTGTGACTTTGATTTGTTTTTTAATGTTAATTATTCGAATATATTTACATGAAAGAAGATGATCGATTGAATAGAAGTTAAATTTCTTATATAATATTAAAATAGTTAATTTTTTGACATGAAAATCATATATAATTCTGAATCTATAGTGTTATTAATATATTTAATATAACTTTCTCAAATAATAATTAATAATTAGTAATTTTTGTGTTAAAAAAGGTCACATATAACTTGTGTGTTAAAAAACTGAAATATGACAACTATGTATCGCAATCTAAAGCTACACGTGTTTGCAAAACCGATCAATGGAAAATCACAATTAGTTTCATGGTAAGTAAAAAAAATGAGGGTTAAAATGGGAAAACAAACGCACACAAACCCTTGGGCGGTGGAGTTTTTAGAAACAATGGCCAAATTGCTATGGATTAAAACATTCCTGGTAGGGAGGATAATGTTGAAGATGAACAAGGTTGTCACTCTAAGATAAAATGAGATAATAACGAGAAGCGAAAATATTAATAATGAAGGTCAAACAATAGTAATGAAAGAGTTTGAGCGAGAGAAGGAGTCATTCAAGATGACAAGAAGGGTCAAGAGGAAGATTAAAATCTCAACCACATAACAATGAGATATAATTATCATGTCATGTTACTATTGTAGGGAGCAAGGTCATTAGCAAGAAAGATGCACTCAAATGAGGGAGGAATGAAAAAAAAGTAAAAGTTAATTATGAACAAAGATAGGGAAAACTTTCAAACTAATATGGTCAAAGGCCTTGAAGATAAAGATGGATGTGTGTTTTTTTTTTTTTCCAACAATTCAGGAGGTTGTTAAGTCAATAATAGATTATGGATTTTGTTGATTTAAAACACATTTGTAGAGATTGAGAAATGTTTGACACCTTGAACATTAATGGAGAGTTTGGTTATTTCAAGATGTGAAATGATGAGAAAATGAAGATTGAAGGCATTGTGAGTGTGAGAATGTGTTGGGGATTGCAAACACACTCAAAGTAAATTCACAAGACACAGAGATTTACGTGCTTCGGTCAAAATAACCTATGTCCACGACCTCATTAGATGGTATTTTCTATTTCATAATTAGGTTTATAATTACATGAGTATTTATATAAAAAAAAAAATACAAGCAAATGGGCCAAGCCCAATAAACCCTTCAGACTCCACATACTCAACAATATCCCACTTAGAGGCTGATCACATCAACTGCATTCCAAAGTAAATCTAGTAAATCTCAAAATCGTAACACCTCCAAGCTAGTGCAATGCCTTCTCAACAATTATTCATAAAGGCTAGTTGAAGCTATGCAAAGTTTCAACTTCTTAGTAGTAACCACCTTGGTTAACATATTTGCAGGATTCTAGATCTGACCCGGGGATCTTCTTCAAGAACAAAGTACCATCACTGATTAGTCCTCTAATGAAATGGTACTCAACTGGATGTGCTTTGTCTTCGCATGGAACACAAGATTCTTTGCAAGATGAATGACACTCTGATTATCACTATAAAGAGCACTATCACACTACTTCTTGCGCAACTCTTCAATAAAATTCTTCAACCGAATCATTTCCTTACCAACTTCTGAAATAGCCATGTACTCTACTTCTGTGGTTGAAAGTGCAATACTTTTTTGAAGTCAAGACATCCAACTAACTGTTGTACCACCTACTATGAAAATAAATCCTATAGTACTCTTCCTTATGTCTGAACAACCTCCCAAATTGGCATCAAAATATCCTTCCAAAACAACATCATTCTTATTGAAAGATAATGCAATCTTATAAGTACCTTTCAAGTAGCATAGCAACCACTTGATAGCTTCTCAATGTTTCCTTATTGAATTAGACATGAATCTGCTAAAAATGCCCACTACATGAGCAACGTCTAGTCTAGTGTATACCATTGCATACATTAAGCTACCAACTGTAGATGCATAATGAACCTTAGCCATTGCTGCCTTGTCTTCATTCGTCTTAGGTGAATGCTCCTTTGTGAGATTGAAGTGAACCCCCAAAGGTGTACTTACGATCTTGGCATCCTGCATGCTGAATTTCTTTAACAATTTCCTAATATACTTCTCTTGAGATAATATTAAGGAACCTTTAAATCTGTTTCTACTAATGTTTATGCCCAAAATCTGCTTTGCAGTACCCAAATCCTCCATTTCAAACTCTTCAAAAAATTATGCCTTCAATCTATTGATTTCATCCATATTAGATCCTACAACTAACATGTCATCAACATATAATAGTAATATGATATAGGATGGACCAAAATTTTTCAAATAACAACACTGATCCATGACACATTTCTTGTACCCTTTCCTACTCATAAAATTGTTAAACTTCAGGTACCACTGCCTTGGTGCTTGCTTCAACCCATACAAACTCTTGGTCAACTTACAAACCAAGTTCTCCTTCCCTGCTATTTGGAAACCCTCTATTTGCACCATGTAAGTGTTCTCATCAAGGTCACCATGTAAGAATGTTGTCTTAATATCTAGCTGCTCTAGATGTAGATCCTCTGCAGACACAATGCTCAACAAGAGTCTAATGGTAGTCATTTTGACTACAGGAAAGAAAATCTCATTATAGTTAATACCTCTTTTTTGCTGAAAACCTTTTACCACTAACCTTGCCTTGTATCTCTTGTTTCCATCATGTTCTTCCTTGACCCTAAACATCCACTTGTTCTGCAGTGCCCTCTTTCCTACTGGTAGGTCAATCAAACACCAAGTTTTATTCTTCTCAAGTGAGTTCTTCTCCTCCTACATGGCTAATTCCCACTAAGCTGCATCCATCTGCAATGCCTCATGATAACATAGAGGTTCTCATCGTTAGTCAATAACAAGTAATTTTTTGAGGGAGAGAATCTATTAGGAGGCCTAATAACTCTACTAGATCTCCTCACTTCAATTACTAGAGTGACTGGAATGGTCTCCTCAACTATCCTGTTTCCTGAGCTTTCATCTTTTCTTGCAAGGTCATCTTCTGTAATGTCATTTAACACTGCCTTTTGCTTCTTTGTTGGTTTCTTTTCAGCTTCAACATTTGTCTCAAGTCTATCCTTGTACACTACATTTTCATTGAAAGTAACATCTCTACTTCTAATGATCTTTCTGTTTTTTTCATCCCAAAAGTGATATCCCATATCATGCTCCATAGCCAATAAAAAGGCACTTTCTTGCTTTTGGATGAAGCTTGTCCCTGTCAGCATCTCTAACATGAACACAAGAAACACAACCAAATACTTTCAAATGAGAAAGATTTACATTCTTGCTTTGCCATTCCTCCTCAAGAATCTTGAACCCTATGAGAGCTGAGGATCCTTAATTAACTAATGAGGTATGCTACTATGCTCACTGCATTTACCCAAAATGTCTTCAGTAACCCTGCATGAGCTCTCATACTCTTTGCCCTCTCATTCAAGGTCTTATTCATTCTTTCAACAACACCATTCTACTAAGGTGTCTCAAGAATAGTTTTAAGCATTCTAATTCCATTCTCAGCATAATAATTAAAAAATTCAGTACTATTGTATTCACCACCATTATCAGACTTTAAACATTTAATTTTTAATCTTGTTTCATTCTCAACAGTAACTTTCCACTTCTTACAAGTATTAAATACTTCTGATTTTTTCTTAAAAAAATAAACCCATACCTTTATAGTGGAATCATCAATGAAGGTGACATAATATCGTGATCCTCCCAATAATGAGACTAATATTGGTTCGTACATATCTATATGAACAAGCTCCAACTTCTCAATCTTGGGATCCTCCCTCACTTGGAAAAAGTAACTCTGTTTTGCTTTCCAAACACACATGGTTCACAGAGACCAACTTCTACCTCTTTTAGTTATGAAATTTTCTCCTTTGAGATTAGTATCTTCATACCCTTTTCACTAATATGACCAAGTCTTTGGTGCCACAGAATTGAAGAGTGGCCAACATCACCACTGACTGGATTTACTTCTTCTATAGGTAATTCTACCATGTAAAGGGTTCCTTTCTTCCAACTACGAGCAACAACTAGATTACCTTTCACCACCTTCTAGTGACCATCTCTGAATGTAACTCGATATCCTTGAACATCCAACATACCCACAGAGATTAACATTTTCTTGAGTCCTGAAATATATCTGGTATCCTTCAGTATCCATATTGTACCCGTAGAAGTTCTAAGATTTATATCTGCCATGCCCATAATGTCCAAAGCTTCATCATCTATTAGACGAACTTTGCCAAAATTCCTAGTTCTAAAATTTTGCATCAAGTCCTTGTAAGGAGAAGCATGGAAAGATGAAACATAATCCATGATCTAGGATTCAAACTTACTTTTAACACAATAGATCAACGCATCATCAATGTCTTCTTGTGTTGCATTCACTGTGTTGTCATGCCTCTTTTCTTTAGGAGCAATAGGAGCAATACACTAGTTTCTGAAGTAGTCATTTTGTTGACAATTCCAACAGATAATATCCTTGCAAGGATTGGACATTTCTCGCTTCTTAGACTTTGATCTGTCACGCCTAGAACCTTGCCCCCTTTCAGGCCTTTTGCTTCTACCTTTTGTGCTTAATAAGGAACCTACTAATTCTTTGGCGTTTCTCCTACGAACATCCTCACCAAGGATTAAATCCCTAATTCCTTTTGAAAGTCAATTTTGTAGTCCTAGATGTACTAGCGACTACTATGATAGTTCCTGACCAACTATCAGGAAACAAGAAAAGCAACAATAGGGCTTGTACTTCATCATCAAATTTAATATCCACTGATACTAATCTTGATAGTAAGGAATTAAATTCGTTAACATAATTTGTAACACTAGCACCTTCTCGCATCTTCGTATTAACTAGTTGACGAATCAGAAATACCTTGTTTGATGTTGATGGCTTCTCGTACATGTTTGATAACGCCTTTATCAAGCCATATGTCATCTTCTCATTCACAATGTTGTAGGCAACGTTCTTCGCCAACGTCAATCTGATGACTCCTAGAGCCTGCCAATCTAGCAACTCCCAATCTGCCTAAGACATTGTTTATTGTTTAGTCATGGATAGAGGCTAGTACAACTTCTTCTGATACAGATAATCTTCGATCTGCATCTTCCAAAATCCAAAATCGCTCCCATTGTACTTGTCAATCTTCACTTTTCTGTCTTCTGCCATTTCTCCCACTTGTGTGAAACCCTAGGCTCTTGATACCAGTTGTTGGGGATCGTACACGCACTCACATGCACAATTACAAGAGAGAAAGTAAATTCACAAGACACAAAGATTTACATGGTTCAGTCAGAATAACCTACGTCCACGACCTCACTAGATGGTAATTTCTATTTCATAATTTGGTTTACAATTACATGAGTATTTATATAAAAAAAAACACAAGAAAATGGGTCAAGCCCAATAAACCATTTAGACTCCACATACTCAACATAATGAAGCTCCACAATGGCATTATCCAAACTTTCCAAATTGTGAGATTTGTACCTTTAGTTGTTGCTAATATCATATCATTAGGAGATATATATGACATCACAAGGATATAAGTATGTTGGTTCAAAGTGGACATGTAAGGTGTAGTATAAAGGGAAGTGGTTGGTGTTGTGAAGGTAGAAAAATGAGAAGAATATTTACTACTTGGAAGGATAAACTTTGAGAAGAAAAGTTGAAAACAAGGTAAACTTTTCTAATGAAGTGATTTTTTTGAAAATTTTAATTGAAAGAGGAATTGCTGAAAAATAAATTTTCAAATAAATGAAAAGTTATGAACAAATAGTCGTGAATGAAGAGATATTAATAAATAAATGATCATTTCATCTTCTATAAATTGAGAGTATTGTGATCAGATTATGAGATTAGTCACCTATTATGAGAGAGAAGAGGTAATCACCTTGAAAGGGTCATCACCATTGAAAGAGAAAGGGTCACTACCCATTGAGAGAAAGGGGTCCCCACCCTATGTGAGAGGGTTGATTTTTGTAATGGGAAAGTTTCTCAAGTTTTTCTAGAAAATATTGTAATGTGTTTGAATGAACATATCTTAAGGTTCCCATGGACGTAAGCTAGAGGTGTCAAACCACCTTATTAAACTCGTGTATTTTCTATTTTGTATTTATGTGTTCATACTTTGATCTTTATTATGCGATAAGGGGATTTTTCCTAAATCGTGTTATTAGAAAATATGTTGTGATCTAGTGACTAGTCAAATGATTATTGAAGCTTGATGAAGTTTATGGTGGATCGTGTGGATCCTTGTGTCGAAAGACTTCTTGTTAATGAGTCAAGTGGTGTTAATAGAGGTGCATTTTCCAGAAGCTAACGACGATGCAAGTATAAGAAGTGTCACTATCAAATAATCATGGAAGAATATTGATATCAAAGGTAGGACAAGGAGGACACCAAAGTTTGAGGAGCAGAAGCATGATGTAAATAATTTTTTTAAAGATGGATCTTTGAAAATTTTAATTGAGAAGGGTATTGTTAGGAAATGATACACATTTGAAAACTATACAATTGTCATAAGTAGTAAAGAGGACAGAAGTTTAAGTATCAAATTTAGAAGGACTTGAGTTTATAATTGTTTAATATATTTTTGTATTAAATATATAGGTGAATAGAAGGAATTTAAAATTATTTAGAATAGAATACAAAAATTTATAAAAAAGTCACTACAAGAAAGTTGTCATATAGTGACACACTCTATAGTGATACGATACGTGTTCCTAAAAACTAGTTTTACCCACATAATAAATATAATATATGTTGATATATTGTTAAAAAGTATGAGTATCGGCTATAGTGACACACAAAATATGTTGTAAAATCTCATTCAAAATCAACACTAAAATTGTATGTAACTATATGTCAAATAGATGTATACCTACATATATTGTACTTATAATGACACTTTTTGTATGTCACTATATGTAACATTTCTTGTAATGAGCATATAAGAAAGCAATAAAAAATTTGAATTTATATAATGATGAGAATAGTTAGAGATTGATTTCACTAATCTTTCCTATGACACCCTTTACCTTGTATATTATAACATGTAAATAATATGAAACTAAATCACCTCATATGAAATAATTAAACTAAAAAATCAATACAAGTAGAGAGAATAACATTGTTTATGTAAACTAAACTTAATGGAATAACATAATTACAAAGGAATTAAAACCAAAGTTCTCAAATTCAATAACATGAAGCAAATCTTAACTAGTCCTAACTAAGCCCCGATGTCACATGTTTTATTAGAGCAAACCCAACATTGAATCCTAAACCTTATAACCAACATCTTAACCTCATGTTGATAATTACCTGCATAACAACCAAAGAAAAACAACATAAAAGAAAAAGGACTAAGAAATATTTCATTCTGACTCACAGTGCAGGATGCAAATCGGTTAGGCAAACACAAACAACACATACAATAAGATATATCATATACAGATAAACATTATCCTAATAATTGTTTAGTCATAACATACACCAATAATATCATCATCATACTTTATTCATTCATAGTGTAATAAAAAACAACATATTAGATTATAATGCATTATGCAATGGACACGGACTACATGTTAACATGCATGTGTCACCAATAAATGCATCACACTTATGCATTGCCGTTTGCAATACACGTAAAGTAGCCTAGGAGTACATGTTGAGTCACATCCTCTACGCACTCTCATTAGGAGGACATATTACCAGGATTTGGTCAGGATAGTTGAGTCGTGCTAGATACATCCTATACATACAAAGGGTGAGACTGTGACTTTCAAACCAAGCCATCTCTAAGGACTAATGCATAAACTTTTACACAAGGGGGTCTTCCCTGGTAGTGTATTCCATATCGTATCCTTAAAAACACTTTTATCCATGTCAAACAGACTTTCACTATTAAAAATTTTAGAATTACAAACGACCAAAATCCGTGGGTAACCCAAAAAATTCGTGGGTAACACTTTGTTTCTGACGAATTACAGAAGGCAATAATCTATCGGTAAATTGCTCTATGAAACATTTATTGACAGATATATCCATGGGTATTTTTGTGGGTATTGTTGATAATTTTTTTAAACATCATTTTGAAAGTGTATTAAATAACATCCTTGTTTAGTGCAACACCCCTAAGATTTGACCTCTCAACGACTCCACTCCACAACACTTCACGTAACTCCTCATTGGTCAGAACCCTTCATCGGTCAGAACCCTCTGTGAGTAGCCCTTTCTGAGATGTTCGTCCGCTTTTAGGATCAAAGACCGATCCCACAAATCAACATAAGGCTTTTCAGCGTGCTTTATCGTCACTCGCACATTTTCTGGAAACTTCCTAGAAGGTCATCTATCCCTAAATTACTCCACATAAAAGTATAAAGACCCGCCATGGTCCCTACACTTAGTGGAATCACACTAAAAACAGTGAACTAAGATAAATAATAAAATTTGATAACTCATAAATACAAAAACATGGAAAATATATAAGAATAATTGAGTTTTTAAATATTAGGTATTTATACAGTTATCTAAAACTAATATCTCCTAGTGCTGGTCAAGCACAAAACTGTTACCCAAGGTGGTAACTCTGATACTAGGAACCAAAAAAATTCCACTTCTAGTAGCGGACGCAGCCAACAGCTCCAACCTAGCCCTGATCTAAACATGCTTAATTGTGAAGTTCTTATGGATTAAGTTATCGAAAAGTAGATTCATCTTATTGGTATAGATAGTACAAATTAATTTCTTTAAGTCATTCTCAACTATACAATCTAACACTTGTACAATCTGTAGATCCCTCTCATTTTGGTATATTTCACAAGTTACAATATAATATAATACTATAATTTTTATGTAAATTATAAAATATTAGTATTTTAGTCTATGTATTTCATAAGTTACATTTTTATTATATATAATTAAAATTTATAATAAGTTATACATAAATAAATAGTATACTTAAATCAATAAATCATATTTAAAATTTGTATAAATCAATAAATTTGTATTAAAATTAGTAATTAATCAAAGAATAATTAACTTCTATATATAAAGCACAAATGTCTTTCTTATGCCACAACATTTTTAGAAACTTTTCTTTGACTAGAAGAGTTTTATATATTTTAATTTTTTTTATCTAATTTAGTTTTTATTTATCATAATTACTTATAAATTAATTTTATTAATTTTAAAATAAATTATTAATAAAAAATAATTACCCACAAATACATCTGTCACTAATTACCCACAGATACATCCGTGGGTAATTTCGTGGGTATTATTGATAATATATTTAAAAAGTTATTTCAAAATTATATTAAATAACAACCTTGTTTAATACAATACCCCTTAGATTTGACCTCTCAACGGCTCTGCTCCACGACACTTCACACTAACCTCAATATTTTTTTTAAAAATCTATATTCATATTTAAAATTTTAATAAATATATATTAAATTAAAATTATTAGTAACTAATCAAAGAATAATTAAATTTTGTATATAAAGCATAAATGTCTTTCTTGTATACCATAACATTTTTAGAGACTTTTCTTTGACTAAAAGAATTTTATATATTTTTTAACTTGTTATTTAATTTAGTTTTTATTTATCATAATTAATTATGAATTTATTTTATTATTTTAAAAATAAATTATTAATAAAAATAATTATCTACTGATATATCCGTCGATAATTACTTACAGATATATCTGTGGGTATTATTGATAATATTTTTAAAAAATCATTTCAAAATTATATTAAATAACAACTTTGTTTAGTGCAACAACCTTTAGATTTGATCTCTTAATGGTAGCGACCCATCACACTAACCTCAATCTTTTTTATAAAAAAAAACAATCTATATTCATATATTTTATTATTAGATCAATTCAATTATTTTTTACACTACAAATATTGTTTTATTAAAAATAATATCATTCAAAATTGGTAAAATTATTATAAATGTTAAGAAATTACCTTTTAATTTTAGACTATCATGCATCAATGTCATTTCACTAATTATATATTTCTCAATTTAAATAAAATTAACTATACATAATATTAAATTATATTGATAGTAAATTATTATTTTATACTATCATTTAATTATAAATTATAAATTATATATATATATATATATATAATAGTTGGTATGGAAAATTAATTAGCATGATAAAATTAGTTAAGTATTTAAGAATTTAATTTATTAATTTTTTATCATTATATTTTTTAAAGTTACCGACAAACTATTTTGCATTTTCGACGAACAACATTTTAGACAGATAATCCGTGGGATAAATCTGTCTGAAACATCATAATTTTTCTATGAAAAAAATCCATGGGTTACATCCATATGAAATTTTGGATGGAAAAAATATGTGGGTAATATTTGTTGAAATTGTTTATGTTTCAGACGAATACATATTCATCAAAAAAATCCGTCAATAATGTCATTTTTTAGACAAATATTTATCCGTGAGAAAAAGTCTGTCAGTAATGGTTTTTTTTATTTATAGTTTTTATACATAACATTCCATATCATTTCATGATCTCATCATCACATTTTCTCATATCACATACTCATTAAGTTTTCACATATAGTAATTAATAGATTCAGTGGGAGTTATCAACATAAATTAATACGATGATTACAAATGTTCACAAATCAACCACAATAATTACACAACATCATAACTTATTAACAATTATTTTCTCTCATGATTTATCTATCCTAAACATTGACAAAGGTACCTTAAATCATTGTAAGGTCAAATACTTAAAAGGTAAATCCATTCATCATTACTATTCAAAATTGCATTTCCACAACTTAATCTTCTAAGACATCGTGTAGTTCAAATACTTCATCTAGAGTTATATATATGCTATCAAGTTGATCTTAATCTTCTTAGAAAGCTAAAACAATTATCTCCAACTTTTATGTTGACCTCAAGAGTTAATTTTGTCATCTATTATTTTTAAAATATACAAAATCGCAACTTTTTAGTCTACCTTTCGTTCACTAATTTAATCATAACCTGACTAATAGATCTCATTTTTAGGTGATTCCAACGACATTTGAAAGCTAAAATATAAGGCTACAACTCTTATGAGACATTACAGGCTAATTTGGTCATTTGGGACGCTTGCATGGACGTGCAAATGGGTGCATGCCCGTGCCAGTTGTGATTCAGCACTGTGCTTTTTAACATATCGGTCGAATGGGCATGCAACAAAGTGCACAAGCACACCAATCGCTGCCCTGGGGTGAAATTCACTGCAACGAAGTGTAAAAATTGCACATGACAAACCTAAAACCCCAAAACTCCAAGCCAATTGGTAAAAATCATGATAAAGCTTAATATTACTCTATTATACCATCAATTACTCAAATCCAACCTCAATTTCATAATCTAATTACATATTATTATTAATTACTCACACAATAACCATTTAGGGTTTCTATATGAACCCACAGGAATACCAAAACATACAATTTCAAGTTCATTTTTAAAACTTACCGACAAATACATACAATTTACATCAAATAGAACATACAAGGAAAAATAGGGAAGACAAATATATTTGGAAAAAATCCCTTATACTTAGACATACAACAGAGATGGGATTGGAGATCAATCCCATTATTCAGCGAACAATCTCTCATCTAGAGAGAGATTTCTCACTCCCTCTTATTACCTTGGTAAGCAGAAGAAGACGGATGTGGAATTTTGGGATAATTTCCTTCTTATTCCTATTCTTTGAGCTTTGAACATAAAACAAAACGCTATGAAAAACATAAAATAAAGAAGTGTAAAAAGAAAATCTTTTAAAATATTAATTCCTTCTTAACCCTCCAATTAAAATATATTAATTATAGTTACAAATCTCTTCCCTCTTATTTAATAAGTAAAACATTTAATTAAAAACCTTATATTAAGATTCCAAAACATATCAAATAATTAAAGTAAACATTAAAGAAATTCATTAATTAAAAAAAATATCAAAAATATTTATTAAATACTTATTTTATATTTTTTTAATGAAAAACAGGGTGTTACATTCCCATATAAATCCTTCTTAATTTTCATTTAATATTAGAATATATATAATTAATTCAATAATCTAGGTTTTTAATTGAAATCTCAATTAATTCCTTGGTGAAGTTTATTAAACAATCACGCCTTAAAGTAAAGAATCAAAAGTCGACAGATAAGATTTATCTTAATTCCTCGATAATAAATGTTATCATCATTTTAATTAGATCATAATTTTAAAAGGGTTCCCAATTTTAGTTAAAATTATGAAATCATGTATTAGCCAAGGCACATATTAAGAACAAAGTAAAAACGATTAATTGAATAAAATCAATATATTGAATGAGAATAAGGAAAATTACACGAGTATAATAACTACATTAATCTCCAACGATAGAGAATTTAACTACTCGTGACTAAGGATTATACAATAGAAAAAAGTAGGGATGGCAAAGTGGGCCATGGCCCGCGGGCCGGCCCGTTGGCCCGCCAAAAATTGGCAGGCCGGGCCAACTATTTCAACCCGCCAACCCGTCAAGCCCGCCCCCGCCAAGCCCGCCAACCTGCCAACCCGCCGGGCCAAATAGCGGGCCGGCCCGCCACAACCCGCCGGCCCGCATATATATATTTTTTTAATTTAATTATTTTTATGTTTATTTTATTTTGATGTAGAAGATGAGGATGAAGATGATTAAGAAAAAAAATAGAGACAACTTCTTTCAAGAGAGCTTCTAATATTCTTAAAATAAAAATTTAAAGTTAATTAATTGTATTTAAACTTGTTTTGTGGACTATCAAAAAATTTAGTTTATAAATAATTTGTAAGTTTATAATTTGGTTTTGATTTTGGTGTAAATGGACTAATTTCTATTTGATTTTGTTTTAAGTTTGTAATTTTTTTTTGTTGAACATATATTATGTACAATATGTATGCATTTTTAATTTTATATGGTTATATTTATTTATTTGTAGCAATTTTTTTTATTTGACCATAAAATATTTTTTTTCCATTTTTTTATTTTTATTTTTTGTAAGCGGGCTGGCGATCTTAGGCGGGGCGGGCCAGCATCTCCAGCCCGTTTTACATTGGCGGGCCGGCCCGCCCCACCCCATTTTTGGCGGGCCAATGGCAGGCCGGGCCAAAACGGGCCGGGCTGGCCCATTTTGCCATCCCTAGAAAAAAGACCTTTGACCTATGAGCATAGAATATATTAATAATTGCCTAAATTGAATGAAATGTGTATCCGTATTAGGAAGTTATAAGGAAATCAATCCAAAATTTATAATTATGAATGAAGAGTTGTGAATGAGTAATCATGAATTAAGAGTCATGAATGAATAGTCCTAAACAAAGAGTTGTACATGAAAAGACATGAATAAATAAATAAATGGTCATTTCATCCTCTATAATTAGGGAGTATTGATGAGATTAGTCGCCTACTGTGAGGGGTTATCACCAAGAGGGGGTCACCATTCATTGAGAGAGAAAGGGATCTTTAGCCAATGAGAGAAAAGAGGTCACACCTATGTGAGAGGAGTGTTTTTGTAATGAGAAGGTTTTTCAAATTTGTTCAAAAAACCTTGTAATATATTTAAATGAATAAATATTAGACAAGAGGTATCGAACAACGTTAAACTCATGTCTTCGTCATTTTATATTTATATAGTATTTGTGTATGTCTGTACTTTGATACTCATTATGCTAGAAGGAGATTTCCCCCAACATTTGTATTCTCTCAGATCTTCAATTTTAATTATATATTTTATTTGAGTTATGTACAGTGATACATGTTTATAAAAAAATATTCAAATTTCACATTGAATATATAGATAAAGCAATTTAGATAATGTATTTAAATAAAGACAATTCTTCTGTTATAATCGATTTTATAAGATTAAATTGTACTCAAATTTAAACTCTTTTTAAGAACATGAATCGGGAATTCGCCCCCCCCCCCCCCCAAATAATTAGTAGCAGATTGTGCCCACACTTTGAGCTTTTTTTTTTTTTTTTTTCGAGAGCCAGCAAAGTTTGAGACTCATTCACAAAGTTTGGCTTATCCATCACTTGTAATAACATGGTTGCTATGAATGTTCATTCTTTTGCTTCGATATGCCTAATGAGCCAGTGATCTTGCTTGTACTGTTTTCCACATGCTATTGAGTTTTTCTTTTTGTGGAGTTGTTAATTACCTCTTTCCATTCAGCAAAAAGTTAAAAAAAAAGGGGATGATTTTTAAAATCTTTGCGATTAAAATGTTTGACCCCTATATAGAATTTCAACGATTTTCTTATTATTCATGTTAAAGTCTAAAATATAAGATTTACCTCTCTAAAAAAAGGTTATATGAATTGATAACGCTTAATTAAATTTCGTAAAATATGAAAAATTATATTTTATATATGCAACAAACTGGTATGTACGATAAATTAGTTTACTTTTATAATAACAACGTTTAGTCGGTGCACAGAATTAAATATTTATTATATATAACTAAATTTAAAATTAAATTATGTAATACTATGTTTAAACATATTAGTAATATTTAAAAATTGAATAAATAGATATTTTAAATATATAATTATATTTTAGATTTGATACATCATTTATATTAATTGTAGTATAAAGTCATTTGTATTTATTAATAATTTATTTTAAAATATTAAAATTTAATTTATAAATAATTATAATAAATAAAAATCAAATTAGATATAAAATTAAAATTTCTTAAAAACCCTTTCATCAAAAATAATTTCTCTAAGAACATTTTCACGCTAGCAAGTCGTTTATATTTTATATATAGGGCTTAATTACTTTAAAGATTAAACCAACTATAATTTTTAAATTTTAATTTGTTGATAATTAATGTAAATTTTTTTATATACCGAGAGTTTATAGAAATTAAAACCAACAGAAATACTAATTAAAAGCAGTATTTAAACAAAACTGAAAAACTAGTTCCATTTCTTGCATTAATATAATCGATCAACAAACGATAATACCGATATCTTCATTGAACAGAAACATTTACTAGATAGAGTACACGAGAGGAGTACGAAAGGATCATGCAAACACAATTGAATTTAAGATACTTTATTGTTCGAGGATTTAGCTAGGGCATTATGATCTCATGGAGTTGGAATTGGCTTGTTAATTGGCAATGGTGGTAGAAATGGTTTCTTCAATTTGGGGTGAAGTGGTAGTTTAGGAAAAGGCTTTTTGAAGAAAGGCTTTGGTTTTAGAAATTCCTCTGATTCAACACCAGGGATAGGCTTGTCCCCTAAAATTGGTTTTGGTATAGGTTTAACAAAGGGAACAACCTTTGGTACAGGCTTCAAGATAGGAATTGGCTTAACAATGGGAACAACCTTTGGCACAGGCTTCAAAATAGGAATTGGCTTAACAATGGGTACAGGTTTCAAAATAGGAATTGGCTTAACAATGGGTACAGGTTTCAAAATAGGAATTGGCTTAACAATGGGAATAACCTTTGGTACAGGTTTCAAAATAGGAATTGGCTTAACAATGGGAACAACCTTTGGTACAGGTTTCAAAATAGGAATTGGCTTAACAATGGGAACAACCTTTGGTACAGGTTTAACAATAGGAATTACCTTTGGTACAGGCTTAATAATAGGAATTGGTTTAACAAAAGGAACTGGTTTTGGAAAAAACCCTTTGAATTTTTCTTCTTCATTAGGAATTGGTTTGAGAATGGGAACTGTCTTTGGAACTGGCTTAACAATAGGAATTACCTTTGGAACTGGTTTAACAATGGGAATTACCTTTGGTTCAGGCTTATAAACTGGAATAGGGATAGGTTTAACAACAGGGATCACCTTTGGAACAGGCTTGATTATAGGAATTATCTTTGGAACAGGCTTAATTATAGGAATTGGCTTTGGAATAAATTTGAATTTTGCTTCTTCGTCGTGTCCTTTTAGATTTGGTTTTACTAACTCTTCGTTTATAGCATTCCCATTGGTGTTCACTTCATTCCCTACATAACAAAATAAAATAAATAAAGTAAACACAATTAAAATTTATGTTATAGCTAGTACATTTGAACCTTTCAAATAAATGGATAAAACCTTCCATGCATGTTATGTTATATATAAAATCTTTCAACGTACTCTTAATATTGTCCAATAACATGTAAACGTGTGTATTTACTTGCCACATCATTTAATGAGTATTTTTCTTTTTTGATAATATCAAGTATGATCTAGCTAGGAACTTAATTCAATAACTTATTTTGATTTTTAACTTTTAACTTCACTGTTTTCCTTTTCTTTTTTATTTATTCAAACATTGTCTCTCTCCTCTTGAATCCATAAAAAATATCAAAAAATATAATAACTGAATTCTTTTAAATAACTATTTTTAAAATTTTTTTTAAATATTCACAAAATAGCAATCAATAAAATTATTTTGATTGCTTAAATTTATATTAAATTATATATATATATATATATATATATATATTATTATAATGATGTGGCCAGTGCATACACACATGCATATTAGTGATTAGAGAAAGTTTAGAAACACTGAATCAACAAGCAAAAATAAATAAAATTCATGGCCAATCATAATAGCTATATAATAATACCACTATTGCAAAATGACCATAACTAGTTGACCATGGAGGGACGGTATCTTTGACTGAATTATTAAATGCACCATTCTTTGACTGAATTATTCATGTGTGTTTGTGAAGGTTCCATTTTTTCCTTCGAACATAGGCTACCGACATATCACATACATACACTACTCATTAATAATTTTCATTTCTAAGTATATTCATGTCAAGTATATATGAATTATACGTAGGTACTACTACCATCAGGTATACACATATTAAGTAGCAAAATTACTAATTATATATACTTTTGCTCTTAGGAAACATTTTGAAATTATCCTATATTAAAATAAATATTAACCACGCTCTATTTAATACTTTCTTTTTAATATTTTTTATCATGGGTTAAAATTTTAAAATTTATTTAAAATCACAAATTTTGTATATCTTACATTGATCTCATTTAATAATAATAATAATCATAATAAAACCATCTCATTTAATAACTTTCAAGTAGAAAAATAGTATAACAAGATAGAGTTAGGAGTATAATTAACATTTTCCTTAATTTAATAATTTTTTAGTCTTTAGAAATGACGTACTTTTAGCCTCTTACAAGAATTATACTGTTCTGTCAAATGCAAATATAAAAATGAATAAAATTTCATTAACTATCGACACAAAAAGAAACATCATATCGAAAGTATATAAAAGCCTAACAAACTATACGTGAATAATATTTGCATGAGCCACAAACCTGAAGTTTCAGTTGTGGCCGAAACAAAAGGAGCATGACTGAAGCTAGCAAGCAGCACCCAAATGCACAAAAGTGTGCATTGCAAAGTGGAAGATTTTCTCATTGAGAAAAACAACTAGGCCACACTAATCAAAGCTGAAAAGAGAAATGATGAAGGCTTGAGTAGCACTTGACCCTTACTCCCACTATTTATAATACCTAGCTCAATACTAACTGTGCATTAAGTGTTACCTGTTTTGAAATGTACTACTACGAGATTTTGGATTTGGTTAGGGTTTATTATTGGGTAGTTGGAAGTGTGGTTAGAGAGATCAAGTTTAACACCGATATTGTTGCTGAGATTATTGATACTCCAGCTCCATTAAATGAGCCTCCCATGTTAGGTGTTTCTTTTCTTTAGGTTGCTTATCGAACTAGAGAACCTAAGTTTCAAATGTAGTCATTGTACATATCATTATGTGTAAGGAAAGGATGGTAAAGGTTGTATAATGATAGGTGAACTGCATCCATCGATGACACCAAATTGAGAATACTAATTAAAATCTGAATATATGTGTGAGGATTTTTCTCCTATGCAATAATCCAAGATCATCTTTTACGGCCCAGTAACGATGGCAATTAATTATCCATTAATTCCTGTATGTCGTTAGTCTTCACCCATATAACTTGGTACTTTTCAGTACATATTGGAGCCAGTCTTTGCAAAAAGAAGTTATTTGATTACCTTCAGCTGTCCACGACCCAAACTAAAAAATATCTACATGACATAGGTTAACAAAAATTATTTACAAAAATAAATTAATGACACTAAATTATATATCATGTAAAGATTAACAGAAAATAAATCAAACCTCTTTATTAGTAGTTGTAAGACCTATCCTGACACAGAGAGTTGATTTAGTGCATTCAAAATCAATTTTTCATAATATTAAAATAATATTTACTCACATTCACATCCGGCCAGCAGAAATTAACTTTCAATTGTCAGTTTTAAGATATTAGACAAATCATATCCACGAGCTCAAAAAAGGAAAATAAGAGAGATTTTGATGGTTGTCTTTCATTATAAGAAAACAACAAGGATCATATTGTGTAATAATAACATAATATATATATATATATATATATATATATATATATATATATATAGCGAGAGAGAGATCCACTTACTTCAAGAGTAATTCTGTTAGGCTTACTCCACTCAATAAATCATATTCTACATTAAATTTTAACAATTCAATAGTTGAATAATAAATTTTTAATACATAGATTAAATCTTAATTAAAATTTTTAAAAAATTTGAAGACCATATAATATTTCGTTTTATAAATTCAAATAGATGGATAAGTGTAACTATTTGTATGATTATTCATCAATTTGAATTATTAAAATAGATTATCAAATATTTTTGAAATGTTTTAAAACTTTATAGACTTAATCTATTCTTCAAGAACTCTTAATTCAATGATTAGATTATTAAAATTCAATATATATTCTTCATGAGAAGGGATCATATATATATGAGAAGGGATCGTCTCACTTGAAGAGTAAGTCCACCTAAACTTCACTCAATAACTCATGTTCTTCATTAAATTTTAACAACTTAACCATTAAATTAAATATATGAGAAGGGATTCACTTACTTGAAGAGTAAGTCTACTTATATTAACTTTACTCAATAACTTATGTTCTATATCAAATTTTAATGATTCAATCATGAAATGAAAAGTTCTTAATACATAAATCAAGTATGTAAATTTTAAAACAATTGCAATTATATGATGTTCTATTTCATTAATTCAAATTGACAGACAATCATAAAAACATTTTATAAATTGATTTGAATTTATATAACAAAGTATCAAATATTTTTGAAGTTCTTTAAAAATTTACAAACCCGATCTATACATTAAGAATTTTTAATTCAACAGTTGAATATCACTAAAATTTGATGTAGAATATGAGTCATGGAGTAAAGTAAGTTTAGATAGACTTACTCATGAAGTAAGTGGATCATTCCTCATATATATATAAGTCTCGGTAGACTTATTTTTCTCAATAAATTATAATTTACATTAAATTTTAATGATCTAACTATTAAATTAAAAGTTTTTATTGTATATATCAAATCTACAAGTTGTCACAAAATTTGAAAACTAAATAATACTTCCTTATATCAAATCAAATTGACATATAATATGCTTTTTAGGATATACGTTGATTTGAATGCATATAATGAAATATCAAATGATTTTCAAATTTTACAAAAATTTGTACACTTATTCATACAATAAAAACTTTTAATTTAATGGTAGGATCATTGAAATTCATCATGAATTATGAGATATTAAGTAGAGTAACTCTAGCTAGAATAAGTTTGAGTAGAGTCATAATAACTCACTCTTTACACTAAATTTTAACGATTCAATTTTTAAATTAAAATTTATTAATGAGTAAATTAAGTCTATCAAGTTTTAAAAAATTTGATAACTATTTGATATTTCATTGCATTATCTCAAATTAACTATTATTAACAAAATCATATTATACATTAATATATATTTATGTAACAAAGTATCAAATTTTATTATTAACCTTAAAATTTTTCAAAGATTTATAAACATAATCGATTTAATTATTTAGGAATTTTAATTTAAAAATTAGATTATTAAAATTTAATATTGAACATAAGTTATTGGTTGGTGTAACTCTACTAAGAGTTACTCTTAGAGTAAGTAAAACCTTCCTCTATATGTTTGTCTATGTATGTGTATCATATAGGTCATTCATCGCTATAACTAATATTAACAATTATACTACTTAATAACTTTCAATTGAGTAAATATTTTTCAAACTCACTGTTAGATTTAAAGTTTCTTTTTCCTAGATTGTATATAAAATTTATATTAATTCAAAATTGTTTGATACCTCGTTCATATAGATTAAAATTGACATAATATATACATATGAAAATATACAAAAATTTGAACAATTTGATCATCTTTTTATTATTGTTTAATTTTAACAAAATTTGACATTTACATTCAAGGTAATATGATATTATAATTTAATAGATGGATTGATGAAATTTACTACCAATATGAAAATATTGAATAGTGTAATAGTTGTAAAAGTTACATTGGTGTGAGAAGAATTGGTCATGTTGAGGAGAAAAGATTATAAGTTTGGTGTGCGTGTACATTACACCTACAAAACAAGTAGAAACTCTAAGTTTGGTGAGCTTGTCTTACACCTACAAATAGTTTGTTGTGATAACTTG
The DNA here is from genome assembly GCF_000230855.2 of Cajanus cajan. NCBI lineage: Eukaryota > Viridiplantae > Streptophyta > Magnoliopsida > Fabales > Fabaceae > Cajanus > Cajanus cajan. Next base: position 54,870,377 of record NC_138524.1, on the reverse strand, counting down.
GGAATTCATCAAGTGTCAAACATTAAGTGATGGGCTTAATAATATATGGGAATTGGTTTCAGAATAGGTTTTGGAAAAAATCCTTTAAACTTTTCTTCTTCACCATGTCCTTGTAGGTTTGAATTTGCTAGGTCTTCATTTACAAGGTTCCCATCTATATTCGGTTCATTTCCTGCATAAGCAATGTACAAGAACACATGTTAAATACTACTTAATATTTTCTTGATAGTAAAATTTGAGTGTAGTTTAATCATGTAGATAGATAGAAACAAAATATCAATGTCAAAAAAGGGACGATAATAATATCAGAAAAACTAATTAATTAACTAGCGAGTAACTAAATCTAGCGTGTGAAGCAATTGCCTCTTGCCTCAAAACTTGGGTTACCGAGCTATATACAACTTAAATAGTTTTTCATTTCTCACATGCAAGAGAGATTGTCTTATTTATATGCTTGTCAAGCATAAATATCTAATCTTCCCAACCAGATCTGTTTATAGGTATAACATTTACTTGTATGTGTAAATGTTTTATACATATTAAATAATATATATATATAAAACCCTTATTAAATATTTTCTGTCCTGGTATGAGCCCATACAAAAATGGATTGAAGACCTTGAAGCTGAAAAAACTAGGATTCAACATCATCATGATCCTAGCCAGTGGAACTTAGAAAAGATGGTTACTATTGCCATTATTCATCGTCCATATTTTAAACATCCAACAACAAAATTATTATGGACACAAAACCAAGTTCAAATGTGATCTACATATCCAAATCTTCAAATGTTTACTCAAGAAGATCAACCACCTTTTTATCAGAGTGAATTGATTATTGAGCTACACAGGTTAAACGGAACTTTTGCTGAAGTTGATAACAGGAGTTCTACATGTACCAACTTGAAGCCATTGGATATCATTTGTCCTACTGAGCCAGATACACATTATTACAGTGTTGCTAAGAAGGTGTGTCCACCAGTCAATACAGCTCCAACGGAACAACTCATTCTTGAAAGTGCTGATACACGTGGACAAATTCTTATGCATGAGGATAATGCATATCACTGTGACAGTCCAACCTTATCCCGAGTTTACAGCTCAGCTTCAGATTCCAGTTATTCAGACCCAAACTTATCACCAAGTCATGAGCCTATCTTTAAGCATTAACTGATGGAATTTCTGACCATCACGTGAAGGAACCTTATGCAACCAGCTGTGCATCGTTTTGTGTTAATAAGATGTAACTTAACATCTTTTGTAAAATTATTGAGTCTGAGGGAATCTTATCCCTATACGTACTAGTTTGTTGGCAGATGTGACCCTACATCTTTAGCCATCTGTGTGTATCATTTGTGAAGGACAGAGGTGAGTCATTAGGTATGAATCATTGTACCTTAGGGATGAGTCACTGTACTTTAGTGTCGGCCATAATAGTAATAGCCTTAAGCTTATTTTATAAGGGTTTCAAGTCCGGGAGCTCAGCTCCTCTATATAAGGACTGCTTGTGTAATGTTGAGAGGCAGAGAACCTCAACCATAAATAAAACTTCTGTTTTATATTATCATGAGTTTCTAAACACTTCGTTCTTTCCTGAAAACTCTATTCTTGTGATTATGTCTTAGACTTCCTTCCGTGAGAAAATACTTTGCTATTAGATATAGAGTATGCTCTGCACTTTCCATGAAAATGGAACCTGTGCATCGGAAATATATTTGATTAATGATCCTTTTGAACGGTCCTTATTATTATTAGCGTTAGAATTAGAATTCTTATTATTAATATAGCTATGATTAAGAGAGTAACAGGACCTGAGAAAGTACGCTAAGGGTGCGGAAAAGCTCGGTCGTGAAATCTTAATTATAATTATGTTCAATAATAAGGGTTTTATAATGATGTTAATAATATATAAGGCTCCCGTCCAATATGGTATCAGAGCCTAAACGTTACTAGCAAAGTATTTCTCTCTTTTTGAAGGGGGTATAAGGTATAATTACATAGAAGAAAATGAGTAAGGAAAGTTTCACACAACATGAGTGATTTCCAATCAGATAACCCACGACCTTCTATAACCCACTCTTCGCAAATCAATCTTACCATCCCAAAATCCTGTAAACAAACCCTTTCTAATAAATTAGAAAACTTGATTGAGTATTCCCGAGTTCCAGAGGATGCTCAGATCGAGAGTGCTTTACCACCACTCTCAAGCCCTTACAACGTATTTAGACGCCATAAAAGTTCTTTTACATGGAATGTTAGAAAGCTGGTTTCAACTCCTCGACCTGGAGTGAAGGAGTTCATTCAAACCACTAAGATGGACCAGTGTGCCCTGAAAGCAACCTCTGCAGAACAATATGTGGATTTAGAAATAAATCCATCCTTGATAAAACTCTGGCAGAGAGAAGGATATGTCGCTCTACACTTTGGAGCGGTAAGGTTAGTCTTAACCTTACACGGCAGAAAAGGTCTTCCAGTTACTACAAGAGTCTCTCTTATAGACTCTACCTTCCATCATTATGAGCATGCTGTCATTGGATATGTCCTGACAACATTAAATGCTGGAAGTGTTGTTTTAACAATATTTCCAAACTTTAATGTCCAATTAAAGGATCAAACTCTCCCAAAAAGGTTCAAGGTGCAAGTGCAGATTGTTGGAGCACCTCAAGAAGAAGCAGCGTTGGCAGCCACTCTACACCATCAACTAATTTTTAGAGTCCAAGATCACTACTATAATCTTCCACAGAAGCACAATTTAATGAAAATGCATTGATGGTCATTGCCAACTCAGAAGACCAAGTACCCACTATAGTCCAGATTCCCAAGCAGATCTCTCAAGGAGATCTAGAACTACTAATTCCACGAGAGTGGATCAGCAATTATGAAAGCTACAGGAATGGTCAGAACCCTGTAGTTTCCACTGAATACTCCTACCAAAGGTTAAAAGATGGCTCCATAAAGACCATCTTCAAAAAGAAGGACCCTACTGAGGCTTCAACAAGTAATGTTGTTTTCAGCACCATGATGATTTCTCTTGGAGAAAAGGAGACAACTGTTCCCATCTATGCTTTTAAACCAGATGGAAGTTCCATTTATTCTGACAAAATAAATGGACATTTTATGTGGGACGTAGCACCAGAAATGTGTGACTCTGATTGTGATTGTTGGATGCATCTTGAAGATGATTCAGAAAATGATTCAGATTCAGATGACTCTGATTCTAGTCAAAAAGACAGATGCAAACCTCCATCACCGCAACAAAAGCCTCCTCCCAGAAGACAACCATGGGTAGCTTTCAGAACACCTCCAAGGCCTTTGCCAATCTATGATCAAGTTTTAGAAATACTCAGGAGAGAAAAAATAAAATCTTCTCCTCCACCTCCTGAAGAGCCTTCACTGATCACTTGGCCTCCTCCAGAAAGGTGTGGTCTGAAAGAAAATCATTACAGTACAGTCTCTCTTGTACAGAGAAAGGAGTTCTGTATGATGGCTTCTCAAGAGGAATTTCCACCACTTGAAAGAAGAACCACTCCAACAACCAGGGTAGATGTTAAACCATTTGTCACAAAAACAGAGGTCACTACTGATGGCAGGATGAAAGCTCTTTCTCAAGCAGAGGAAGTGCTAAATTGGCAGACAGAAAATGCTATAGCTCAGAATACATGGCTAAAGGAGATCAATCAAAAAATCAAAAAGATGCATATATCCATGGACCAAGATATCAAGCTTCTGTCCACCAAATTGCAAGCCTACCATCAAGAACTGAAAGAAAAAATTGAACAACTCGAAGGAGAAATTGCAGGAGTCAAGGGGATCCATAAACTGAGTATGGAAGTTCTCAACAAACAAAGAAGCCTAGACAAAGCTAAGGAACAATATGAAGAGCTTATTAGGCTTGTTGAAGAAAAGAAACATCCTACTATCCTAGAGGATGATCCATACTACATCAGACCCACAAAAATTTTTCCCAAGAATTAATTCAGGACCAGGCACAGGCATGACTACTCCTTTATTTCCACCAAAGAAGACATCTGTGATCACTAATCCCTTTGATTGGAGCAGAGCAGAAAAAAGAAAGGAGAAATCTCTTGAAAAGACGCCTCCACCAGAACCATCAACAAAGAAAACTGAAGTAGAGACATCTTCCCCAGAATGTACAGAAGAATTTCCTACTCAATCGCTTATGATAAACACAGAGGAAGATGATACAGAAGAAATTTCAAATATAGAAGAAAAATCTGAAAAGGACTTTCTATATCTGAATATACTTCTTCAGAAAACTCTTTTGAGTTAACAGAAACTTCAGTTGAAACAGATTCTCAAAATAACACCAACCATGCTATTAGATCACTAATGGCAACAGAAAGAGATGGCTTGCATATCAAAGAAATTAATACTCCTGTCCCAACAGGATCTCCGTTATTCTCTCTGGATCATATACCACCATCCCAATGGAGAAAAAAGTTCTTATACTTTAAAGCATGGTTAGATGCAAAGATGGTTCATCCTGATGCAGACCAATACAAAGTTATTGAAGAATTTTGTGCCAACATGACAGGTACCTTGAAAGAATGGTACATAAGTTTGGGACGAGTGAATCAAGATAATCTTCACAGGACCTTCATTGATGAATTTCTTGGAGGACTTCAATATCATTTTCTTGGAGAATCGACTATTATTGATCAAATTATTCGAAGAGAATATTTTGAAATGAGATGCTATTCTTTAGAAAAAGAAGATCTTGATCGACATTATCAAAGAATGTCCCAAAGATTCTATCAACTTAATGGTATGAATGATGCAAGTCTGAAGAATACATATGTCAGCTCTCTTCCAGAAGAATTACAAGAAGAAATGTGGAGAATATTACAACAGTCAAACAAAGATGTTCTCCAGATGACTATGGGAGAAATTTATCAGACTAGCATTTCTGCTTTAGACAAAATCTGCAATCAGTAGAGATTGTTCAAAAAGATGATAGATGAACAACCCAAATACAAGAAGGTGTGCAAGAAAGGATATATGCAAATCAAGTGCAAAGACTCTAGTTGCCATTGCAAAGATAGATCCAACAAGAAGAAAAAGAAGTTTAAATCCTTCAGGAAGAAAGGAAAGAAAATTCAAATTCTTCAAAAGGAAACCCTTCAGAGAAAAGGATCTAATGGCAGATGTTTTATCTGTGGACAAAAAGGACATTTCTCAAAAAATTGTCCTAACAAAAAGAAAGCCACAAAACTGATAAGCATACTCAAATTGGAAGATGAAGATGTGGAATCACTATTCGATGAACAGGAAAGTCCAGATGAATCAACTGTTTTTGGTATCACACACTCAGATGAAAATGATAGCTCCTCAGAACAATCTGACTACACTGATGAGGAGAGCAATCATTTCCCCATACTAAAAACAGAAGAGGTATGTTTTCAAAAAGAAAAGGAAATTCCATTGCTACCAAATGTTGAAGCATTCATCTTGCCAACGAAGTATCATGTTCCTATTAAAGTCATTGCATTCATTGATACTGGTGCATCTAGAACAATGCTCAATCCGGCAATATTACCTTCAAATTTATGGACAACTCAAGTTCATAAATTCATAGCTGCAGATGGAAAGACTTATGAGACAGACTTAGTTACATCCTCAAAAATTGGAATTAAACTCTTTCCGGATTGTACAATTTGGATGAAAGTAATTGGTGATAGTCTTCATGGAAAGGATATTCTTATTGACAGAGATCTTTTAGTCTAGAGCACAAAATTACAAATTTTAGCTCATGGATTAAAATACAAAAGAGAATTCAAGCCTTTTTGCAAGAATTCAAATATGTTCTCATTAGCAGAACTTCCTCCTGGATTTGAAGATGTTGGAAATCAGCTCAAGAAATTATGTGCTGACAGTCATGATCTTTTCAAACATCCACAACCTTTGTGGACAAGAAGAGAATTCTTTGTTCAACTCCCTTTCAAGATGAATGAAGATATCAATCCAACCAAAGCCAGTCATCCTGGAATGTCACCAAGTGAGTATCAAGCAGCCAAAGAAGAATGCCAACAATTGCTAGAGCAAGGACTCATTGAGCCTACAACTTCAAGCTGGGCATGCACGACATTTTATGTGAATAAAAGAGCTGAACAAGCCAGAAACAAGAAGAGACTTGTCATCGATTACAAACCTCTAAACATGTTTCTAAAAGATGATAAATTTCCTCTTCCAAAGATATATTCACTTCATGCCTACATAAAGGATGCATACTACTTCTCAAAGTTCGACCTCAAGTCTCGATTTTGGCAGATTGGCCTAGATCCTAAAGATCGACCAAAAACAGTTTTCTGCATCCCAAATGCTCATTATCAATGGACAGTCCTTCCATTTGGCCTGAAAGTTGCTCCTTCGTTGTTTCAGAAGACTATGGTTCGAATCTTTCAACCTATTCTGCATAGTGTTTTGGTCTACATTGATGACATACTGCTATTTTCTCCAAATGAAGAAAGTCATAAAAAACTCCTACAACAGTTTCATCAAATCTGTAACCAATATGGAGTAATGCTTTCATCAAAGAAATCTGAGATTGGAGTCAAAGAGGTCAACTTTCTCGGAATGCATTTTGCTTATGGCAAATATGTCCCTCAACCTCACATTGTAGAAAGACTCCCAGAATTTCCAGAAAAAGATATGACAGTCAAGGAAATTCAACAGTTTTTGGGAATTATTAATTATGTTAGACACTTTATTCCCAACATTGCTCCTCATGTTTCACAATTATCAAAGCTACTAAAAAAGAATCCCCCTCTATGGGGATCAGCCCAGACCGAAGCAGTAAAAGTTTTGAAGAAGATTGCTCAGAATCCTCCTCCGCTAAAAATACTAGGTGAAGGAAAAAGAATTCTGCAGACAGATTCAAGTGATCATTATTGGGGTGCAATTCTAATTGAAGATGTCCAAGGACAACAGTTTTTCTGTGGATATGCTAGTGGAAAGTTTAAAGATTCAGAACTTCATTACCACACCATCTTTAAAGAAACCCTAGTAGTCAAACATGGAATTCAAAAATTTGATTTCCATCTCAGAGGACATCAGTTCGAAATTCAACTAGATAATTCTGCATTCCCTCGAATGTTAGAATTCAAAAACAGAGTTCCTCCCAATGCACAAATACTCAGGCTAAAAGAATGGTTTTCCAGATATGATTTTATAGTCAAGCATATCAAAAGAAAAGACAATTCTATTCCAGACTACCTCTCTAGACAAAAAAAGCCTGAACAACATCATATAAGTATAATATCTTCTGATTATACTTATCCAATGATCTTAATGAATGAACCATCATCCTCCTCCTCTCAACAAAATCCTTGGAAGAAACAGTTTCCCCCAGAAATTACACCAGATTTCCCTATTTCCCCTGCAACCTTGCAAAACTTTGCCAGACAACACATGTTATCCTATCTGGCAGCCTCTCTCCACAAACACCATATTCCACCCAAGCCAAATTGGTTTAATCCAGACACACCCTTTCTGAACATCTTTGGCATTCTATTGGGAAAAACATTTCTTGAAGATGATATGTGGTATTTATGGAGTGTCTTATTATTATTTAATATATATATATATATATATATATTATTTAATATATATATATATATATATATATATATATATAATATCTTAGTGGTGCTTATTGAAACAAAAAATATTTAAATTTTTATTGTTTTTAATTAGTGATTAAAAATTATAAATTTTTCATGATTTTGTACTTTTTATGAACTAAAAGCATATTATTTTTATAAATGTAAGAAGTTAAACAAATCGTAGTTAAGAAAGAAGAATGTGAGCAATATACTTTCTAAAGTTCTCTTTACTATTAACCAAAATTTTTCAAAGATCACACTTTTTGGTGAATTTTATTTATCAAGATAGACTTATTAAATAAGATGTGAAACTACAAAATAATTATAATTTTTAATTAATTTTAGTTAATAATATATAGTGGTTTAGCAAAAGAGTGTTAAAACGGGTGGCATTGACATCTCTAAACTTAAAAATAAATAAATAAATAAATAAATAAAAACTCATATTTCCTAAACTAGAAAGCTAACAAAATTTATGGTTAATTAGTGTTAGCATGAGCCACAAACCCGAAGCTTGAGTTGTTGCCATAACAGAAGTAGCAAAAGTGGTGGCAAGCAGCAATAGGGAAACACACAAACGCAAAAGTGTGCATTGCATAGTGGAAGCCTTTCTCATTGAGGAAATAGGTAGTCGACACTATAGTGTTTGAATATGAAAGCTGAAAAGGGAAATATCTGAAGGCCTGAATTACTCTCTCTATTGTCCCCTACTTGCGGTATTTATAATAGCTAGCATGCATGGGACTATCTAACTGTACATTGGTGACCTATCGGCTATTAATTAAATTTTGTGAATATATTTAAGGATTTAGATTTGGTTTAGGGTTTATTATTATGTGGGTGGTTGGAACTTTGACGTGGATTTAGAACTAGAGGTCAATAGTTTTTAACACGGTTAAGCTGTTGTCATAATGGATGCTCACACTCTCAATTCAAAGAGTTATCCAAGTTAGATTGATGTTTTTTTTTCCCTTTTTTTTTTGGAATAATATTATTGCATCAAATTTATGATGGATATGTAAAGGTGACACAATTCATTAAATCTCTTTATCTTTATTAAATAGGACCTAAAATTGAATATGATTTATCTTCTACTTTATATTATACCCTCTTATAAAAATTTGCAATAAGGATAAAGTAGAAAATTGTTATATCTTCTTTTAAATTTATAATAAATAATTTAAATTGTATCATAATATTAATTTTAAATAGAAATAATTAGATTGTTAATTATAAAAGTAAGTATATATATAAATAAATATTAATTAAATATAATATAATTATTATTATTGGTAATATAATTATTATATATATTTTTATATTTTTATAGCAGTCTGGATACACCGAAATGAGAGGGATCCAAAAATAGTATATAAGTATGAGATTGTATAGTTGAGGATGACTTAAATGAATTAATTTGTACTACTTATATTGACAACATATCTGCTTTTCGGTAGCTTATCTCATCAGAACTCCACAGTTAAGTGTGTTTGACTTGGAGTAATATAAGGATGAGTGACCTTCTGGGAAGCTTCTTAGAAATTGTGTAGTAAGGACAAAACATATTGAAAAGTGAAGTGTCGTGAAATAGCATCCTTGAGAGGCCAAATATGAGGGTTGTTACATTAATAAATTTATTAAAATTAAACAAAAATTTTCCTACGGAAATATCTGTGGATAAGTTATCTACAAAAATAATCTGTAGATAATTCCGTAGGTAAGTCTTTTAAATCTTATTCGTAGATAACAACTTTTGTGGGTAATTCGTAGATATGTCCATATATAAGGTTATCTACGGATAAACTTTTCGTAAATAATGTTATCTATGACCTTATTACCTACAGATTTTTGGTTGTAGATAATCTGTAGATAATTAAGACTTATCTACGAATTTTCATGCTTATCTACGAATTTCTTCCGTAGATAATCGTGATTTTTCTTGTAGTGTAAAGGAAGTGAAATAATCCCATTCATACTCTCGATGTGAGATAATGTTGGGCAGTCACAACAAAGCATAAGCACAAGTAGTATACATATAAATCATAATAAGAAATTCACATTAATATCCATAAGATAAATATCAAATGTAATATGCAATGACTCAATCTACTTTTATGCATGTGTTGTCATTTAAAACATAATTGTCATTCAAAGACTCATAAAATAATATGGGAGTACACACTAGTGGAAAAATGAGCTACTACGTCTCTTCATTTACGTCGGAAACTAGCATACCCGACGTTGTAAAAACGCGGTGGCAGTTCCGTAAATAAGAGGAGGAAATTTACGTCGGACGAAGATGGGTCCGACGTAAATGAGATAATTTACGTCGGACAGCTAAAGCAGCCGACGTAAATTATCTCATTTACGTCGGACCCATCTTCGTCCGACGTAAATAACTCCTTCAATGAAGAGCGCGCACTACAAATTTCAAATCATGGCATTCTTCTTCATCTTCGCGTTCTCCCGCGCGTTGTGGATTCTTCCTCATCCCTCCGCCTCCTCCTCAAATCGTGGTTGTCTTCCTCATCTTCACGTTTTTCTGTTTTTCTTCTTCGGAGTTGCGTTGTTTCTTCTTCGCGTGTTGATGGAAATGGCTTAACCATACATCCATCTGTTTTTCTATGAGGTAGTGACCACTCCTTAACCGATGTTTGTGTTTTCTGGGATGTATTTTTCGTAATAATGTTTGTGTTGCATTTCGTGTTTGTGAAGCTGTAGAAGGAAGTGACCACTGCCTGGGTCTATCAAGCAGAACGGCCCGTTCTCCATGGAGAACAGACTGTTCTCCAAGCAGAACGGGACGTTCTCCAAGGAGAACGGGCCGTTCTCCAAGCAGAACGGGACGTTCTCCAAGGAGAACGAGCCGTTCTGCTTGCACTCGTTTTTCTTTTTTTTTTTTTTAAATTTTCATGACTTTTTTACGTCGGACCTTGGCATGTCCGACGTAAATTTACGTCGGTTTTTGGCCCCGATGTAAATTTTACGTCTCCTATATTGACGTCTGATGCTTTTCCGACGTAAAAAACTTCAAATACCCGACGTAAAAGGGGTCTTTTGTACTAGTGACATGTGAATGATAGACACCCGATCAAAGATGTTTGACACTAAAGTTGATAAGATAAGTGGGGCTTGTTGGGCGCTATCTCAAACCCATTCGACAAATTTTAAAGTTTGGACTCCAAATTTTAAGTTTGAATTAAATTTGGTCCTTAATTTTTTTGACCAGTCCAATAAAGCATATGTCATAAATGGGTTCAGACTTGGCTAGTCCAGTCAGGTCATGAGTTGCTTACTTCTTTTTTAAATTTTAATATTTTTGTATTTTACTTATTGTTGAAAAGTAAAAGAGAAAGACAATAGTTAAAGAGTGAGAAGTATATATGTTAAGAATGGTGCCCACTAAAATGTGAGTTAGCTGCAACAAACACAAAATTGATGTTCATTAATTTGGAAGAGGAAAAAAAATACTTTGATATCGTTTTACTTGAGCAAAGTAAATTTATTTTATAATTTTTGTTCAATTAATTTTATTGTTATTATTAGTTTATATATATTTATATTGATTAGCTAATTTGGTCATTTATTTTACTAGAGCATAACAATTATTATAATTTAAGTGAGTTCTTTTGTGCACGTGTAGTTAATTATATGGTTTTAAAACTAATTTATTTTTAGGATTGAAATTCAACAATTACTTTGTGTGAGATTTTATAACATAGTCATTTTTATATTTTAGATTATGATAATGAAGATTATGAGGATGGAGGAGAGATCATCAATTTAGAAGTTGTAAGACTTCCTAATGAAAGCTCAAAATACCATTGTTGAAGACAAAGAATGATGATTTGAAATATGGTAAGAAAATTACCTATTTCTTATTTGAATTAAATTGTCCATTATAAATTACCTAAAAGGAAAAATTTTATTGTTATGTTTTTTTTCTTTCTATTTTATAGGTGTTTTCATTTGTTGGCATATGGTTTCGCTTTGATTTGAGATATATACTACTATTATGAAGATACTAGAAGACTTTTAGATTTCTGAGTTTGACTTTTTTAAGCTAATTATATTTGAAATAATAAAAGACCATTGCAACTCAGTCATTTTAACTTATAAAATCTTGTAAGCGAAACTTATCAGAAATTGATTTGAAATCCTTTTCATATTCTTCAAGACTGTCTCACTAAGCAAAAACTCAAAAATTTTACGAACAACAACACATAATCTTCACCTTATGAAAGCTAGCTTAGCAAAACTTCTTCTCCAAACAAAAACCCCTATAAAATCTACACAAAAAAGGATATTTTTTGTGATGGAAAACCCTTTTCCTTTGGGCCATAAACACCCAAATTAATTGAAACTCGCAAAAACTACATTAGATTCAACATATGCAACCAACAACAGGAAACCGAAAACCCTCCTTAAGTAGGACCGAATCACACTCTATGAGGAGTAAGAGTGGACCAAACACGACCAAGTGACCATAACACACCTTGCTAGATCTTTCCCTTAGTGAATGTGCTTGGTGACCGACACCTTTGGTAGGGTAGCTCTATTTATCAGCATGTTAGGCCACCAAATGAGTTTTCAAGCAATATGTACTTTTATAACACATGTTTATTTATTACAGTTGTTTTATGTTCTTTATATTTTCAATTAATAATTTTAAATTTATATTTTCAATGAGTGATTTTAAACTTATGTATGGTCTTTATATATTTATTTAAAGTATTTATTATTGGTTTTTAATGTTTTATTTTATTTTATTTATTTGACTAGAGTTTAAATATGCAATAAACTCCACTTTTTTTTTTGTTTTAATTAAAAAAAATCTTTTATTTATTTTAATAATTATTTAGGGCTGGAAAGCTTCATATTATAAAACAAGTTCTAAGTGATATATTCATTATATTGAGTCGTTTGTTTAAACTTTCTTTTTTCTCATAAAAACGTATCTTTTTAGTAAATAAGCACTTTTTTGACTTTTTAATGTGTTTTTCTATTTTTTTTCTTCTGAATAAGTAGTTTTCTATTTTTTTTAAGAAATAACTCTTATTTTCTTTTTAAAGAATTATTATTTTTTAAATGTACTTATTTAAAAACACTTATTTTTAAGTTTAAATAATGGATGCATTGCTAATTCTTGTTAGAAATTAATAGTTAAGATTTAACTTTAGTATGAAAAAAAGCCATGTGATTGAATGGTCACTCTTTACAGTCGTAAACAATTAATATCATGATCTCATAAAAATGTAAAGTGGAAATGCTAATTAAAAGTAATGTTTAAACAAAATAAATGAAAATCAACAACAATATATTTATTACCGCCGAAATATAATCAATCTTACAAACGATAATATTGAGAACTTCATTAAAGAGAAAATATTAACTACACATATCCCAAACCAATACATAGAGGGTGCAAAAGGATTATGAAATTATGAATAAGGTTGAGATGCAGTGTAGCTATGTATATATAGAGAGAGGCATTATAAATATTAGGGATAACTTTATAGCTTGAGGAAGTAGAGTGTTATCATTTTATGGAGTTGGAATTGGCTTGTGAATTGGTAATGGTGGTAGAAGTGGTTTCTTGAATTTGGGATCAAGTGGTAGTTTAGGAATAGGTTTTTTGAAGAAAGGTTTTGGTTTTAAGAATTCCTCTGACTCAACAGTTGGGATGGGCTTTTTCACTACAAATGGTTTAGGTATAGGCTTAACAAGTGGAATCGACTTTGGAATAGGTTTAAGAATGGGAATTGGCTTAACAATTGGAATTGGCTTTGGTATAGGCTTAACAATAGGAATTGGCTTAACAATGGGAACTAGTTTTGGTACAGGCTTATATACTGGAACTGGGATAGGCTTAACAATAGGAATTGGTTTAACAATGGGAATTGGTTTAACAATGGGAATTGGCTTAACTATGGGAATAGGTTTTGGAAAAAATCCTTTGAATTTTTCTTCTTCAACAGGAATTGGCTTAACAGTTGGAATAGGCTTAATGATTGGAATTGGTTTTGGTATAGGCTTATAAACTGGGATAGAAATAGGTTTAACAATAGGAATTGGCTTTGGAATAGGTTTAACTATGGGGATTAGCTTTGGAACAGGTTTAACAATTGGAATTGGTTTTGGAAAAAATCCTTTGAACTTTTCTTCTTCATCAGGTCCTTTTAGACTAGGTCTTGCTAGCTCTTCATTTACATGCTTTCCGTCTGTGTTCACTTCATTCCCTACATAAGAAATGCAAAAGCATACAATTAAGTTAAACACATAATATTTTTGCAATAACGAACATAAATTTGAACTGTTTCAAGTAGATAATTAAATTAAGAATATAAAATTAGAATTAATTCATTGCCAAACATAAAGTATAAAATAATGCCACTTTGCATGATGACTATAACTAGGTGATAAAATTATTGTATGATCCGAAATGTTATAGTTCCAACTAATCTCCAAGCAACATGCATGTTGTTGATTTTTGTTTTTGAATTAAAAGAAATAATTATGTAAAACATGGAAATTGGCTGCACAAGAAAATTTCAGTTCATATAATTTTTTAACTGGTTGACCATGGAGGGGCCAAATCTCCATGTAGTTAACTTTTATCGTATTTTTCGTGGGGACTATCCGTGTGTTTGCATCCGCGTTTTAACGTGATTTTTCACGTTCAACTTGAAGCAATGAATAGCTGCTTCTACGTAAATCCGTATGTAAACGTGGAGAGAGACGAAAGAATTGCGTTTCAAAATGAAAAGCAAACACCCACTATAGAATTTAATTATGTTGGTAACTAAATCCAGGATCAAAATACACAACTTAATTTCACGCATGTACTGCATGCCCAGATAAATGATTGAATTGAATTCTGAACTGAAGACAATATATAATATCAGTCAAATAATAACATAAAGTACAATTCATTCACTGAATCTTGTGTATGAAGCGTCCAACTTTTTACTTAAAACACATGCTACACACCGACCTATGTATAGTGTATTATTAGCTTTTTTTTATCTCACATGCCACAAGCAATGTCCTAATTATATGCATGTCAAGTGTGGATCCAATTTTCATAACCTGATCTACGTATAGGTATGGTATACTACAGTTACGTAAAATCTATTAGAATCCACATGGTGACAGAGTTTGAATATATATGTACAGAAGATTTTAAGTTGGAACTTGATCTCAATTTTGTAATTTTTTTTTATTAAAAAATGCTAGCTAGAGTCACTGTATTTTAAATATATTAAACAAAAAATGACTTATATATACTTTTGATCTCATGTCACATTCTGAAATTAACCCGTTTGTCTAACTTTACTCAAATTACAGTTATCAAAGTTACATACTTAAATTTTTTAGCTTCTACAAAATTTTTACTGTTTCTTCTATAAATTGTAAATATTAAAATGAATAATTTATTTTTTTAAGGATCAACACGAAGGAAATTATAAAATCATATTTTAAAGCCTAACAAAATTAAATTCATGAGTCGATACTAGCATGAACCACAAACCTGAAATTTGTGTTGTCCCAAAAACAGAAGTGAAGGTTGGAAGCAGCAAGAAGGAAAGCAAGAAGCGCAAAAGTGCGCATTTCAAAGTGGAAGCCTTTCTCATTGAGAAAACAAATAGGCCACACACTAATCAAAGCTCAAAAGGGAAATGTTTTGAGGCTTGAGTTACTCTTGTCCTATACTCCCATTATTTATAATACCTAGCTTCAGACCAAAATTGGTGCCGATAAATATCTTTAGAAAGTATTTTTAAATAAAATAAAAAAATAAAATTAATTTTTCATAAGTTAAAATTATATTCTTAATAAATTAATGCTAAAATATATTGTTTTCTTTATCCTATTTTTGAGGTTTGTTTTGGTTATTTATTTAAAAAATAATGTTCCTTTATTTTTTTAAGTTTAGATTAACTTTCATGCAATTTTTATTATGTTTATGACTTTTTTTTTGTTTGAACATCTATCGGATTATATAGTTTTCATATAAGTGAAATTAATGGGATAAATTTTATCTATTAATCCAGTCTAAAAATGATTCAAAATCAAAATTGAAAATATTGTTTCTTTAAATTAATAAAAAGACTAAATTGACTCAAATTTTAAAATAATGAATCAAAATATGTTTTAAAAATATAAATGACCAAAATAAATGTTTTAAAATAAGATAAAGGAATAAAAGTATAACTTAAGCTCAATTAAAAATTAATTTCGTAAAAAAGCTATTATGAAAAACTTCTACAAATGAACTTAAAAAAATTATTTTTTTTATTTTCTACTTTTTTTCACAAAAATATTTGTGGAGAAGTCTTTGATAAAAACATTTATTCACTAAAATTAGATGTTTTTAAGTCAAGTTTCTTCACCTAATGGTTGTAAAATTTGTCTTGAAAACAGGAAGTTGATCTAATACTCTCTCTTATATTGGATTTTTATTTATGTTAAAATAATATTTAATTAATAATAGTCATATTTTTCATGGTTAGATTATTTTTTAATTGTTAATATTGTATGCAAAATGTCCATAATTAGATGGTTTTAAATATACTCCGAGAATTTAGTTTTGGTTTATGGATTATTATGTGGATGGTTGAAACTTGTACGTATGTTTAGAGAGGTCAATAAAGAGTTTAACTTGATTAAAACCGTTATTGTTGCTGTGATAATGCATGATGCTCTCTCTCCATTAAACGAGCCTCCCAAATTAGGTGTTTCTTTTCTTTTGGGGTGGTTAGAGAAGAGATGTTCATTTGTGTCAAACACTGACGTGGAAATCTAGACCAGTGTTATTCTACGTACGTACGTAGCAGCCAAGTCAGATTTTCATGCAACATTATTTTAATTTGCACTGTTTAGCAGTTCTGGAGAAGATATATATATATATGCATCAAACTATTAGGAAGCTTCGAACACAACATGGCTTTTCAAAGTTCATACCAGTTTGACTGTACACAGGGTAAAGATTCTAATAAAATTACATGAAAAGCGAATTAAAGAAATAAATAATTACAATATATATATATATTAGAGAATAAAATAAGATCAGTTGTTAGTTAAGTTTTGTTAGTTTTCTATTAATTCTATTTTGGGGTTATTATGACTAACCCTTATTGTATATAAGTGTGTAGAGGCTTGTAGAGGTTGATTATTGAGCATAATAAAATCATTTTATTCAGCCATTCCCTTTTCTTCTCTACTCTCTTTTTGTTTTATGGTATCAAGAGCAATCTCAAGGGGAGCTCCGTCATGCCACACTCTGATCCAACATGGCTGAAGAAGAAGGTTCTTTATAACAAGGCAACATCAAGAAAGGAGATGAGTCACAGAATCCCAGCAACCACCAGCCAATGACTTCTTGTATGATGTTTGGTTAAGGTGCATTACTATGGTCATTTCTTGGATAACTCGATCTGTTTCTTTGCAGATTGCACAAAGCATTGTATATATTGACAATGCAGAGGATTTGAGAGACAAATTTTCGAAAGGAGACCATTTCAGGATGTCTGATCTCCTACAAGAAATTCACTCTATCAAACAAGGAGAAAGAACTATTTCCACTTATCATACAGATTTAAAAATTCTATGGGAGGAGTTAGAAATCCTGAGGCCTATCCCAGCTTGCTCCTGCACTGTAAAATGCACATGTGAGCTGGTGAAAACTTTGAGAAATTACAAGGAAATTGAATATGTAATCTGCTTCCTCAAAGGTCTGAATGACTGATCAGATCCTAGGTACTAATGATGGACCCTTTACCTAACATTAACAAAGTTTTCTCTCTTGTTTTGCAACAAGAAAGGCAGGTCTTAGGGACCTTGCTTCAAGAGGCCAATTTGGTGGCAAGCATAACAAACAATAAACAATATTTTGGAGGAAGAAATGGATCCTTATCCGGAAGAGGTAGAGGAAGATCTAATCAAAAAAATTTAGCAACCAACCACAAAAAATCTGCACCTTTTGTGGAAAAAAAAGGCACACAGTGGAGACTTGTTATTTCAAACATGGATTTCCTCTGAATTTCAAGTTCAAAAATAAAGGACAAACATCAACTGTGAACTCCTACACCTCAGATTCCTCTACCTCATCTAACACTGTTGAAGGTAGTGATCACAAAATTATTGGAAAGGAACACACTGAGGTAAGCAGTACCATTACAACTGAACAATATAATCAACTTATGGAGATACTCAAGGGATCAAATGTAAATGAAGAAACTCATGTTGTAGACAATCTCCAACAACATCTAGGTAATATCTTATCTACTCAAAAAGAGCAAAAATTACTTGATAATGTTTGGATACTGGACAGTGGCGCCACTAACCATGTATCAAACTCACTTTCTTGCTATGATTCTTATAACACCATTGAGCCTATAAGAATTCAATTACCAAATGGATTCATTACTCAAACACAGATTTCTGGTACTGTTGTTTTCTCTGGCAGATTTTTTTTACAAGATGTCTTATACATCCCTGATTTTAACTACAATATTATATCTATTAGTAAAATTGTTAAAAATTTCAATTGTAAAATTGTCTTTGACAAGCTATGTTGTTATATCCAGGATCACAATAGCAAACTGATGATTGGTCCTGCTAATCTTCAATGCAATCTGTATATCCTTCAAAGGCAAAAATTTTCAGAGACTAAGATCGTTAATTTTGCTAGAACTTCCACTGAAAACAATGTGAATAATTCCAATTTTGATTTGTGGCATTATAGACTAGGTTATCCATTTGATTCTGTTTTACAGCAAATAAAAGGACAATTTCCATATGTTAAGCATGATCACAAACTTGTCTGTGACTATTGCCATTTAGCAAAGCAATGCAAGTTATCTTTTCCTATTAGCATTAACTCTACAGCTTCTTGTTTTGATTTGATACATATGGATATTTGGGGTCCCCTTTCTGTTTGTTCCATCCATGGCCACAAATATTTTCTAACTATAGTGGATGATTTTAGTAGAAACACTTGGGTTTTCCTTATGAAAGCTAAATCTGAAACCAGGACCCTTATCCAGAACTTTATCTCTAATATTTACTCAATACAAAAAGAAAGTTAAAATTATAAGGTCTGATAATGGCATAGAATTTTGCATGCCATATTTTTATAACAGTCAAGGTATTATACATCAAACATCTTGTGTGGAAACACCACAACAAAATGTTGTGGCTGAAAGGAAACATAGACACATTCTAAATGTGGCCAGGTCTTTATTATTTCACTCCAATCTGCCTAATGTTTGCTGGTCATATGCTGTTCTTCATGCTATACATCTAATAAACAAATTGCCCACTATTGTGCTGAAAGGAAAATCACCTTTTGAAATTCTTAATGAAAAACCCCCCAGCTTATCGTGATCTAAAAGTCTTTGGCAGCTTGTCTTTTATTTCTACACTTACTCAACATAGAAATAAATTAGATCCTAGAGCTAAGAAATATGTCTATCTAGGAATTAAAGTTGGTAAAAAAGGTTACATTACTCTAGACTTAACCACTAGAGAAATTTATCTTTCTAGGAATGTGATTTTTTATGAAAATATTAATATATTTCCTTTTCACAAGGTTCCTGACATTAATAAACAGGTTGATCCTCAAGTAAGTGAGAATTTTGATTTCCTATCAATTGATATTGATCTACCCAACAATTATCTTATGGAGGATGAAGTTTCTGACAACCAACTTGGTTCTGTTATGCCTCAAGTCACTCAAGGTGAGCTTGGTTCCCCTACACCTCCAAACGTTGACTTTCAAAGATCAACCAGGCATAAGCAAGCACCAACTTACCTGACTGGTTATCACTGCAACCTTTTACAAAACACTAAAATTCATGATTCTAACAATATAAGGTACCCCCTGTCCTCTGTTTTATCTTATCACTCTCTGAATCTTGAATTTTTAAAATTCAATCTTTCCATAACTACTGAACTTGAGCCCAAAAACTATCGACAAGTTGCTCAATCTCTTCATTGGATTAAGGCAATGCAAGATGAACTTGCTGCACTAAAAATGAATAAAACTTGGTCTTTAACCCCTTTACCCATAGGAAATTCTGTTATTGGATCCAAATGGGTTTACAAAAACAAATATAATTCGGATGGGACCTTGCAAAGATATAAGTCCAGATTAGTGGCCAAAGGGTACAATCAAACTGAAGGATTGGATTACTTCGACACTTTTGCTCCGGTAGCTAAGTTGACTACTATAAGGCTACTCCTTGCTATTGCCTCTACTAAGAATTGGTTTCTTCACCAACTTGAAATCAATAATGCCTTTTTACATGGTGATTTAACCGAGTAAGTTTTCATGGAAAATTCCACAAGGACTTGCTGTTTCAGATCCTACAATGGTTTGTAAATTACACAAATCTATCAATGGCTTAAAACAAGCCAGTAGACAATGGTTTGCTAAACTCTCTACTTTTATTTTTAATCTTGGATATAGAAAATCTTGTTATGATCATTCCTTTTTTATTAAGAAATTCAATTCTAAGTGTATCATCATTTTAGTTTATGTTGATGATCTTATATTGGCAGGAGATGATGCAAAAGAAATTGCTTCTGTCAAACAAAGTCTTGATAACACTTTTAAATTTAAGGATCTTCGCAGTCTCAAATACTTCCTTGGTCTTGAAGTGGCAAGATCAAATTCTGGTTTACCATATCTCAAAGAAAATACACTTTAGATCTAATTTCTGACTTTGGTTTGCTTGCAGCTAAACCAGCCCTTACACCTATGGTCAAGACTACTAGACTAGCTCATGATGACAGCCCATCTTATGCAAATGCTACTGGATACAGAAAGCTAGTTGGGAGATTACTCTACCTTACCAACACCAGACTAGATACTAGCTTTGCTGTCCAACAACTCACTCAATTCATGAGCAATCCAACTGAGTTGCACTACAAGGCTTGTATTCGTGTCCTCGGATACTTAAAGGGTTCTCCAGGACAAGGCATATTTTATCCCAGCAGTTCCATTTTACAACTAAAGGGATTTAGTGAATCAGATTATAGGGCACATGCCCAGATTCTCAAAAATCTATCACATGTTATTGCTTCTACCAAGGGAATTCTTTAGTTTCATGGAAATCCAAGAAGAAACCTACAATTTCAAGATCCTCTTCCGAGGCTAAATATTGGGCCTTAGGTGCTACTGTTTGTGAATTACAATGGTTGACCTACTTATTGGATGATATTGGAGTTTCCCACATTCAACTAGCATTCTCTATTATGATAGTGCATCAGCCAGACATATTGCAGCTAATGTAGTATTTCATGAAAGAACCAAGCATTTGGACATTGACTGCCATTTGGTTAGGGAGAAACTTCTTGCCAAACTTTTCCACCTTCTTCCTATTAATAGCAAAAAGCAACATGTTGATCTATTTACCAAGCCTCTTGATCCTACTCCTTTTTCTTTTCTTCTTACTAAGCTTGGAGTTTTAAATATCTACTCTCCAGCTTGTGGGGGTATCACTATAAGAAAAATGCTAATTTCTGACGGAAACAAGTAAATTTCCGACGGAATTTGGTATTTTTGATGGATTTAAATCCTTCGAAAAAAGTGTTATCGGAAAAAAAAATTCCTGAAATTTTTGACAGAAATATTTGTCGAAAATTTTCGACAGAAATTTTCGTCAAAAATGTCCCTCAGAAATTTTCGACAGAAATTTCTGTCAGAAAATTCTGAGGGACATTTTCGACAAAAATTTCTGTCGGAAATTTTTTAGGGACATTTCATACGAAAATTTTTGTCAAAAATTTTTGAGAGCTGTTTCCGACGAAAATTTCTGTCAGAAATTGTTGAGAGTCGTTTCCGACCGAAATTTCCGTCAGAAATTTATGGTGAACATTTTCGACAGAAATTTCTGTCAGAAATTTTTAATTTTTAATTTTAAATAAATTTATTAATATAACTAATTGATATTATTTTTGCCTGTTTAACAAATAGATATATAGATTGTATAAGCTTCATCAAAATAAATTTAAAAGATAATAGTAATGTTTATATCATAATAATAAAACAATTCATAATTCAAATATCATATATAATTAATTCAAATAGATTAATTAATATTTTTCTAATGTTAACTAATAATCTTCATAATTAGGAGAGTCTTCTTGATTTTTGTCTTGGTCATCTTCTTGTTGTTTGTTTTGATGTTGTTCCCCATTTTGTTGATTTAGGTTGGTATTTTGTTGTTGACAAATATTTTGAATGGCAGTTTATGCTTCTGTGGGTAAGAATTGCAAGACAATTGATTGAAACTATTGCAACTGACGAATAACCACATCATTTTCTGCAAGTCATTGTTTTAATTAAACAATGTCTTCTATGTCATGTGAACTGCTACAAGATGCTTTCCTTTTAAGATTGACGTCGACGCGACTGCTTTGTGTATCTTTTAAATGAAGAGCAAGGTCTCCAGCTCCATACATTAATCGCCCCTTAGTGGTCATGCCACCAACTGCATCAGACCAACACTTAGACCTAATTGTTTCCTCCAAACTAGGGTCCATAGGATGTGATTCATCAACAGATGATGCAGCCTCAAACATAGCTTGAGAAAATTTATTGAGAAAATCTTCCTATTATTCAACAAAGGCATTGTTTTACTAATCTTGTAAATATGTTTAAAAATAACATCAATAATTATTTAAATAACTTACATATGTTTTGTTAGATCTTTCATCAACAAACTGTCCAGTTTCTTTTCGTATATAGGTCTGTTGAAAGACCTCATCAATATGCACTGAGCGACCAAATTCTTTTGCCTGTAAATAATACATTGATGCGAAATAAATTAATTTGTTGTAAAGTTGTAAAAATAGAAAAGAAAATTTTAATCCATACATACCATGTGCTTGGCATGATCATGAACTGTAATTGAGCCACCTGTATGAAGAGTCCCACCCTTTTCAAACGCTTGATTTAGTGAGGCTTGTGTAGACTTTACTCAAAAAGCAGCTGAATTCCAATGTGCTACCAATTGGTTCCACACATCTTCTCCAACCCAAAGTGGCCTTTTACCTGCTTTCCGAGCTTCATTAAACATATCAGACAATCTATGAGAGGCTTTTGAGTGAAATTTTTTCTTTATTTTTTCCTCATCCTCAGGTCTCCATGCCACCTTACGCTACATGAAAAAAAAACCAATGAATTATAATAATTGTAACACATCAAAATGTCAAAGAAAATCAAATTCAAAACTTTTTCAACAATTAATAGAATTGATATCATGCATGTGAAGCAACAAACAAATATAACATGAGGATACAAATAAATAAATTAAACCAAACCAAAAGCAATAACACAAGCATTTCAACTTAGTTTTTTTTACAACCCATGTTAAAAGCAAATGTTTGTATCGAAACTACAATAACAAGTAAGTTCAAGTGTTTGTGAACATGTAAATTAAGCATCAAAGTTCCAAGTAAAGAAATGAGATGAACAATATATCACAAAGAAATTGATACAATTTAGATGAACATATCATTGTTCACACACAAGCAATTCATATGAATGTTCACAAACAAGAATTAAACAAGCAATTCATACCTTAAAACGTTGGAAGAAGGCATCCTTATCACTATCTTCCATCGCTCCCCATGTAGGCCATGGATGAAGAAAATGTTGCTTAATGGTCTGTGTGATAGCATGTGCAACAATAAGGGATGGTTCAAACCTAAATACAAAAAAAAAGGTTAGCAAAATTAAAAAGACAGTGAATGATGAAAAATAAATTCTAATTTATTCTTACCTGTCCCAATAGGTTCAATTATTGGGCGATCATTGGGTGGGGGGTCTTCTGCTCCCAAGTCTAAATCATCTCCATTTATAGATCTAAAAGATGATGGAACCCTTGTAGTAGTTGGGGATGGTGTGATTGCAATAAATGGAGATGGTGATCGTGTGGGTTCAACTAGCAAAGGTGCTTGTGTGGGTGCAACAAATGAAGTTGGTGATCGAGTGGTTGTAGCAACTGGGGATGGTGTGGTTATAGCAATAGACGATGGTGCATGTGTGGGTGCAACAAGTGGAGATGGTGATTGGGTGGGTTCAATAATTGGGGATGGTGTGGGTGCAACAATTGAGGAAGGTGATGGTGATGGAGATGGTAAGTTTGATAGGGTTCGAGTAGATGATCCGGGGGTATTTGTTCCTGGAAATAATTTAATTACATAACGTGACTTCTTCGGCTTTCCTTTCTCCTTTCCCTTATTACCAAGAGAGGAACCTTCTCCTGTCATATCTATATAGGAATAATAATATTGTGAATAATAAATCAAAATTAACATGTATAAATAATATATATTATGATTAAGTGATTCAAATGCATCATAAAAACAGAGAACTAAATAGAGGGATAAAACCAATATACTCATTATGATAAATGAATATAGTTGTAGCACAAAATACATAAAAATAAAGTATAGAATCCCGTCCTAGTAACTTTTTAAGACATTTATCCTTATTGCCTAATCCTCTTCAGAGCTATATTCATCAAAGTCTTCTTCTAATTCCCCTTCATTTGATTCTTGTTCTTCTTCCTCCTCATACTCTTGTACTTCAACATGTTGTAGGGGTTCTTCAAGCTCATCAAATTCTTCAAGATCACCTTGTACATCTTGTAGTCCTAAAATACCTTCAACTTCAATGACTTCATTAGTATGTTTCATTTCATCTACCTAGTAAGCCACTTAATCTTCCACATCATCAAATTCTATACGACCCCTTGGCTTTGTTTTGATTGCAACAAACCAACCACGTTTATTCATTTGTGTTGTTGGATATGGGACATAATACACTTGCCTTACATTATGTGCAATGATAAATGGATCAAACTCTTTATATCTTGCATCAATCCGAATATCCACTATATTATATTTTGGATCCACTCTTGTACCTCTTCTTGACGGATCTAACCAATCACAATAAAATACAACCACTTTCTTAGGATAACTTAAAGTATTGTACTGAAGTTCATATATGTGTTGAATGACCCCATAGAAATCATCTTCACCTCCTTTTGTAATGCCCTTTACTTAAACTCCACTATTAATGGTTTTTTTTCTCCTTGCACCATGCATAAGTTTGAAACTTGTACCCATTAACAAAATGTGTGCCATTCTTTAACACATCTAAATGGCTTATTTGACAAATCCCTTAAGTGTTGGTTTCTCCCATTTAAAGGCTCGTTGTGAACCTGTGTGCATGTAAGACACATGAAAAGTTATATTTTAGTTAATGTATATATAATGGGGAATTAAAATAAATTGTTATATACATACTTGTTCCTTGAACCATCTAGGAAAATCAGCATGTATACGAACAAAAGCATTTTCTTGAGTTTTCATGAATAAACTGCCCAAATATATCACTTGAAGGGTGAGTTTAAGATTAGAATACAAGATAAGTTGTACAATAATGAAAACATTCATTATGAAATGCTTACTCAAGGTATGATTTAACTTCAGTGCAGTTGATCAACACATGAACATAGGCTAAATTGTGTTGTTCATCGGTTAACCATTTAATAAACTCCTTACCAGAATGGCGACTAGGTTGGTTAAAGACTGATAACATTGGTGGAAGATTTTCCCTTTCATTTACCATTTTGTTTCTATTACTCGTTCTTGATAACATGAAGTGATTGAAATAATGTGAACAAAAATGAGTTGTCTCTCGGTGCAAGTAAGCCGCACAGATTGATCCTTCAACCCTTGCCTTATTTTTCACTGATCGTTTAGAAATGCCCATGAATCTACAAAATTAAATAACTAGGTGATGCTTGATAAGCATTAAAAAATTAAATAGAATATGTTGTTAATTGTAATACCTTTCAAATGGGTACATCCACCTATACTGCACCGGTCCACCAAGACTTGCTTCATATGGAAGATGAATAAGCAAATGCTCCATTGAATCAAAAAAACTAGGAGGAAATATTCTTTCCAACTTGCAGAGTATTATTGGAATATTGTCTTTTATCCTAGATAAGTCATCCTCCTTCAATGTTGCAGAGCATAAATCTTTGAAGAAATGACTAACCTCAATCAGTGAATTTAAAACATGCTTCGTTAAAAAACTAAATGCAATAGGAAGTAAGCACTCCATGAATACATGACAATCATGGTTTTTCATCCCATGCACCCTTCCCTTGTCAACATCAACACATCTTGCCAAGTTAGAAGAAAAACCATCAGACATCTTTAGATCTTTTATCCAAGAACATACTAGCTTTACTTCTATTGTAGTTAATGAGTAGTTTGCCTTTGGCTTTAACATTGAATGTTTAATGTTAATTATAATTAAGATCTTATTACATAAAAACTTATTATATAATATCTTAAATAAGTTATTTCTTAAAATATATCCTTATTCATCGGATGTTTAATAATAATATAATTTGTTAAAATCTTTAATATTAATATGATTCATTGAATCTCTAATTAAAGCTTACATGGTATAAAATCTAAAAAATTAATAGTCGCAGTTAAAAATGGACATCAAGTGTAAATTAAAATCACCAGAAATTATAGAGTTAAGGACGCTAACTTAATTGGATGGAAAAGATGATATTATATCAATTTTAAAAATCAATGATTACTAGGGTTTAAAATTAAGAGATGAAGTAAGTGATTAAGTCTTAATTTTAATTCAAGAACAACATTAAAAACTCTTAAAATATTACTAGGGTTGGTCCTTTTATTTGATGGGTCCGAAGTGAAACAAAAAATGATGACTATTTATGTACAAATATATATCTTAGAAAACATATTTTGTTATATTGGAAAAATAGCATTTTAACAAATATAAAAAATATAATTATATTTTTCATTCAAAATACTTTTATATTATCATCTATCATCAATAAAATATTTTAATTTGCTCTTAAATATGTCACTTATTCCTTATAAATCAAAATATATATAGAAATTATCACAAAGTGAAATTTCTTTATAGCGTTCTAGAAGCAAAGCGATTAATAATAATATTACTAACATCAATATATATTTTTCAACATTTTTTTTATCCATATATAGATAAAATTGTTAAAGCCAGCTAGCATCAATGTTGATGATTTCAAATATAATTCAGCAAATAGATTTTATTAATTTTCTTGCAACATTGATGATTTCAAATAAATTTTATTAATTTTAGCTTTAAAAAATTAGCCGATTCTTTTAAACACTTTTTTAAGCCTTTCACAATCTTTAGTTTTCTCTTAACTATATGAATCTAAGTTTAATTTAATCATATATATATATATATATAAGTGATTTGTAATGTACGAATTTTTATTATTTATATACTTTATTTTAGTAATATCATTATTCAATATGAAATTTTTAACACACTTCCTCACATTTTGAGTGTAAAATTTATAAAAATTTAAATAAATGCACTTAATACGAGAAAAATTTGATAAAGGATAATACAATAAATCCAACAATAAATATATTATCTAAAAATAAATATTACATTTAAGTTTTATCTAAAAATAAATATATTATCGATTATCTTGTCAACACATTTCTAAAAAGATGTTATATAACTAATATTATTGTAATTAATAATGCATGAAAGAGTTGCTATGGTACAAGGCTCTCTAAAAATTTGATGCATGCTTTTGTGGCTACAAATGAGCAGTTAGGAAATAATATTCCGTTATTAGTGGTTCTAATTAATCAACATGAGCATCCACTATTAATTAATACGGTTTAATATTAACTAATATAAATATGGCATGATTTTCGACGGAATTTCTGTCGAAAATTTTTGAAAAATATAAATCTGTCAGAAATTTTTGACGGATTAAAATCTGTCAGAAATTTTTTGTCGGAAATATACATTTTCCGACGGATTTTGATCCGTCGGAAATTTTCCATCGAAATTTTTTTTTCCCGACAGATAAATTTGTGTTTTTCTTGTAGTGTATTAGAAAATAAAATAAGATCATTTGTTAGTTAAGTTTAGTTAGTTTTCTGTTAATTCACTAGTGGAAAAAAGGCTTTTAAAATCGGTTATTTTGGACTTTTAAAATCGGTTATGGAACCGATCTTAAAAGAGCCGATTTTGAAAAGGTAGACTTTTAAGATCGGTTATCAACCGATTTTAAAAGTAGACTTTTAAGATCGGTTGATTTATAACCGATCTTAAAAGTCTTGACTTTTAAAATCAATTATAACAACAACTGATCTTAAAAGTCTACTTTTAAAATCGGTTGTTATATAACCGATCTTAAAAGTCTTGACTTTTAAGATCGGTTATAATTTTAACCGATCTTAAAAGTCAAGACTTTTAAAATCGGTTATGTAACAACCGATTTTAAAAGTCTATTAAAAAAAAAATTAATATGAATCTTATAATAGTTAAATGAGTAACATAGTTGGAAAAAATTGTTGCAGTTATAATATCTTATAAACAGCGTTCAGCCACTTGATATGGAAAGCATTGTCACCATCATCATCCTGATACAAAGTTACATTAGAACCTTAATGAAAAGGACATAATGGTGAAGCTTCCTTCCAAAAGATAGGGAACATATAAACTGCCAATTATTTCTACGAAGTAAACAAAATTCAAAACTAAAATGTGTTCTCTTATGAGTCAAACATAACTTGCTCACACTTATAATGGTTCATATATAAAATCCAGTGCAAAAGGTTCAAATATATAACCTGCTCACACTAATAAAGTGAATAGTTTGTTACAAAAAATTAAAGACTAAATTAGGATTATGCATAGTTAATAAATGAAAATTGATGGAAGCAAGAGGTAGCAATCTCCACAAGGTGGAAATCCTTGGATAGGATATGATAGTTGCTTTAAGACACCAATTAAGACTTTCAGACTTTGAGATTGGAGAGCACATAGTGTGGACTGTGCTTTAGGTACCTTTATTTACCTCAATATTCAAAGTTCTAACCGGGTTGGATCCAAATTCAACTTTAACAATATTAAGATGCCAAAGATACCGTGGTTTTACGCTTGTCGCGGCTGATATTCCATATTCCCACTTTTGTTCTGCCTTTTTATTCTTTTGGGACCTTGTGCGGGGGACACATAGGCACACAATTTACTTCATGTAAGATACGATGCAACATGCTACCAAGAAAAGAAAATACTACTCCTACCACATCAATGCTTCTTCACCTCATTTTTATGCCTGTCCACTAGTATGCAAAACTATCCTCCCATTCTGTGAATCTTGAGCAGATGGATCAGCTCCAGCTGCAAGCAATATCTGCACCAGTTCTCTCCCCTCTATATATTTGGCATGAACAAACAAAATCAGATAATTCATCTATTTCTCAAAAGAGAATAAATAGCATAAATGATATTAAAATAACCATGTATTAACTCTCAAATTTGAAATATGAATGCAAATTTATTCTAGTATGCATAGGAACTGAATCAAATTTAAAAGATCCAATGAAGAATATAAAAGCACATTTCAAATATACATTAAAATTTAAAATAATTAACTGAATAAAATAGGAACTGAATATGCATAGGAACTGAATAAAATAAAAACAAAAATAATCATTTTTCCTTAAGATCATAAATTTTTCCACAATTGAAGATCCAATGAAGAATATAAAAGCACATTTCAAATTGATTGAAGAACTACCACCTAAATTATGAGTCCATATATGCCAATACTGTCAGAAACTTAACTGGAAGGAAAAATAGAAACTACCTAGCACAATGCAAACTGCGAAGAGCTTTGGTGCTCATCATCCGCAAAAGCATTTTTGTCTGCGATAGGATTTGATTTTATCATAGACTCATTTCTTTCTCTTAGTGTCTTCATCACAAGGGTCTTTAGAAAATTCATCACTTGTACTACATACATAAAAGCCGTCAAAGGATCCGCCATTTGTAGCAGGCAGGTCAGAAACGATGTTATTGTACCATGGATTTATATTTAATGATGAGTGATATGACTATAATCTTGCATAAAACCATCAAAGGAAGAAAATAAAGTAAACCATTTATTTTAGCACTTAGTGGGGAGAAGTTCACATATACCCACTTAACCATAGTTAACCTCTTTCAAAAACTTTCTAAAAACTTTATAATGTAAACACAAAATCTTAATAACAATCTTTTTCTAGCGAACATGTTATTGATTCAGTATGACAGCTAAACTAACCACAAGGGGTAAACATTATATGTACAAATTGAAGTTAGCTCGTATAAAAATCACAAAGTCTACAATAATACAAAATACAAGAAAAACATGTTCTTGACTCACCTGAGTCATGTTTGGTGCAAAAACCATTGCAACATTATGAGCATTCATCTTGTTCAAATGTTCGAGTTGAGCAACATCAGCCATAAGGTTTATCGCCCAATCTAGTAAAGTTGCTTCTGTTTGAGGAAGAAGCCTCAAAAGCTGAGCACATTCCTCTTCTGATTGAGACTGCATTACCTGCTCTGGTGAAAGAGGGTCCAATACCCCAGTTGGAAGTTCTCTGAACCAAGCCTAAACAAGAATATCAAATTAATGCAATAATCTCCACAATGAAGTTTACTTAACAAGTTCATGGTCTTTGTTAATACAACGATCTCTATAATAAGTGATCCTAAAGAAAAAATCTAATAATAGTATAATTAATAATACCTTAATAATACCCTGAAGACCTCCTTGTGCATACAGCTGCCTTTGCATTAACAAGAGTATTGTAGGTACACTATTTCCTCTGGCATCATAGGAAAGCTGCATTGATTCTGTTCAATTATCAAGCCATTGAATATCTAGTTCAAAAACAAAAGTCTCACTTTCAAGGCAAGCTGCAGTTTCTTTAACAAACATATTTTATTATGATAAATGGAAATAAATGAACGTTAAAAAAAAAGTTTGATCAGCAAAACACAGGGAATTAAATGGGAAGGAGAAGTAATGAAAGCAACCAATACCACTTAGTCAGGGAAGTCATAAAAAATCCTCGAAATATAGTTTCCTCAAGGAGTGGAGCAAGAACCCCTGTGATGCCCACCAAGCAGGTAGTGCTACAATGAAAATAAACACAATCAATCCCATACTTGAGAATCTGGGATATCTGACATAGGTAGGAACTTTTGACAATTTTTTTTCATTGATAGAAGAACTGTGATTTGAAATTGAAGTCCACAAGTGCAATTTTCACCACAATGTTGTGGTTTAAGATACCCTGCAACTGCAATTTGGCTGCATAAGCCATATTTTACCTATGATTATGTATTTATAAACATGACAGAGCCATTAAAATATGTGTTTTGTCTAGGTGAACTATCGCAGACCTGCCAAGACTACTAGAGCTTCATGCAATCAAGAAAGACTAAATTTAATTTGTATCATAAATCTATCACAAATTAAATTTGTATGCAAGCAACTGAGTTTAAACACTGATATATTATTATCATATACACTCTAAATCAATAGTTCATCATTAACATGAATATCTTATCTGAAATCCTTCTAGATTTTAAACCCAAAAAAGAGTGAAATTAAGAAACCTTAAGTCAAAGCTCAAAATACTCAAAGCAAGCACAATAAAAACCAAAAGTTTCACAAATCATAGAAGAAACAATCAATGTGACAGCAATACTATCGGAAATTCAATGGCATAAATTAGAATTCTAAAATACATAATCAGAGCTGACAGTTAGGTAAAATGAAATTCATCTTGCATTAATCACTTGCAATAGAATTAGAAGTGTTGGCAAAATACAGAATATGTAATATAACAATCATAATAAAAAAAACCTCACACATGCCCCTATCATACTTAAAGTAATCCTCCGTAGTCCGTACCCACACACACGATGAACAAGCTCCATGAAATTGCAACGACAAATTTACAATAATTAACGAAAAAATTAAGAGTGACGTGGCCGTACTAGAAAAACAACATACATGCAGGCAGCCAAGTGACGCACGAGTATCCAGTCTTAACCTAACCAAATTATTTTTCACAACCAACGAAGCAATAGAGCAGGTAAGCGACAGTGTTCAAAAATTAAACCAACAACTCCACTTAATTAAAAAAAAAATATCCAAAGTGAAAACACAAATAAAATTAAAAAAATGAACAAGTTGAGATTTGAGGAGGAATTTGGAATTGAGAATCTGAGAAAAATGGAAAGTGGAGATTGGAAATACTAGAATGAGTGGCTCCACAAACGTTCAATTGCGAGCTGCGAGACCTCTTGGAAGAGCGGAATATTGCGCGAGGGGCTCTAGCACGATCGGCGTCGCACGTGACTGACATGCAAGCCGCGACGAGCCACGTGCAGAGCGAGGAGGTGGTGGTCGAAGCCATGGAAGGTTCACGAAATCAACAATCAACGACAACTGCTAGTGGAAACGACGAGACACATGAAACCTAATGTTGTTCACGGAGAAGGAGAAGGGGCTGCAATGAAACCTAATGTTGTTCACGGAGAAGGAGAAGGGTGGCGATTTCAGGGCGTGCACAGTTTCTTTGTTCAACGTAATGCATATGGGTAACCGAAACCTAATGTTGTTCACGGAGAAGGAGAAGGGGGCTGCAACGGAGAGCTATCTCTTTGCTAACCTGAATGAAGAACACCCCTTGCGAACACGAACAGACAACAACAAAAATGTGAATGGAGAACAACAGTACAAACCCTAAGCACGAATGAAGGAAAGGACAACGACAAGCCTGAACCCTAAGCACGAACAAATGAACCTGAACGAACGAAGCAGAGAGTGGAAAGCTGAAATTGTAGAAACGGAAAAGGATATTTAAGATCGGTTATTTAAGAACCGATTTTGTATGTTACATACGAAATCGGTTCCTATATAACCGATCTTAAAAATAGTAAAAAATACATGATTTAAAATCAGTTAAATTGTGACCGATTTTAAAAATAATTTTTAAAATCGGTTATATTTGAACCGATCTTAAAAGTTGTGCCAGACATACCTTTTAAGATCGGTCATAAAATAACCGATTTTAAAAGTACTTTTAAAATCGGTTAAATTTTAACCGATTTTAAAAATGTTCATATTATTTACAAAATTGCCACCGCATCACTTTTAAGATCGGTTATCCTATAACCGATCTTAAAACTCCGATTTTAAATCCAATTTTTGCACTAGTGATTCTGTTTTGGGGTTATTATGACTAACCCTTATTGTATATAAGTGTGTAGAGGCTTGTAGAAGTTGATTATTGAGCATAATAAAATCATTTTATTCAGCCATTCCCTTTTCTTCTCTACTCTCTTTTCATGCAACATTATTTTAATTTGCACCGTATAGCAGTTCTGGAGAAGATATATATATGCATCAAACTATTAGGAAGCTTCGAACACAACATGGCTTTTCGAAGTTCATACCAGTTTGACTGTACACAGGGTAAAGATTCTAATAAAATTACATGAAAAGCGAATTAAAGAAATAAATAATTACAATATATATATATAAGGGTTATATTTTAACCCTCTCATCTCTCATAATAAATTTCCTCTCACTTGATATGCTCCCTATATATATATATATATATATATATATATATATATATAAAACAAATTCACAAATAGATTTAGATGAGAGTGTAAAATTCACAGAAATTCAAATGAAACGCGTCAAATTCTCAAAAGATTGGGAGTTTCGTCTCAATATATAGTAATTTTTCAACTAAATCTGTCTTTATTGGTATTATAAATGAAATAAATAATCCTATTATGAATTAATTACCAACATTAGTTATAATATATTTTTTTTATAATTAACATTTTTGAAAATTAAAACTGATTTCTAATTTTTAAATAAAATATATTTTCCAAAAACTACTTAAAAAATTTATTTTGAATTTTAATAAGATCCGAATAAAAATGATATTAAGTAATCATATCATACAATATTTGTAAACATGCAATTTTTTTCTCTTCTATTTCGTTACCAATTTTTGTAATACCTTGTTTTTCAAAATAAATAAAATAAAATTGTTAAATAATATTTATATTCTATGTCATTAAATTAAATAAAATAGAGATAAATGGTGGATTGGAGAGGAGTTTTGAGTTTGGACTCTTAAGCCTAATCTGAAGTCTTATTAAAAGTGAAAGGAAGAGGGTTAGCTCAGATTTCACCTTAGTTCTAAACTCTATGATCGTATGCAGAAAAAACCCTAAAAGAGAAACCTAATGAGCGTGGTAATGCAGCTACAAAGACGATGAGGGGATTGCATATATGGTGTAGCTACAAATTAAGATGATGAGGAGTTGTGTTTGTGCCTTGGAGATCATAATTTGAGGTAAGAGAGGGAGTGAGATTGTCTTATTTTGCGGGTGCATATGAAGGGTATGGGTAGTGAGATGATCTCTAAGCATCTTTAGGATGTATTTTGGTATACATTTGATAATATAAGTATTGACATGGATATATTGTTGTGGTTGTATGATGGTGAATGATGATGATTTTCATGAACAACGATGTAAGTTTACCACATGTCATATGTTTGGCTATTTGAGGGTTAGGATTTTATTTCAAAATTGATGATTTTTAAAGATTTGAATGTTATGTGTTTGAATATGTTATGGAAACATATTTTTTTCTTCTTATTTTGTTTAAAACATATTAAAAGTTGATTGAACCTATTTTATTAATATTTAATAGTTGTTAGTAATTTGTTTGATGGTGAAAGTTGTGCTTTGTTATATAAAAAAAATTCGTATAAATATTCATTAGTAATTAGATAATTTCTCTTTGTTATTAACCAAATAGAGTTATATTTGTTGGGATAAAAAGTAGACATTTCGGACTATATTTTAGACTCAAGAATCACACAAAACAATGTTAAAAATTGATCAAGATATGCGAGTTAATTAGAAAATGAGCTTCACTTTTAGAGCACAAAAAGTAATATTTGTATCTTGTAAGCCTTTTGAAGATACCTAAATAACCAAATTAAGTTTAATGATATTCATAAAGGTTGTAGCCTTGGATGCTAGCTTTCCAATGACTTTAAAATCACCCAAAAAAAAGGTCTAACACTCAATATATGATCAAATTAGTGAGCAAATGTCAAGAGATGTTGGATTTAGGCTTAAACATTACAAATTTGTAATTTTTAAAAATAATAGATAATAAAATTAACTCTTGAACTCAACATAGAAGTTCTAGATAATTGTCTTACCTTTCCAATAAAATTTAGATCAACTTCATATCATAAACATACTCTAAATATCGTGTTTAGACCATGTATTGTCATAGAAGCTTAAGATAGGAATAGATATTTTGTGAGTAATAATGGTGAGTTATTTTATCCTTTAATGGCTTAATCTTGAGAATGGTTTGAAATACTAATATCAAGTTAATAAAGAAAAAGTTTGGGAGGAGATATTTGTGAACGAGTATGAGTATGCTATGATGAAGAGTTAAAATTATGCTTGTAAGAATTTGTACTTGAGACTTTATGCCTATATGTGATATGAGATGGTTGTGCATGATGTGGTATGAAATGTTGATGTTTGACTGGACAATGTTGTGTGCAACATTTGAGACGTTAATGAATGATGATATGTGAGATGATGATAATGTGTGCTATGAGTTCAGCCACAAAGTCTGCTAAGCATTGAGCTTTCAAGGGGCCTCGCCTTTCATATTGGGTATGTCAAATTCGGATAGCTCTACTGACCATGCTATTATGCGTCCGGTGAGTTCTGGTTTTCTCAGTATCTGCTTAATCAGGTAGTCAGTTTTCACGACCACCTGGTGACTTTGGAAGTAAGGTCGGAGCCACCGAGCTGCGGTGACGAGTGCTAATGCCAGCTTCTCGATCATTTGATATCGCTTCTTCGTGTCTTGAAGGACTCGGCTCATGAAGTAAATGGGCGTTTGCATTTTGTGGTGCTCTTGTACTATTACAGCGCTGATTGCACCTTCTACCACGACCAGATAGAGGAGGAGGTCGGAGTGATGATCCGGCCTCTGAAGGATTGATGGGGTGGTGAGGAAAACTTTGAAGCTCTTGAAAGCTTCTTCGCATTGGTCAGTCCATTCGAAGTTCCTTGGCTTTCGTAGTATGGTGAAGATGGGCCCTTCTTTCTTTGCCAACCTGGGGATGAAGCGAGAAAGAGAGACTAACCTTCCTGCCAAGTGTTGGATGTCCTTGAGGGTCTAGGGACTTTGCATCTGTATGATGGCTTTGCATTTCTCCGAGTTGGCTTCTATTCCCCTGCTGGTGATCATAAAGCTAAGAAATTTTCCTCCCTGGATGCCGAAAATGCACTTCTCTGGGTTCAGGCGCATGTTGTGTTTCCAGATTTGGCTGAACACCTCGGCCAGGTCGGTGGCATGAGCCTCGGCTGACAATGTCTTGACAACCATGTTGTCTACATACACCTCTATATTTCTCCCAATTTGGTGTTGGAAGACTTTATCCCTCAAACGCTAGTAAGTGGATCTAGCATTTTTGAGGCCGAAAGGCATCACGCGATAGCAGAAGTTGGCGTGATCGGTGATGAAGGTTGTGTGCTCCTCATTTGGTGGATACATCATGATCTGATTGTACCTGGAATATGCGTCGAGGAAGCTAAGGAGGGCGTGCCCAGAGGCGCCGTCAACCAATCTATCGATGCTCAGTAGGGGGTATGAGTCTTTGGGACATGCTTTGTTGAGGTCGGTATAGTCGATACACATACGCCACTTCCCCGAGTTCTTTTTGACTAGTACCACGTTCGCCAGCCACGTGGTGTATCTGACTTCGCGGATGAAGCCTGCATTCAGCAACTTCTGTGTCTCAGTGATGATGGCATCGCGTCTTTCCCCTCTGACTTTTCTCTTTCTCTGAGCGGTCGGCTTAGCTTCCTTGTGGATGGCTAACCTGTGACAGATGAGGTTAGGATCAATACCTGGCATATCGGTGCTTGACCATGCGAATAGGTTGGTATTTTTGGAGATCTCTTCTATGAGCCGCTGCCGCAACTCTGGGTTTAGCTGTCAGCTTATCTTCCTACACTGTCTATGGAGTTTTTCAACTTGAAGGTCGTCGAGCTCGTCGATGGGACTTGGCCGTTCGTCATGGGATTCCGACCTTGGGTCCAGGTCAGTGATTTCAACCTGGCCTATGTGAGCTACCGTAGGGGGGTCACCTCGGTGGCATTCTTCTGATGGCGAGACCTTCAGGATTTCGGTATAGCATTGTCGGGCTATCATCTGATTTGCCCTGACTGAGATGATTTTCCCATTGGTCCCTCGGAATTTCATCATTAGGTGCGGGGTAGACACCACAGTTCCCAGCTGGTTCAATGTCGGCCTGTCGATGATGATGTTTTACGATGTGTTGGCCTCAACGAGGAGGTATCTGACCATGATTCTCCTTAAGTCGGGAGGAGTCCCAAAGGTTGTTAACAGGTCAATGTACCATCGGGTGTAGACTCGCTCTCCTGCAAAACCGACTAGGGGCTTTGTGTGAGGTTGAATGAGGGAGTGGGGAATGTCTAACCTTAGGAATGTCGGCCAGTATAGGACGTCAGCCGAGCTTCCCTGGTCGATCAACATCTTGTGGACCTTCCAGTTAGCTACTTCCACTAGATGACCATGGGATCGTCCTGGTTTGGACAAATGCCAGTGTAGTCGTCATCCGTGAAGGTGATGGGTGGTGAGTTGTGGTGCGGGACTGAGGTGACAGTATGGATGTTGTTGATGCTCCGCAAGTGTCTTTTGCGCGCCGAGCTACTAGAGCCTCCTCCTGCGAAACCACCTGCAATTGTATTGATGACTCCATGTAAAGGAGTCATTTCTATGTCATGACTTACCTCGGCCTGCACTGCTCCGCTGGTGTTTTGCTGAGATCCGGAGGGTTGATCTGTGCGAGCCCCAGAACCTCGGCCTCGTCCTCGTCCTCGTCCGTGGTAGCCTCTTCTATGAGATTGCTGCCGTTGGACGTATTTTCCAAGGTGCCCTCCTTGGACGAGTTCCTCGATGCGATCTTTGAGTGTGCAACATTCCTCGGTTGTGTGATCATAGTTTCTATGGTATCGGCAATGCTTGGATTTGTCTGCACTATTGGGACTGTGCCTAGGCGGTGGCAGAGTGATCAGATTGGTGTTTTTGGCCTCTTTCAGGATGTGTACTCGGGGCGCATTTAGGGGGGTGTAGAAGTCATACCTCCCTCCTTTGTTTGCCCTAGCAGCCTTCTTGAATTGGTTATCGTTAGTGACCTTTAATTTGTCTTTGTGGCCATGATCTGGCTTTCCCAGTGGTTTTCCGCGAACTTGGTCATGAAAAGCAGTGTGCTCCTCCATCTGAATGTACCCTGCAGCTCGGGCACGGAGTTTGTCCATGTCCAGGAGAGGTCGCCGACACAAGCTGTCGATGAAAGGTCCTGGCTTGAGCGCCATGAGCATGGCGTGCAAGGCGACTTCAGGATTCAAGTTGCAGATTTTGACCGAGATGCTGGCAAAGCGCTCCATGAACGTCCTCAAAGGTTCATCGTCGCCCTGTCTGAGGCTGGCCAAGGCGGCGGATGTGATGTGATGTGATGAGGCCAAGTTGTCGCGTACTACGTCGTGAATCGTCTCACCAGAGTGTCAAAGTTATTGACCGATCCCACTGGCAATTGAGTATAGCAGGTGAGTGTCGATCCCTTGAGCGAGGTCAGAAAAACCCTACATAGAATAGGATCATCGTTAGTGTATAGGTTTACACTAGTAGAAAAAATACTTTTAAAATCGGTCATTTTTTACTTTTAAAATCGGTTCTCTGACTGATTTTAAAATAGTCGATTTTAAAAGGTGGGGCTTTTAACATCGGTCATGCATGAGCCGATTTTAAAAGTCTAACTTTTAAAATCGGCTCATACGTGACCGATGTTAAAAGTCTAACTTTTAACATCGGTTATGGCATGACCGATGTTAAAAGTGGTTAATTTTTTTTAAAATATTTGACTTATTTTAGGAGGATTCCTGAACAAAACCTGTAAATTAATGAAATACCAGACAATTCATATATTTTTAATAGATCAAATTACATACAAATGATAAGAGTTGGTAAATGTCAACCATATATGTAATCAAAGTAACTTACAAATTATTATGCATCCTAAACTACAAAATGAGTAAAACTATAAACATAACTCGTAGCTAGCCAATGTTTCAATGAAAAATGTAGCTCATTGCTCCCTAATGGTGTTTATATCTTCTAGTGACAATGGTGATCGATCTATAAATATTTGTTAAGAAAATTTAGAACAATTAGAAATAACTCTTAAAACATGATAAAATGCAAACTTAAAAATAAAAATTTTCAAAATTCTAAAACGTACTTCAGTCCACCTAGATACTATTTGTGAATCAACAATAGTATGCATTGCCTTCATTACATAGTATCCGCACTCATAGTTTCCTTTTTGCTTATGAGACTACAAAAAGAATATAAAAACCAATTTTAGTAGTAATGGTAATTCAAAAAAAATACCTTAGAAAAAATATCATTACTAAAATAAAATAACTTACTTTAAGAGAGACCCAAAGCATTTTTTTCTTCAACTTTGAACCTTTAAGTATATGGTATCCTTCCATAGCCCTAATGATAAAAGGACATCATTATTATATTTTAAAATAAAATGTAATGATAAATAAAATAAAGTAGTTTTTTTAAAACAACTTACTTATCTAATAATTGTTTAAAGTCTGCAGGAGGAGGTTTGTGCATCGAACAAATGCATACAGATATATTGTCCATAGGACAAATAATCAGAAG
Organism: Cajanus cajan; assembly: GCF_000230855.2. NCBI lineage: Eukaryota > Viridiplantae > Streptophyta > Magnoliopsida > Fabales > Fabaceae > Cajanus > Cajanus cajan. The sequence continues at coordinate 54,830,998 of NC_138524.1, read as the reverse complement.
TTGCCAATGAGAACTGTATTGAGAAACTATCAGTAATAATACATTTTTTAAAAATTTATAATCAATTATATACAAATAGACTTACTTAGAAAAATAAGGAGCTAAGTAAACTTTTTTATTTGAGTCAGACATCCAATTTTGGATGTAAGCTTGAATTTCTTCTATCTTGTTCCCAATTTTTTGGATTAACTCGGGTTCCAAAAATCCATAAATGTGATCATTCCCTTTATCCACACTCAATTTATGGATAAATCTACAAGGTTAGAAATAAAGTTAGAAAAAGCAATAAAACATAATTCAAATTAATTCAAATAATACTTACAATAACCACAATTGCAAAATTGATATGTTCAGCATGCAGTGCTCGTTTGTAATCTCTGATATGTCGCTCTGGCTTATATACAAGGGGACATTACTACAGAAGCCAAACACTTCAGGAGCCCAAGGGACCTGTTTGGGTTGATTGTCATCTTCCATATCCGCAACCAATCTTCATAGCCTTTTTATCAGAGTTAGATTTGTAGAATGGTTAAGCATAGCCTTTGGTGGGACAACAACATCCTATTAAATAAAGTACACAAATAATGTTATACTACATTATAATAAAATAACACCAAGTTAAAATTAAATAGTTAAATAACTTACCTCCGTGGATATCACTTTTACCAACTTATAAGGCCATTGAAGGAAGGTATTTAGGACTTGTTCCATCATCTGAACCATTTCTTGCCTTCAAATTGAACAATCTTAATATCGTTGAAAGTCTTGTGAATTTTGTACAGTTTGGATACAACGGCTTGTCCAAATCGTTGCACATAGTTTAATACATATGTGCACGCTTGAATGATTCTGGACCCACATCAGGAAGCATCTCCTCTAACCGATCATCCATATCTGTCTCTTGTGTAAATGTTTGAGTTTGAGTTTCGACTGATACACTTTGAATGTCAACCTTTCACCATGCCATATCCAACGTGTATAATTCTTAAGAAATACATCACACAAAAGATGTTCTCTTATAACATCAAGTTCTAGGCGAGTTGCATTACAACAATTAACACAAGGACAAAAAAACCTTCCATTCATATCATCATTAGCATTTCGTATTACATATTCAATAAAATATTCTACTCCAGTCTCATACTCATCACTTATACGTGATGCATGTATCCAACTTCGATTCAATAACCAACTTTTATCCATAACTTTTGTTCTTCATAAAAAAAAAACATAGACCATGAATGTTAATCTCACTATTTTAATCATTTATATTAAATTTCAAATGGGAAACTAAGGTTCACTCAATATGTGCATAAATATAACATCATATTAATTTATAAAAATCAAATAAAGCACCTAATTTTTCTAAACACTAAATTACTAGGTAGACATTAATTATATGACAAATTATTAATAAAATACAAATATATAACACATACATACAAGGTCTCTAATTTTCTAAGTTGGGTACCTAATTTGTCTATATAAAGCAATGATGAGTCAAAAAAAAAATTATAAAGGCACCCACTTTGGAATGGGCCGTTCCTAAACCGGAACAGGCCATTCCGGAATCCAAAAAATACTTAAAACTTTAGTCTGGAACGGCCCCAAAACGCCTTGTTCTGCTTGTAGAACGGGCCATTTCAATTTCAAAAGTCGCCCAGCATCAACGAAATAACATACATGAGAAGAGAATGTTACCTTCCAAGAAGAATATATGAAGCTGGACACTTTAGATGAGAGCCCAACAAAGTAAAGAGAAGAATATATTTGTAGACTTAATCTAAAGAATATATGGAGCCAAAGATGACAGAATGGAGGGGAAGGGAGAATGACCGTAGAGTGTAAATTAAGTTTCTGATGCTACTTTTAAAATCGGCTCTTTAATAGCCGATTTTAAAAGTGCTACTTTTAAAATCGGTCATAAGGTAGCCGATTTTAAAAGTAATGCCATTATTTACAAAATTGTCACCGCGTCACTTTTAAAATCGGCTACCTTATGACCGATTTTAAAAGTAGCACTTTTAAAATTGGCTATTTGAGAGCCGATTTTAAAAGTAGCACTTTTAAAATCGGCTATTGAAGAGCCGATTTTAAAAGTAGCATTAGAGACTTTTAAAATCGGTCATAAGGTAGCCGATTTTAAAAGTAATGCCATTATTTACAAAATTTCCACCGCATCACTTTTAAAATCGGCTACCTTATGACTGATTTTAAAACCCCGATTCTAAAATTCATTTTTGTACTAGTGTTACCTGCGTGACGTACAGATCGACTTGCTCATCTGGGTCGGTGGTGCCATCATAGCGGTCGATGTTGAGAGGTTTCCATCAAAAGGGAAGGGGCGTCTCCATAATGCCGTCAACAAAAGGATGGCGGCAGATGCTCGCCCTGTGCCCTGGTGCCTGGGCAGGTGCATTGTTGACTTCATGATCTGACCTGTTTTTTGGTACGTGTGACCGGTGTACCGTAGACCTATGGGTCGCCGCCTTGGGTGCAGTCGATGGTTGGGAAATCGAGTGCCCCTCTTCCTCGTTTTGATTGCTTGGTGGAGGGGGCTGATCAGAGGGGTGCCGTAGACCTATGGGTCGCCTCCAAGTCCACAACATGTTGTTGCCGCATTTGATCGACCTGCTCGATCAGCTGCCTCAATGTCGCTTCGCCTTCCATTCTTGTTGCGTGATCTAGGTCGTCTGTTGCCCGTCTACTATGGCTTCGGGTGAAAACATAAGCATGGCCGATAAGAGATGTCCTGATCGGCCCCACGGTGGGCGCCAAATGTTCTTACCGGAGATCTGCCGTAGAGGACGATCTGCTGGGCAAGATTGGTGAGCCTCCTTTATTGGTACGTCCGCTAATCCGAAGTGGGGGTGGTACCTACAAAAGAGACTCTGATGCTAAAGTTAGTGTTTGTGAGTGTAGGGGTCTCGTATAAGTAATGCACGTACCTCAGTGTGAATTAGGGTTTATTTGGGCCTTGAGCCTGAGATCGATTATGACCTATTCTGATAGTGGGTCTTTGTCTTGACCGATGTCATGTGGTGCGCATCCGATGTCAATCTACGCTGTTATGCCGAGCTCAAGTTCGGCCTAACGATACGGATAGTACACTAATTATAAGAAAGCATTTGACACTAATTATATTTAAATATTAAAGATAAACAATCGACATTAATTATTTTTGAACTCACATTTAAAGTTAATTTTGCATAAATATAAAAAATAATATATAAAAAATGCAAGACAAACATATAGATATATAAGTAATTTTATTCGGTAGGTATTTGTCGATATGCATATTACCATATCTACTCCGTATATAAATAGGTAAAAAATTACTCATACATTCACAAGTATCTGCTTAATTAGTTATCAATTTATTTGTAATTTTTTTTCCAAATGCATTGTGCAGGTATACAAAATTAACACATAATATAACAAGTATTTCTCTATCCAAATATATGTTATAATATTTAAAAAATATTTTAGAAAATTGTGAGTTACTAAATTGATTTTTAGAATGAAAAATTATGAATTATTTATAATAGTTGAAAATAATTATTTTTAAGTGACAAACTATATATATGAGAAAATATTTAATATGATAACTAAACTTATATCAAAGAAATACTTTTACTAAAATAATCAAAGAAGAATTGGTGTTTAAGTGACAAAAATATTTTAGTATTTTGATACTTTACAAAAATTGAACCAACTTAAATTGCAAAAGATTGTTTTGAATTAATTCGGTTCAAATTTCGTATTTCATTAAATTGAAACTAAAAAAAATTATATTTAATTTTTTGTGTGATTATATTAAGATAAAAATCAAACCAAATCTTACCGTAAATACCCCCTATCTATTAAACATATTTACGAATGGAGATCAACTAATTAGAATGAAGATTTTTCCTACAAGTTTAATATGAAGTCGCATGCATGTTTGTATAATTTTATTGGACAAAAGTTAAGTAAAAAAAATGTAAAATAGTAACAAAATGATGGAAATTAAATCAAGCACGCTTGCATTACGATTTTAGTGTCAAATACGTACAATATAATTCATCTGACGAAGTATTTCTCATATTTTTCTTTTGGTAATTAAAAAATGGTAGATAAAAGATGACTCTTTAAAGTTATTAGACAAAGAACCAATAATTGTTAAGTTAATGATTTGTTAAAACTTAATAGTATTTATTTTAATTTAAGACTTGTCAAACTATAAATCAATAGACTTATCAAAAGAATTATACTTCTGACACCAACTGTCAAAAAATCTCAATGAATAGATATATTCACCAAAGTTGAATTTAATATTGGGTGGGAGGTATTTTCCATGTGAAACATACAGTTAGTCAAAAACTTCAGTGATATACATAATTATGTGCGTATTTAAAAAAAAAAAAAAAAAACCTAATTAGAAACAGATGATTTCATTGATTTCGTATTATTTTGCAAGACTGGACTAAAAATATTCCATTTACATATTCGAGATATGGCTTAATTTCATTGCATATATATATCGATCGTACGAGTGTAGATTTCGATTCCAAAATTCATGCACCCTCCTTGGAGGACATCTAGATTAGTTAAAGAATAAGAGCTAGGGTTGGTTAAATTCTTTTACTTTCACCTTTAACATTCTTAACAATAATTTTTATTATAATAACTTTATTGCATTTTCTTTCTGTCTCTCTATTAGGTCAATTTACAAATTTAGTTCTTCTATTTTTTTCTTTTCGCAAATTTGATCTATTTTAATCTTGTAATTTTAATTCATATTTTAACTTAACATTTAATATTAACTAAAATGGAAATGTGACATCTTGCATCCACATCAATATTTTTCTGTTACATTAACGTTTCAATAAAATACATAGTGTTAATTTAACAGATATATTAAAGCTGTACATACAAAGGAGACACAATTCACGAAAAATAAAATAAAGAGCCCAATTTCACTAAATAACGATAATGATAAATGGTATTAATTTAAAGACTTTAAGTACAGAAACTTCTGCGAGCTAAAATAAAAAAGCCTACAATATATCGTGTCATAATTGTGTAGGATTAATTTTAATTTGTACGAGTAGCCTTGCTTAAAATGGAGTCACAGAAAATATTAAAAAAAAACAAATATTAATAGTATTTAAACCGAAAATAGAGAATAATTTCCATTCTTGGAATAATTAATACGTAGAATTGATTTACAATGGCAAAGCTGAGAGAGAACATTATTGAGCAAAATATTCTAATACAATGCAGAAGTTGAGTACGATATATAGGATTATAGAAACGCCAGCTTTGTCTTAGAACAGGCGTAGCTATACTGTAAATACAATGGATAACGTTCCAGTAGTGATCATAGTTTATAGAATATGTAGAAATATTCTAAACAATAATCTTATGGAGTTGGAATTGGCTTATGAATGATTGGCTTGTGATGATGAAGTGGGAAATGTGGTAGATGTGGTTTCTCAAATTTGGGGTGAAGTGGAAGTTTAGGAATAGGTTTAACAAATGGAATAGGCTTTGGCACAGGTTTGATGATAGGAACTGGTTTTGGTACTGGCTTGAAAACAGGAATTGGCTTATAAATGGGAACATGTTTGTATACAGGAATAGGAATAGGCTTAACAATGGGAACAGGCTTTGGTACAGGCTTATACACTGGAATTGGAATAGGCTTAACAACAGGAATTGGTTTTGGAATTGGCTTAACAATGGGAATTGGTTTTACAATGGGAATTGGCTTAACAACAGGAATTGGTTTTGGAATTGGCTTAACAACGGGAATTGGTTTTGGAATTGGCTTAACAATGGGATATGGTTTTGGTACTGGCTTAATAATTGGAAATGGTTTCTTGAAAAATGGTTTATGATGAAAAAGTCCTTTGAATTTTTCTTCTTCATCATGTCCATTTAGGTTTGTCTTTGTCAGCTCTTCATTTACCAGCTTCCCATTTGTGCTCAGTGTGTTCCCTAGATAATCAACAAAAGCAAAAGAATGTGAGATAAACACACACATACTATTTATAAATTAATTAATTTTAATTTCATATTGTATTGATGAAAACAAAACCTTTAATTGGATAAAAACTAGCATGACTAGAATGTTTTTTGTGTGCATTTTATGTGTAATTTTTACATTTAAGTAAAGTTTATTTTAAAAAAAACTAAATCAAATATAATATTAGATATTTCATTGTAAATGAGGAATATTCTATTTTATATTGGATAAAATCATAGGAATAAAATTTAAAATACTTTTAAAATTGAAAAAGAAATTGTAGAAAGAAATTATTTAAATTAAGACACTTCATCAGTATTAATAAGGCATATGTCAACATTCAATCTGAAACTAAATTTCAGCAAGTATTCACATGAGAAATTTATTTGTATTTACAAGAAATGAAGATTATACATAACAACAACTCAAGCATCATGTTGAATCAACCAAACTAGATCGCTTAATAACAATAGATATTATGTGTATTTACAAAACAAATCATAAATTTGTGAAAATATATATCAGTCACTAACTTCATCATTACTGATCAACTTTATTTATAGGAATCAAAAAGTACAAACCACAAACCTGAAACTTCAGTTGTTGCTGCAGCAGAAGTAGCATAACAAAAGGTGATCACAAGCAACAAGGGAACACCATAGCGCAAAAATGCGCATTGCTGAGTGGAAGGTTTTCCCATTGAGAAAACACAAATGAAAGCTGAAAAGGTGAATGTATGAAGGCTTGAGATACTTTTGCCCCATGCTTGCATATTTATAATAGAAACCTTGGTTTAACTGCATTAATTGATACATTGTCACATATCCACTAATTTTTTTTAATATACTATACTATGAGATTATAGATTTAGTTAGGGAACATCATGGGTAGTTGGGGGTGTTCATGAATCAATGGTGATTAACACCGTTTTTGCCGCTGAGAATAGTGCTGTGACCCTATTAATTAATGAGCCTCACAAATTAGGTTGCGTACGTCTTTTCATTTTCGGGGTGTTAGAAGAATATTAATTAATTGCGTAAAAAAACTAGGGAATATATATATAGGTTCAAACTTAAACAGGCATGGCAAATTTCATATCATTAATAATTTCTTTTATTAAGTATATAGCTATGTGAAGACTATAGAATTAAAGGTGAACTGCATCTATCTATATATATATATATATATATATACGTCTTCTCTTGGTAATGAAATGAGGACAGATCAACTGATTTATATCTTTTCCTTGTGATAAAATGGAGTGGACACAGAACCACTTGAAATGATAATATTATTAGGGTTAAATATATTTTTAATTTTTTAAATATAAAGTAAACTTGTTTTTAGTTCTTTTAATTTAAAATTATTTTTTAATTTGAAAATAATTTATATTTCTATTTCTATACTTAAAATATTGTTGGTGAAACTTTCAAACAAAACTCACATGTTACTAAATTATTATACAAAATTTAAATATTAGTATTCGTATTAGTAAAAATATCATATATTAAATTTAATCATTATTATAAAATTTAACTAAATTTATCATTAATTCTCAAAGATTAATTTTAAATTTGAGTAACCAAAACTAAACTTATTCCAAATTTAAAAAATTAAAAATATATTTAAATATAATTATTATGTGAGTACATAATGTAAACCTTCTTAAAAACTTATTTCACTTTCAAAAATAAATTCATAAAATTAACCATTAACTTTAGGTGATATTATATGATTATTTATATCAAATTGAAGACAAATTAATCAACCATAAAGATATAATGTTTAATTAATAAAACTTAATCTTAATTATTAAATCTTATGTTAATTAAGAATGTGAGACTTAATCTTTTCGTGATTAGGGAACACGTATCCAAAAACAGTATAAACGTTCTTTTCGTGATTTTTGCCATCAGGTGACTGGGATCAAAATCCTCTGTCTCAAACCTCTGTCCCCAAATCCTGTCCCTCCAATCATAAAATGCCATCTCAATTAAATTTCCACGTCATTGCAGTTATTTTTTATTTTTATTTTTAAAAAGTGTAACCAAATTTTGCTCCCAGAAGTTCAACAACCCGTCGGAGGAACCGCAGTATACCACCGCCGCCGAACGGTTCACCGCCAGCGCCGTCACGGCGTTCTCTTGCTTCAACAAAACACGATCGAACACGTGCGGGGGGTTTCGTTTCGGCGGCGTCGGAGGGCGGGAAGAGGCGGAGGCTGTCCGATCCGGAGGCCTTGTCGTGGGCGACGGCGGAGGGAGCGCGGCGGTGGCGGTGGAGGAGGAAGAAGGCTACATTTGTGACGCGGGAGTGGTGGCAGCGGGTTGAGCTCCGGCGAGTCGTTGAGTTTGAGATACGGTGGCCAGAAATCATCGTCGTCGTGGCTGGGGCGAGCCCGCAGTGGAACCTGGCCCTGTTCCTCATCACGTACGACGAGCATGGTGGGTTCTTCGATCACGTGCCCACGCCTGTGCGTGGGGTGCATAGCCCTGATGGATCAGTTACATTTTTTTTAAAATAAAATTAAAATTAAAAGTAATGATGTGGCAATTTAATTGAGATGGCAATTTATGATTGGAGGACAGGGTTTAGAGACAGGAATTGGAGACAGAAGATTTTCATCCCAGGTGACTGATACCTTTATTATATGTAAACATTCTATTGTAGCCAGTAACCGATCTGCGCAGGTTCTTCAATTCTAGGTAGCGGTACGTAACAAAATCTCTAGCCTCTGGAGATGCAAATACGGTCTGATTTGTACGAAACCTAAGTACTAGATTGAATTTTCTCATGCAAAAGTAGTTATACGAAACTGCCAAAAAAAATAATAATTCAAGTCCATAAATGAAGTCAAAAAGAGGGGAATTAGGTATTTCATGTTGTGATATATAATAAAAGTACGTGTATAATAAGTAAGATATGATATAATTTGTGTGGAAAAATTTCTTCATAAATATTTTTTAGGAGAGAAAAATAATAAAAAAAAATTATAGCAAGTTTCTTTATATATAAGTTAAAACTAACTTATTCTTAAATTAAAAATAATACTTTAAATAAGTTAATTAGCTAGAGAGAATTTTTATAAATTAACTTATATATAAACTAATTTTAATTTATGTGTAAACTAATTTTATTTTTTCTTTTAATGGTGTTTCTTGATAAGTTTATTAAACAAACCATAGTAACAAGCTGAGAAGCACGTGTTATTGTGAGAATGACAGCCTGGGAAAGCTGGCAAGAAAGCGACATATATATTATCTGTCTCACACCAATCGATCACTTGTGATTCAACAAAGAACCACATGGAGGTACAATTCTCATGCAAAAATAACAACCCATGTTTTATATGTCACTTTTTTGGTTTATTATTATTTCACGTACGTAAAAGAAACTATAGTGACAATTCTATTTCTAAGTAATGTACCAAAAGAAAATTCTATTTCTAAGTAGTTGTTTTTCAACAAACCGGATCCCATCTGTTATCGGTTATAATACATAAAAAGAGGAAGTGTCTGCTCTGGCCATTCTTGGTTTGGTTTTTCACTGATACTTTGGTTAATTTGTTTGTTACCATCATATAGAGGGAATGTTTTGGTTGAATATATATTTGTATACTTTTGTATGGGGATTAAACTTTGTAATGCTAGCTATTTTAGGGTAAAAGTTGTAATGTTTTACCAATTAAAGTTATTGATTTTAGTATTTAATGCACCGACCACAATAATTATTTTTACTTTTTTTATAAGTAAAATCAAATTAATCAGACTACTTACTAGGAGTACTTTAACCTGTATGTATAGTCTAGTCAAGTAAAAGAGGACCAAAAGTTACATAGTGATGGAAATTAACCACCCCATTGGATTAATACACCAAATTAAATAAAACCATAATGAAGTTTAAGAATGTCCATCAAATTAAACAAATCAAAAGATTTATTTTGAAAAATAATATTATTTCTCATCAATATCAATTTATAGCATGCCAAAGAATCATCTAATATTTTTTTCTTATCTTTTCTTTTATCAACTCACTATATATATTGTAGATAGTGTGATTTACCATAATCAAAGAATTAGAGATGAAAGTAGAAAAATCAATCTAACCATATAAAGATCTCCAAACTTATATAGCAACAAAACAAGAAAAGAACAAGTGATTACCAATTTCCTCAAATAGATTGCAAAATATGCTTTTAACTTCCAACACATCTTGAATGACACCTTCCAACCAAGGCAAAGCATGAGGGTAACTTGTCAAGTAGCAACCTCCATAAAAACAACAAAACCTTCGAAGGGTTCAACGTATGCCAAAACTTGTTGAATATTCTGGTTGATAAGTTGTGGCTCCTTTAGACATTTGTTCATGAACCAGAAAGGTATGTGCAAATTCTACAGAAAAAAAAAATGATATTTATCAAGCTTCCAATTTCATTCATTAGCCTTATCTCTTACAAGCGAAATAGAAGGCAATAAATTTGAGAAATCCAATTAGATTTCTTGCTCCTAGAAAAAGAAATTCCCTCATCCACTTCCATTTTTAGCACCACAAATTTCATTTATCCATTCCCAAAAGTTGGCAACAAAGGCTTCCTTCTCATTAAAGATTTTATATAACCTAAAATAAGCATCTTTCAAACACTAGTAGAAAATCAGTCTTTTACGTCAGCGTTTTCTCGTCGATTATAAAAATACCTAACGTAAAAAATACGCGATGGATATGAAGTATAGTAGATTTTAATTTTTACGTCGGACCCCTTTTGGCCTGACGTAAAAAAGTTGTTTTATTCCCCCCAACACCTTCGTCTTTTTCGTATGCGCAAGTGTTTTTCCATTGTTTTCCTCTAGCGATTTTCGACAAAAATGGTATGAGACCTTTGGGTGTTTTCTGGTCACAGTGAGCAACGACGACAATGGTGAGCGGCAACGACAACGACTGCTAAACCCATTTTTGATTCTGAACCTATCTCTCCAATTTGGGTTGAAGCATTTAGGCGTTTTCATGGATTAAGATTAGTGTTTTCATGCGTGTATTGATCTTTCTATGTAAAAATGTTGTTTCATTCCTGCATGCGAGTGTTTTGACACTGTTTTTCTCTCTGGCAATTTTTGGCGACAGTAGTGCGAGACGTTTCGGTGTTTTCCATTCACGATGCACGGCGGCAAGACCCATTTTTTATTTTGGAGCTATCTCTCCGATTGGATTGAAGCATTTGGGTATTTTTCGGACGTGTTCACGAATTGAGGTTATTTTTTTGTTTGTTTGTCAACCATTTTACGTCGGACATGGAGGATGTTCGACGTAATTTTACGTCGGCTAAAACACTCGACGTAAATTTACATCTCTCGCATTGACGTCAAACTTTTTTTCAACGTAAAAAGTCCAAAATAACAGACGTAAAATGTCTCTTTTGTACTAGTGAAAGGAATTGTACCAATCCAAACATCATGTCAAAAACTTCCATCTCTCACCTTTCTAGCAAAAGTTGAAGAAAACCAACAAGAAGCCACACACTTGTTGTGCACAAAACAAATATCCCTCCACCAAATAAAATAGGCTCATAGGTTGGAATTTGCTTCTAACCAAACCTATGACAAAAGAACATATCTAAAGGCTAATAAATTTATACAAAACAACCTTTATATCAATAAAAAAAATGCCACCTTCATTTTGCTAGTAAGCAAAGATTGAAAATCTCAATGTTTTGAATACCAAATCCTCCTAACTTTTTTAGTTGGCACACTTTTTCCATCTAACCTAAGCTATTTTTTGAGAATCTTCCTTGCCACCTCATAACAAAGGCCTTTGAATGCCAATGATAACTTTATGTGCTTTCTTAGCTTGAACAAAAAAAATAAAAATAAAAGATACACAGGTAAACTTGACAAAAAAGAATTAATCAGGACATTCTAACCCCCCAAAGAAAGATGTCTCCTTTCCCAAGGTGCCAAATTATTTTTTATTGTATTGTTAAATGGCTGCCAAGTATATATCAATCTTGGATTAGCCCCAATTGAAATCCTAAAGGACTTAAAAGGAACATCCTTAATGTTACAATGTAGAAAAGAAGTAATTCAATTCAAGCAAATTTCTTTTTACATTTAAACCAATTAACTTGATTTTGTGAAAATTGATTATTAGTCTTGAAACAAACTCAAAACATCTCCTAACAATTTTTAATACCCAAAAATTATTCTAGCTAGCCTCTCCAACAAAAATTGTATCATTTAGATTTTTTAGTATTAAAAATTGGATTTTTTTTTCCATAAATTTAAATTTAGAGAAATTTTCTAACTCAAAAGTCATACACACGAGGCCAATGAATGCCTCAACCACTATTAGAAGAGAAAAGGGGCATACAAGTCTCTTTGTCTAATACCTTTTGATAATTGAATTTTATTTGTAGATGAACCATTAAGAATAACATAGACTTGGCCAGTGCAAATACATCTCCTAATCTAATTGCTCCACTTTCAACAAAATTCAAGTTTACCCAACATGTAGTCTAAGAAACTCCAATTGACTGAGTCATAGGATTTCTCAAAATCTACTTTCAAAATAAAAGAAACCTTTTTCTACCTTTTAATTGCTTCAACTATTGGTCGATAAGCATTCAAACATTGGATGATTTGTTTTGGGAATTAAAGCAATAAATGAAGATGAGACACTCTTAGGTAGAATTGCATTATGAAAAATTTTGTAACAGTAGAACAAACTTGGTTGTAATGTTATGGAGCTAAGACAAACAAGAGAAGTGGGTTAAATTGTGTTTATCAAAAGAAAACATCTTCAAAATTTATACATTAAGTGTTATTTAAATACAAAGCCTTTTCAAGCTCCAAGTTAAAACATAAAGTTTAAGCTAAGGGTAAACTAACTACAATTTATCTTACAACCAAGATGTAGTATAACAATATAGTACAAAGATTGTTTTTACAAAGAGAATTGTAAGATTTTGAATCACAATGAATATTCTTCTTCTTTCTATACATCTAGGCTTCTTTATATAAGTATCCTTAAAGATAACCATTGCAAATCCTTCAATTTCTTCTTGTAGGCTTGTTTCATCTTTCTTCTTTGTATAAAAAGTGTTTGTTGGTTAAATTAATGAAAGCATTTAATGCATTTTACCAAATAACTATTTTTTTTATCTAATTAAGGATGTTATTTGTCAATTTTAAGGTACAAAAGGTACGTATGAATTATTACATATGATAATCCAAAACTACTTTTAGCTAACTTTTTGTACCTTGAGGTACTTGTCCTTTCTTGACAAAAGCGTTCCTTGTCTTTTAAAGCGGTACCGAATCCCTAAGAAGTTTGTTCCATCAATTTATTAATGTATACATTTAAAACATATGATCAAAATATCATACATATTAAATGAAGCAATAATTAAATGCATTCTTCTAAAGATGGACAATATGTTTAGTATAATAGAGAAACGTTCAAAAGATTTTTCTTGTGTTGATATTATGCGATAACATGCATTCTTATACATTACTTTTTCTATGCTTCTAAAAAAATGTATGTTTTTTTTATCATTAAAACATAGATTTTAAGGGGTCTTGGTTTATCCTTTAATCTAAAAAGTTTATTGTCCATTAGTAAACCTGACAAGAGATTTGAAGTGTGTAACTAAACTTTTTCCTAACCTATGCTAATTTCATATTTTGGTGTTGAGAAAGACGATTAGGAATGCTAAAGAGTGTCTTAGACTCTACCCCTCCAAGTTGAAGAGTCAAAAATGAAACCCAAGGCTAACTCTTGTTTAGCTTTTTCTTAGAGCTGTCAAAATGGGCTCAGCCCGATGAGCCAACCCGGCCCACCATGGGTTCGAGCCGGGTTGGGCCAAAAAAAAATTAAAAATTTTAGTACTGGTCAATTTTGAACCCGACTCACTTACAACCTAGCTCACCCGAGTTAAACTTGTGGTGAGCCGGGCTGACCCACCAACCTATAATAAAAAAAATGTATGCTTTTGTTATTTGGCCAAATTAGGGTTTGATGCACTCTCAGTTCTCACACCCTCATCAGTCTGCACCGCGAGCCAGGACGCGCTTCTTTTCCAACCCGTTGCCGAGGCTCTCGCAAGCATCATCGCCAAAAAGCATGATCACTACTTGTTGCTTGGTTGGTGTCTCCTTCTTCGAAATCTAGTCGAGTACAAGAGTTTCGTTCATCAGTCCATGTTTGTTGGTGAGTTTCAGATTATTGCTCCCGCTGTTTGAATTTCAACTCTCATCGTGTATTCATGGAGAACTAGTTTAGAAAATAGGAAACCTCGTTGAAAAATGAACTGGTTTAGTTGACTTGTGTTTGCTAGGAATAAGGGAGAGGTATCGCGATTTGTTGAGGATACTCTCCACCTGCCTTCCGGATTTGGCTGCCATTGTCAATAAAGGAAGGTATTGCCGTTTCTTATGAATATCTTTCTTTTTTCAAAGAGTAATAATATATTCTAAGGCATGCACCGACCATTCTTATAATTGTTTAGTTTAGAATTTAGAATCTAGCAATAATATTTCCTTTTTTCTGTTTTTGTTTACTGCATGGCAGTGTTATTGGAAAAGGACTTTTTTAGGATGGAATTTGTGAACTTAGCAAGAAGCTATTGTTATTGGTGGTTTTGGGATATTTTTGTAAACCTAAAAATTGAATTTGATTTCATTGATTTATCTTGTGTTGGTTGAATCAGTGTAATATTTGACAAGCTAATTAAATTTATGCCTGTTATTAATTGTGTTGTGTATATTTATGCTTTTACAGAATAAAATGAGATCTGAAATCGTAGATTGATGAGTGTCTTTTATTCTTCATTTACACTCAACTTCTGGTACTCTTTGGTAATTGTAGATATTTATATATGTTCTTTTACCCCCTAAATTGGAAGAATTAAGCTATACGAAAAGGTAGAAAAGTAGTAGCAAAATGTTAATGAATTTCCTCCATTTGTGCAGAAAATTTTAGAAGGTAGAGATCCACAGCCATAGCTGTGGATCTGGAGCTCGAGTTGTGGAAATCTGGAAAGGAATTAGAAGATCAGAAAGTTGCAGCTATAGCTGTGGTTCTGCAGCTATAGCTGTGGAAATCTGGAATGCAAAATTAAGGGTCCAGAGACTTGAAGCTAAAGTTGTGGACTCATAGCTAAAGCCATGGAGCACCCAGGATCCAGCAAAAGTTCTAGAAACTCACAGCCATAGTTGTGGTTTCACCATTGTAGCGCTGGGACTTACTTCACCATGAAGGATTTGTCACAGCTATGGTTGTGGATCTGCAGCTGCAGCGTTGGAGGTTACTTCACCTTGAAGAATTCTCCACAGCCATAGCTGTGGATTTACAATTGCAGCTGTGGGAGGAAAAATCACTTTTTACCCCCTGTTTTGAAGCTAATATAAAAGGGGAATAGAAGAACTGAAAGGGGGACAGGAAAAAACAGAGCAAAAACAAGATTGGGAGCACACGAAGGGGGAAGAACAAAGTGGGAACGAAGATTTGGAGGCTGGATCATTTGGGAACGAGGATCAACTCCTTTTCTTCATCTCTTCCTTTGTAATTTCTTCTTCTACTCCTTTGATCTTGTAAATGGTCATGAAGGGCTGAATCATTGAGGATTGGTTGGATGTAACTACTAACTCTTCTCCTTCTTAAATAAATATATATATATATATATATATATATGCATTTCATTTTCATTACTTGTGCTTGATTCTTCTCTTAATATGCTTATATTGGCTTGATCACCCGTTGTATGATTTTTGGTTTTTGAATCCGGTTGGAAAACGTTTTTAAAAACTCGAACTGAATCTTGCACCTAAACATCTCTTGCTCTAGGAATAAAATTGATTTGTTTAGTCACCTTGTTCAAGTCATTGTTCTTAATGCAAAGTGTTAATCTCAAAACATAGAGGAATCATGTTTTAGATTAATCACTTTAGGATTCAACTTTGAGGGATCTTGTTGAATTACTAAATGAACGTGGAAGTCATGAACTTGAAATCATATTTATTTTAAGAAGATTTAAGAGTTAGCAAGTACTCCTGAGTCCAATCCTTGCTTCTTATAATTGTTCTTATAAATTTTACATTATCATTTTATTTTACTTCGCATTAATTCACTTTCAATCATATAAATGTATCCATATTAATCATTAGAGTAAGAATTACTAAACCCTCAAATCCCTGAGGACGATACTTAAATACTACATCGAAACTTGGTCCGCTTGCCAAGTGGAGTGTTCCCAAAACTTCATCATAGATGAACAATGTGTTAATAATAATTTGAATGAAGCTTTTCCATCAATTGCAGAAGAGATTGAAAATGAGGGTATTGATGCTGATAGAGAAAGTAAAAGACCTAGGGTAACTACTTCTAAAGTTTGGGATCATCTTACAAAAATTGGTATAAAAGATGGTAAAGAAAAGACGAAATGTAATGCATGTGGTGTTGAGTATGTTGTTGGTGGGACAAAAATAGGAACTTCAACAATGTTGCGTCATTTGTCAAAGTGTGTGGTGCTAAAAAAATTAAAAGATAATGATGTGGGGAAAATGATAATTGATCATGTTGGGAAGTTAAGGTCTAGGGAAATTGACCAAAAAGTTGTAGATGATCTTATTTCAATGGCTATTATTCAACATGGGTTTCCATATAATTTTATTGAATATAAGTGGATTAAAGAATTGCTTATATATCTAAATCCAGAAGAGTTCCAAGTAGGAATATAGTCGTGTCTAATATTTCAAAGAAATTCCATGAACACAAAGAGAGGGTGAAAGTTGCAATGCATAAATCTCATAGCCAAATTTGTTTGACATCTGATTGTTTGGACTTCTATAACTCAACAAGGGTATATTTGTTTGACTGCTCATTTTGTTGATGTTAGTTGGAAGTTGAATAGCAAGATTATTGCCTATTGTAAATGGAACCTCCACACACTGGTCATGATTTGGCACAAAAAAAATTTGCTTTGTTGCTTGATTGGGGAATAGATAGGAAAATATTTTCTATCACATTAGACAATGTTAGTGCCAATGAGGTGTTGCAAAAAATTTTGAGTGAGCAATTGAAATTGCAAAATAATTTGATATGTAATGGTGATTACTT
Source organism: Cajanus cajan (assembly GCF_000230855.2). NCBI lineage: Eukaryota > Viridiplantae > Streptophyta > Magnoliopsida > Fabales > Fabaceae > Cajanus > Cajanus cajan. Next base: position 54,813,882 of record NC_138524.1, on the reverse strand, counting down.
TCATATAAGGTGTAGTGCACATATCTTGAATATTATTGTGCAAGAGGGCTTAAGGGTGGCTTCTGATGCTTTGCACAAGATTAGAGAGAGTATTAAGTATGTGAGTGGATCGGAGGCAAGAAAAATTGCATTTAAAGAATGTGTTATTCAAGTGAGGGGTATTGATACAAAAGTAGGTTTGAGAATGGATGTTGCTACTAGGTGGAATTCTACCTATCTTAAGCTTGAAAGTGCAATTAGATATCGACATGCCTTTGGAAGCTTGGCTATCCATGATAGAGCTTATGTTCATTGTCCATCAAATGATGAATGGAAAAAGGCTGAAAAAATGTGAGTTCTTGAAGCCATTTCATGTCATGACTAATTTGATTTAAGGTTCACCTTATCCAACTTCTAATCGTTACTTCATGCAAGTTTGGAAAATTGAATGTTTGTTACGAGAAAATGCCATAAGTGATGATCCGACAATTAAAGATATGGCATTGAATATGATGAACAAGTTTAGTAAGTATTGGGATCATTATTGTGACATTCTTGCTATTGGGGCTATTCTTGATCCACGAATGAAGTTTGAAGCTATTCGATTCTGTTTTTCAAAGATTGATCCTTCTACATGTGAAGAAAAGATTAATATTTTAAAGGAGAAGATGTACAAGTTGTTTGAAGAATATGTCAAATTACATTCAAATGAGTTAAATACTTTAAGTTCTCAAATTTCCCCCTCAACACATGTTGCTTCTTTTACAAATGATGAGCAAGTGATGGATGCATTTGATGTAAGTTTTTATTTCTCAAATTTTCCAACACAACTTGCTTTATTCTATTTACATATTATTTCTTACTTATCAATGACTTAAAATTCTCTTATAATGTCTTAGGAATATGTTGATTATTTGAGTCAATATATTAATGAAACTGGAAGGTCTGAATTGTATCTTTATTTAGATGAAGGGAATCTTGACCCAAAGTTTTTTGATAAGTTGGATGTATTGAATTATTGGAGGGATCGTCGAGATCGTTATCCAAACTTATCTAAGATGGTTTGTGACATGCTTAACATTCCAATCACTACAATTGCTAGTGAGTCTGCCTTTAGTCTCGTTCTCGTGTGCTAAAAAAATATCGTTCTTTCATTCTTCTAGAGAATGTTGAGGCACTCATTTTAACTCAAAATTAGTTGCATGGTTTTGAATCAACAGGTAACATTTATTAGTATTATGAAATTAATTTAATAATTTATTACTTAATTTTTTATCATTATTAGTTAACATTTTTTTTTATTATAGATGGGGATAAAGAAGATGCTTCAATAGATGAATATATTTTGGATTGCTCCATTCAAGACTCTAATGTTATAGATGGACAAGTGACAACAATGATTTAATGTTAGATTGTAATTTGTAGTTTTTATGATTTTGGATTGTATTTGAAGTTGAAGATGATTTTAGGTTGTATTTAAAATTTGAGATGATTTTTAATTATATTTGTCTACATGAGATAATTTAGATTTTATTTGATTGTATTTAGAATTATCATTTAATTATGATATCTTAATTAGATTTTTTGGGCTTTAGTTGTATATTAAAAAATACATTTTTTTTAAATTACGTGATCCAACCCGTTTAACCCATCAACCCGTGGTGGGCCGGGCCAGGTTCAATTTTTTTTAGCACACTAATAAATGAGCCGGGTTGGGTTGACCCACCAAATGCTCAACCCGTGGTGGGTCGGGTTGGGCTACCTGTTTTGATAGCTCTAATTTTTTTCCAAGTAGTAAAAATTTTGTAATGTTGTAGCATTATTGTCTAGGCCATCCAAATTTTATATACTTATAAAAAAAATGTTTTTCACATTATTCAATAAAATTCAAAAGTTATTTCAATGTGAAAATTTTCAATTGTCCAAACACACCCATAACTTCAACCCACCTCAAACCTACAAACCATTTTAGCCTTACTCATTCACAACGATGTGTGGGGACCATGACAGGTCAACAATGTCAGTCGGTCAAGATGGTTTGTCACCATCATTAATGATCAATCACACATGAGTCATCTAAGTATTCATAATGAAGGAGAAATCAAAAGTTGGAAGAATATTTGAATTATTTCAACTATAGTGGAAAGACAATTTCAAACTAGAATTAAGGTGCTTAAGAGTGACAATAGTAGATAGTAATATCACTCTACAACAAATTCCTACCTTCAAAAACATGGAATCATACACTAAAGGTCATATGTATATAACCCTCAACAAAATAGGATCGTTGAGAGAAAGAATACACATCTCCTAAATGTGAATAAATCTCTCATATTAGATACAAATGTACCAAACAATTTTAGGGATAAGTTGTCCTCTTCATAACCTATCTCAAACAGAATGTCTTATCAAATCCTCAATTTTAACACATATCACTCCATTGTTATACCCTACCAATTGTATCCTTACAGTCATTCCTTTTGAAAATACTTGTATAGTTAGCCTTTGTCCACAACCTAAACCTTCATCGTAGCAAACTTAACCAAAATCCTTCAAATTATCTTCCTTGAGTATTCTCGTAGACCAAAATATTGAAATAGGAGTACAAATGTTATTCACCCCAAACCAAAAAAATTTATGACTCCATGGATGTCACCTTTTTTTTTTAGAATCAACCTTATTATCTCAGAGTTGGCATTTAGGAAAATGTCTTAACCCATTTAGTCTCATAAGATGGAGATTTTACTTCTTAACCTTGGAAGCATTTAGTATGATAGACGATAAAATTGAGTTCCAAAATTCCTCCTTTGTATGTGAAGAGAGAACTGTTGTAATTAATAATACCAAGGAATGTCTATTTTATCAAATGTCATTTAGTTTGAGTTAGAATTAGTAGTTGTAACACCCTATAGAATATTACCATTACTATAGACTAGATCAATGATCTATGTGATGCACATGGTATTTTTTAATCAATTCATAACATTATTAATATATAATTAACTCATAATGTGTTCTTTCATTATTATTATAGAAAGAAAAAAATATTTTTCTGACTTTTCACTAGCTAACTATAAATCCTAACATATTACTATATGATAATTATATTCATAAATGTGTAAACCAAAACATACAACCACAACCTTAAAAAAATTCATATTTATCAAATTTTGTGTTAATAGAGTAACTTTGGTCCATTATTCATTAATGTCAAGGTCAAAGTTTACTAAATTTCCTTATGGGAATTTTGTTGACAGTGTAAATGACAATTTACTTTCAACCATAAGATTGTATGTGTTTATTGTCCTAATATAATAACATGAAATAGGTATAAATGAACTCAAACCAATTAATAACAAAAAATATGTTACTTTATTAATAGAAAACATCATACAATTGGTGGTGTAAACGATGGAAGAGCGATTCAAAAGTTAACAATGTTTGTGTTGAGGCTTGGTTGCAATTTGTTACTATGTTTTAGTATAGACATGCAACCTACAATTGACGTAGGTGGTGTGATTTTAGCCTTTGATGCTTCATTCTAAGGATGACAAGGTATACTAATCATGGTTTTCTTTATATTAAAAAATCTTTTAGGTGTAGTCTAGGAAGAGATTAATGGTGGTTTTTGAAAAAAAAAATAGGTTTTTGGTAGTGACATGGAATAAAGGATTCAACTCGGACAACATTTCCCATAACCTAATATCAATTGCAGTCTCAAGCTTAGAAATCTTCACCAACATAATGTTACATCTTTTTTCCACCTCACAAACATGCTTTTTTGTCTCTTATTAAATAAGTCAAATGAAAATCTTTCATGAAGAAACATGTTTAGTTAGCTATTTCAAAATCATTCAATGAAATTAGTTGTTTATCCCCACCATTTGATGTATACCCTTACTTCATCTCAAACAAAAAATATTTGCACGTCAACGAACTATTAACCACATTGTAAGGTGTTGTCATACACCCATTATGATGGGCATGTATATTTAATGTAAAGGGATTTGTATAATTAGTATAGCTCTTTGAGTTAGTAATGGTGCTTACTTAGGCCTACATGTGACAATAGTTTGGGCTGGACTACCAATTAAACCATCATTGTTACTTGTTTAAGATGTTCATCACCATTACATGTGCATATTTTAAATTACTTTTTGTTTTTTCTAAAAAAAATTAACTTAATTACTTTAACCCTCCAATATTAAAAGGTTTAATAGAAATTATTGCAACAATATTTTATTCACATGAAAAATTAATATACTCAATATAATATGTAAATATGATATTTTAATATTAGTTTGTTTTAACGAGTTTAAGTAAAATATTATTGTATAAAAGTTGCGAATATCCAAGATTGAAATTTTGAATTAACCATTAACACGGGATAATACATTACAATATTAGAAAAGCATGGGGTCCAACTTATACAAGAAAAACTTCAAAAGACATTAGAAAAAAAAAGTGGTAGTAGAGATAGAAAACATGCTAAATAAGCGATTGCAAAATCTTAGCACGACCATAGGTGGTTCATCCTAACACAACAAACAATAATTAATTATTAAAACTAATTATAAGTCGTGTATTAGTATGGGTGTCTATTGTACCATGATTCCTTGGGTGCCCATTTTCGAAGACGGGTTTTAGTGCCCTTTGTTGTAATAGCTAATAGGATTGTGACATGTTTTCTTATTTTGTCCATCTCATTGATGTGTTTGAGATTCTACAAAATTCATAAACCTATTTTAGGATCCAACCCATGTATCCAAATATTTGAATCCAAAACTTAAACATGTGTAAAGGAAAATCCATGTGTATCATTTTCAAAGAAGGGTTTTTGTTTGTGTACAATGTCTTAGTTTCATTACCTAAAATTACATTTGTGATTCCGTGAATGTGTTTCCAAAGTTTGGTTATTAAAACCCAAAATGTAGATTGTGCTTTGAATATTATTTGGTTGGTTACCTTAAAAAAGTACATTGTCTCACAAATTACTATGATCGTCATTATTCTTACTAATTGTTGTTGTGGCTCGTGTATGTGAATATCCTTATTAGCTGTGATATTTTTGAAAATTAGAATCCTTATTCCATTTTTTTTGTGTTTGATTATAATGTAAGTTTTTTTTGTTCCTTCATTTATTATTTTTGCTTAAAATATTTGTAATTTGTTCTTTATGATGAAGAAATTATATTAGTGGTTGCTACTGAATGTTAAATGTTATTATATACAATTTGTCTGTACATTGATGCAAATTGAAAACTTGAATTAGGAATCCTTTGTTAATCTAAACGATGACAACAATATCAATTTTTGTAAGAATGATACTTCTAATGGAGATGGAAAAGGAAGTAATGTTGATGTTGATAATGAGGAAGTCTAAAAGGAAGAGGATGTGCTCATTGAAGGTACAAAAAAAGTGTCATCTTTAAAATCTTGATGCAATTTGTATTTTTGCAGGTTGAAGTTAATGAAATTCGTAGACATTTGGTGTGTCAATGGGTCTTGCATCTCAATAATAGGGAGTGTAAGATAGTGTTGTCTAAAGCAGGACTTCCAAAAAAACTGTCATTTTGATTAGTTTGTATATATGTAAACAATTCCAAATAGGTTGGAGGCACAGGTATTTATTGACTAACAACAGACTCACTTTGTTGTTACTTGCTTTTTATGTCGATGCTTGTAAGAATCTATAATATAATGTGCAAAATGCAGTGTAAATTTTCATTTACTAATACCATAGAAAGTTGGAGATTTTCAGCAATCTTATTGATTTTGGTTATAATTTGGTAAATAGGTTTATGTTCAACTACTTGAGGAAGAAGGCATAGAGACTCCTGCTTGGTTTTCTTTTTGTTGTAAGGAAGAAAGCAATGTGGTTAGTGAAGACAACTATCTTTGAATGTGCTTTAGTAGTTGATTCATGTAGACAAGTCGTAGCAGTTGGAGTTAACTATACTACTCCTAGATATATTCATGGATTGATTTCATCTATTAAGAAGGTGAAAACTTTCATATAATATTGTGTTCTACTCTATCAAAATGTGCTAATTGGCAATGTTATTTTGAATAAGTTGTGAAAGAAAACTACAAGTTTAATTTGTTGTCTAATTCACTATTACTCTTTATAGTTCCTTAAATTACAAAGTATTTTGGGTAATATGGTTCCTAGTTTCTAAGGTTCATATGTCGTCCATTTTATCAAATTTCCTAGTCTTAAATGGAAACAAGAATAGTATGTGTCCAAAGGGTATTGATAGAGGATATACAAGTAGAAAGTAGTTAATGTAAAGGAAGACATTTATTTTTCACGTAATTAGACCTATTAATAGAGGAGAATGTATAAAATGTTTTTTTTAATACTTTCAATTGAGAAATGTTAACAAAACCACTCTTGTGCACTTTGTCCAATAATAGCTCACTATTTGACACTATTTTTTAACACACCATTTTAAATTGCAAGAATATTAAGAAAATGGATGACCATAGGGAGCCTTGGTTTGTTTTCTATAGGTTTTTGTCTCTATGACCTTGAGTGTGAATACCACTATTGTTGCAAGATAGCCACACATTCTTGGCCTCATTGTAAGATTCATATGACTTATACTTGTTACCTTTATACCCATTTACTGGGCATTACATTCAAGCTAAATGTGTAGATTCCTAGAAGGTGTTCTTTAAAGATGAAATAGATCTTTTGAGAATTTTTTTACTCAATTCATGCTTTTTTTGCCTTTACTATGGATAATAATCTTAATATTTTGTGGTTTAACATGGATGAAAGAATTATATATATATATATATATATATATATATATATATGTATGTGTCTATATATATATATATATATATATATATATATATATATAAATATGCATTTATATATGTGTGTATCAATTGCATAATTGTATTAATTATTGAGACCAGTGGCAATTTGTTATAGTTGCTACCAAAAAATTTCCTTCATATGTAACTAATTGTAATGATCTTCCAATAGTAATATGTCATTCAATCATTTAGTCCAGTTGTAATTATAAAATGAATTTTAATTAAAAAATGTCATATTTGCCAATGATGTGATTGTCTAATCATTTTATCACAACCAATATTGCCTTCAAATTGTTACATAGAATCACGTCACATATGTCACCCTAAAGCTTTTGAGGTTGTAATTGATACAAATTAATAACGCATTTTTAATATGATATGATTTCATTGACATGACAACACTAATTTGAATACCATCTATGCACATCCTCAACACTAAAAAAGTTTACGTACTTAGTTTGTACTCTCATAATACAAAATAAAAAGGTATGTATACATTCAATTCAATTTACCAAGTGTTAAATTGTTCTATATCAAAAAAAATAAAATAGAGTTCAAAGGATACATCAAATTTAAAATTAAATATAAAGTCATTGTATTCAACTAAAGTAATGCTTCTACAAAATTCATACTAGCCATTTCCAAATCCATATTATTTTTTATACCAAAGTATCTTTCACTTAATATGTATATCGTTTTCCAATACCAGCGAAACTTTTCTAGGTCGAGGACGAAATTTCTTCTTCTTTATGACAACTGGTATGGGCTTCAAAAATTAGGAGAAATAGTAAAAATTAAATTAAACACGTGATTGTAGACAATTAAACCAATAACATTATTGTTTAAATACATACCAAAGGTTGACAACTTTTGCAAATACTATGCGTGAAAATTTTCTCCTTATATACGTCTTACAAATTCAAAATAGCATGCTTGTTGATGATGACCTATTTAAGGATATTTGTTTGCATGCAATATGGTCATATGGAGTAGATAATGGGTATAAATGTGCAGTAAAAAAATTATTCCTAAGAATTGAAATTGTGAAACACAAATCATTGTTATTTGTATTTCTTAGATCCGTTGATTCCATCACAAAAAAATGCAATTATTTTGTCATCATGGTGCTCCATAACAATGCTTATCGAATAATGAGTGTCAATATTATCTTCAATAATGACATTATTGTTTAATTCTTGCCCCAAATGGAGTAAAAAAAATGGGGGATCTTGACTTTGTCCGGTAAAGAGACAACAATAACAACACAATTTTGCAACTCCTGTGATATGTTAAAATACAAATATATTTCAATTACTAGTTTTACCTAACATTTGCATTGCATGATTTCTAACTAGTTTGCCATGTGTAATAGTTATCGATCTAATAGTTGTAAAAAAAAACACAATATAATATACCTCAAAAAAAAATATGGGTAAACTATAGGCATTACATTTGAGTGTTGAGACTAATGGTGTCACAAGCGATAAAACGTAAATACAATAATACTTGTAAAAAAATCCTTATAAAGACAAATTTTATTAAAATAATAAGTCAAATAGAAATATAAAAAAATGTAACCAAAATTTGATGGAGTTTTATATCATTTCCTAATATAGACACATACTACTCAATATGTTATGGACACAAAATAATGTTTTATTCACTAGATCACCCTATTCAACTATTTTTCTCATGGTTGTTTAATGATATATATTTTTTAAATTAAAATAATAAATAATATTTAACAATAGTAATAGTAATAGTAATAATATAATTAATTAATTAATATCCTTTAGACATGTGCAAAAAATTGTGGACCATAACATATGTGCAATGATGTACCTTTATTGAGAGTTAATCATGACACTTTCAAACTCTATGTCATTACTCATTAATAAGATAAATTAGTACGTGTTGAGTAATTGAATTTTCATGTCTATAATGTAGTGCGATAGTAGCTTTGACTACTTTGAACAACTATCAATCCTATGCATAAAATTAGTATGCTACTTTTATCACTCATAATGCATCACAATTCACACACTTTACCATAATAATATTAAAATATATAATAACTTCTATTTTTAATATCAAAGTTTCTATTCAAACGAATCATAATTAATATGTATAATAAATTATATCATAAACTTTAATTATTAATTTTATCAGACAATAGTATTTGATAACATTAAATGTATACTATTAACATATTTATAATAATATAATATTATAATCAATAAAAAATATTATTATAAAATTAATTAAGTAATACACTATATAGGAATATTATTATAAAATTAAAAAAAAATACGCAAGTATCATCTTCACAAATTATTTATTTGATAAATAAAATTTATTTATAACTTACTCATAAATTATTTATTTAATAAATAAAATTTATTTTTAATTGTTAATCAAATCATAAGTAAATCACTGTAAAAAAAAATGTAATTATTAGCATTTTTTTTTGCAATTTCACCAAAAAAAAGGTTACAATTTGTGGTAGGGATGATAACCGCTACAAGTGTTGAAACTGTCTGACGGTTTTAAAACCCTAGGAATGGTAACCGCTATAAGTGTTGACACTTTTTTGGCAGTTTTAAACCCTCAGAATGTTCAATAGTTTTTATTAATTTTCTTTTGTTGATTATACGTGCCTTGCACGTGACTAAAGCAATTCTTTTATGAAATTTAAAAAATAAAATAAAATAATTATAAAATCAATTTAGAAGAAAATAGAAAATAATTTATTTTGTTAACAAATTAAGAACCCTAACATCAAATTGAAACTCAGGAAAATAATTTCCTAGACCCACACATGAAACTCACTAAACTCATTTCTCACGAAACCCACACACATTAAAGTTCATTTTCCATAGGACCTACACGCAAAAGAGAGACGATGAAAATTGATTTGAAATTCAAAATTGGCTAATGAGACACGATGAAAAGTTATTTGTTTTAATCACGAAATCTGCTAATGCACACAAAGGTTAGTGCATTTGGGTTTTTCTACTAGTTTTTTCTGTTTCAGGTTTGTTTGAATGTTGTGTTGGACTGTATTTGTCAGAGGAAGGTTATGAGTTTGAATAATAACATTATAGTGGTATGATTTATCAAAAGGCTTTGTTTGAATTTTTGTGGATTTTATACTGCAACAGGTTTTGTTGGATTTTTTGAATTTCTTGTTGTTATGAATTGAGTAAATTTCTGTTGTTTTTGCTGCTATGAGTAAATGCAATAGGGTGATAGGTGTAAGCTTTCTAGTCTTTGAAAATGGTGAGTCAGTGACTAGAGAGAAAACAAGGTCCCTTTTGTTATTGTTGAAAGGGAAAGTTTGGTAGAGTCATGAGGTGAAATGGCCACTAGAGGGATCTCAATGGAGTTGAGTTGTGGAGAGGGTGTTGCCGTTGTGGGAGTGGTATGATCTTGCGAAGAGAAGGGTCTAAAGCATTGGTCCAGCTTCAACCATTGCCTTTAGAAGTTTTCCTTTCTCAGGCAATGCTTTCTTTTCTATTGATTCCAACACCACCTACAGTGTTGTTAGACTTCCACCACAGAAGTTTTCCACTAGAGAGAATGATGAGGGAAACTCAGGAATAAACATTTTAAAAGGGACTAAACTCTCTAACCCAACAGCAAACACGCCAATGGTCTCATATGGGAGCAGTTTGGCCTTGAAGAAATCACTATCATTTGGATCTTCGAATGCACCAAATGGGATTTAGGTGTGTGGATTTGTGAAATATGAATTTGGGTTTGAAGTTTGGATTAGGAATACCATATTGATTTGTTCAGATTTTGGATGATGGTGGTGGTGTCACTTTCTGTGATTGATTGTTTTGTGTGTGCTTGTATGAATAGTGTTTGAGATTTTAATTATATAATAAAGAAACATGAAGGGTTGCTTAGACATTGGAGACATTGAGAGAGAAAGATTTGTGCTCGACAAAAAAATTATGTGAAAACTTGAAGATGAGTTTTTGACTAGGAATAGATTCAAACTAGGGGAAGAAAATTATTTTTTTTAACTATTTAACTTTTAAATATTTCCACTATTTAAGGACTTCCACTCAATTTGCACATCCATTTGTGAATAATTAAAGACCCCTCAAAAAAATCAAGGAGAATAGTGTCCATGCTAAATCCATCTATGTTTTTTCTCAAGAAGTTCATGAATGTCTAGATTTCACAACAAAGTAACCTTAAGTCAGTATCTAAATATTGATATAATCAAAGATTGTAGAAGTTAACGAGTACATGGCACAAAAATTTGGTTCATAATGCATTCTTTTGTTTTGTTTCATAATGGATTGAATTTGTTTGTGCATTTAATATAATGCAATGATAACAACCGGAGAAGAGACAAAGCTGCTTATTGGTGTAAAAAATGACGGTAATTCAATCCAATTTGATACTTGGTTGTATTTTAATTTGCAGTTTGATGCTTTTGACTTTTCAGTATGTTAACTATTATGTTTGACACTACTCAATAGTTATACACGTCATTGTGTCTTATAACAATTCAACATATCTTTATTTTCCTTGTTTTTCTTTTAATTTATTTTGACTGATGCCTAAAGAGTGTAGAAACACAAAAAAGAAAATAAAGGTATTCATGCATTAGCATATTAGCTTATTTTGTTCATTGTGTGGAATGAAAACAGGGGATACAAGCATGAATGTTATTGCAATCAAGGCTAGTGTTCACCTTCCTTTTGATCATCGTATGTTGGTTCAAAATCTTACTGCACAAGTATAAGTTGTTGAATGTCCAAACAAATTAAATGTGGCTAGTTATTTGTGATTAAAAAAAATTATATTACCCATATTACTTTAAGGAATAGGATATCCTTGATAAGTAGTGATGAGGATTCTACATAATTTTGAACAATTATAGGGAATATGTTAAATATTTATGTTTAAAAAAGTATTTAAAATATTCTTCCAAAAAGGTTTGGCTGGTAAAATGTAAAGTATTTTAAAAAGCAAAAAGGTTTGAAGATAACTCATGGAAACATATCTCATTGCTATTTTCAAAAAAGTTATCCAAACATATGCCTCAATAAAGGAAGTATATTACATTGTTTAAGACTATAGTAAAAACAAAGTTATTAAAAATTTGTCAGAACTAATTCTATTATCCTAATTTTTAATATTTTAATATTGATATAATATTTATGTTAGTTGAATATAATATTAATAATTGACTATAGAATATTTAAAAATAAAGTAGATTAACTAATATCATTAACTAATAGAATATTGATATATGTTAGATCTAACTAAAATTTAAATTGATTTTAACTCTTATTTATCTTTTTATAGTTTGTATTCTGATTATAAATACATTTTTTTCTTTTTATAGGTAAAATATCATTTATCTAATTAATTCATGTATGTCAATTTTTAAATAATTTATTTGTATACAAATTTAAACTAAAGTAGGTTTTTGTTCTCTTAGATTAACTAAAAAGCTTCTCTCAATTTACTTCACTTGCATTAACTAAATGCTACACCTTAGGTAACCATGAATTTTTTTTAAAATTACTTATCTAAATCCTTTTTATATATATTTTAAATTATTTATCTAATTTTCATTTTTATATAAGCCATTTTTAAAATTAATTTACTTATCTAGTTTTTTCTTCTTATTGAGCTTAGTCGGATGGATGTAGTAATGGATAAAAAATCTTCGTAGGCAGGAACATCTTCGTAGCTATCAATAATAACAACTTTTGCATTTTTCTGCAAACAAGGAAAATAGCAAAAATAAAAACATGAATACAAAAATTAGAGTGATGAGTATTTTTATTATCAAATAATTAGGATTCAGAACTTGGTTACTAACCTTGTATTGGCAGTTTTATTAGATCCTAACCTTGGTACAAGAAGTTTAGGATTGTTTGAGCAATCTGAAAATTTTGTTTCTAAGAAATTTTATAAATATGTAAAATAATGTGACCAAGCAAACATTGATGTAAAATATTTATTTTCATTCATTTTTCTTTCAAGAGAAGACGTCAACAGAAATGAGTCAAAGTGGAAAATCTAATAAAATTTCAACTAATTATAGTATTAGTAAAGTGTTGGAAAATGATCATGTTGGATGTGTATGTTACTTAGGATTAGGAGGTCTACATAGTGTTGCATTTCAATCATCCACAAGATTTAGTGGTGTAGGGTGTAGTTCTTCAAAATTTGATTCAACCGAAAATTCTCAACTAAAAAAGGAAGTAATTAATTTGAAGGATCAATTGACAACTTCTCAAGAAAATGTTAAGACATTAAAAAATGTCATGCTTTCTTACATACAAATGAAGGAAGGATATATTCCTACTGAGTTAGAGGTTATGTTTGGTAGTAGCAATGTAGCAATAAGTGTTTTATATGTTTTTGTACTAAATTAAATTATATCAATACTTAAAAGTTTAATATTTTATGCATATTTTATTAATAAGGATAACATTAAACAATTTGTATTTTATAGGATGAAGGGAGTGGACATGACATGCCAACACCATACGAAGGATTTTCATTAGATAGTATTATTTTTTTTTGTTGGACATGATGAACTCATGAATTTGAATCTATGTTTCTACATTTGAAACAAGATTAATTTTGGGACAATTTACATATTTTGCTTTTGATAATTGATCATGCATGAATTTGATTTTTTGAGTTACTTAATAGGTTGGATATGTTTTAGAGTTGATGGATGTTAATGTCTTAATAATGAAAAATATGTGTCATGCTAAACCTATGACTATATGTTGTCTTGATTTTTTTATAATGTTGAAGATTGTTAATTTAATGTATCTTTGCGTAATTATATTTAAACAAGAAATATACAAAACATGTAAATATTATTATAATTATAGGTAAAATTTACTAAAATAAGTAATTATAGAATTCGATAAGTAAAATTATTATTTAACAGTTACTTGAAATAAATAACAATATAATATAGTCATTATTAATTTTCAATAATTAATATAATTAATAATAATTTAATAAATGTCTAAAATATATAGATTGTTATTTGTCGATTTATAATAAGAACGCACTTTAAAAATAATTTTAAATATATTTTTAAAATAATAAAAATGCATCAATTTTTAATGTAGAATGAAGTGCATTTTTCATGGTTTAAAAATGTTAGAAAATGTGAGACAAGTAAAAAAATGTATTTTTTGATTATTTTATGAAAATTCCATTTTATGGCGATTTAAAATTCACATTTCTCTATTAAAAAAAATCTCATAAAATTTTTCTTTTCTCTAAAGTAGCACATTTCGAATAATTTTTTGGTTGATATTTATACAATAATTTTTTAATCATGATTTTATAAAATATTTAAAATTTATTTTTACTTTTTTAAAATTTAGGATTCTTAATTTTGAATCATGATTATATAATTGTTTTATCATATTTTAGTATTTTATTTTATTTTCTTATAAACTAAAATGTAATTTTTTTTATCATTTTTAATACTATTGTGATGTATATTACCATTTTTAAAAATTATTTAGTTACATTTTATATTTTTATTTTTCTTTTAGTCAAAATTTAATTTGTAATTTTTTTAACTTTTAAAATGAGATAATATTTTATAAGTACTTAAATAATTATACATCTAAACACTTTATAATTGTATAAGTGTTTGTTAAAACGTATATTCAAATGCAACAATTTATTAAATTTTAAGTACTTATAACATAAAAATTAAATAATATTTTAAATAAGTTTGTCCAAACGGACCCTTAGTAACCTTGTTGATAAATAAAAATTCAATAATATATATATATATATATATATATATATATAACTCTTAATTATTACTTTTAACTTTTAACTTAATTTTTAAAATAATAAAAAATTACTTTTTTACACTATTTATCTCGAACATCTTATCTTTTAAAGTTGTTAATGGTGGAACAACTTTTCTCCCAAAAACAAGTAAGTCCAAATTGATACATAATTCAATCAACAATTTTTTACTCAATAAAGAGATCATAAATATATTAATAATAAGATTTTATTTATAAATTAATTATAAAATCTTATTATATAAAGTTATTAACTTTATAACAACCCAAAAAAAAAAAAAAAAGTCGGTCTAAATCTTATTATATAAAATTGTTAACTTTGAATCAACTTTTCCTCTCAAAAAAGTCAAGCTAAATTGGAAGATAATTCAATAAACTATTTTTTACTAATAAAAGGATCATAAATATATTAATAATAAGATCTTATTTATAAATTAATTAAAAATAATTATGAAATTTTATTATATAAAGTTAATATTAGAACAATTTTCTCCTCAAAAAAGTCAATCCAAATTAGGAGATAATTTAGTATACTTTTTTTTATTCTGTTTGTAAATACATTTGTTCCTACCGTAAGTCCGCTGTCATCGTTAGGGTCACTGTATCCGAGATACTGTCCGCTTTGCCTCGTTGGGCCGTTACAGTTTTGTCCTTTAAAAGGCGCCTCGGTGGGTTAAGAAGGAAAGGTGTTTATAAACTACTCTTAGTCTCGACTCCTAAGCGATGTGAGACTTTTAGGCACCGGAACAAGCCCCCCAATCGATGCTAAGGGGCAAGAGTGGCCTGGGCCCTCCTTCTAGTGTCAATGTTCTTACCGTAAGTCCCTGTCATCGTTAGGATTACCGTATTCCGGTATGCTTAGTAGTCAAGGCTAAGGGTAGTTTATAAACACCCTTCCTCCTTAACCCATCGAGGCGCCTTTTAAAGGATAAAACTGTGACGGCCCAACGAGTCAAAGCGCACAATACCTCGGATGCGGTGACCCTAACGATGACAGCGGACTTACGGCAGGAACAACATTAATAATAAAATTTTATTTATAAATTAATTGCAATACATTATGAAATAAATTTATAGGTAAGCATAATTTATAAATTTGATTATATTTATTTAATTTTAAATGAACTTTTATTGATTAGGTTATTACACCAGGTTATGAAGTTTTAATAATCTCAAGTAGCACTGTCTTGTTTGATAAATAAAATTAGATATATAATCATTTTTTCTTACACAATTTTAAAAAAGTTTTGTTTATAAAATTGTAGCAACAAGTTTAAGAGTATTATTAATATTATTTAATAGTTATGTTGATAAAAAGATATATTCAATAATATATATATATATATATATATATATATATATAACTCTTATTTTTAGTTATAAATTTTAATTTTAATTTTTAAAATAATAAAAATATTAGTTTGTTTACACCATTTATCCTGTACATCTTACGAGTATATGTACTACTAGTTTGAATAAAAGGAAGAAACCGTTTTTTGGATGCTAGAAATTCTAATAGTCTTTAGGAGTGCCAAAAAACACTGTAGAAACTACATAATTTTTAATAGTAAGTCATTGACTAGTGTTTCATTATAATAATAAGTAAATGAAGCATATAATTTGTTTAGGGAGAAAAAACTAGGAACTACAGAAATAAGCAACACAACAACTGCTATGTTTCACATCATAAATATCTTGTTATTTAATTACTATACACCAAGTTCATTCGGTTTATTTTGGAGAAGACACCAAGGTACAATTAATTTACACAAAGTCAATGCAGAATAACAAACAAATGGTTTTGATTTCAATCTTGAATTCTGGTTCTTGTGAAATAAAAAGGAGCAACATATATGTTACAAAGTCTAGACCATCAAATTCAGGTTACAAGCAATCCCAGAACACCATGAGAGGTGCTAGTTGGTTATAATGTGTCACTCTTCATTGGGACCTTTCCCTAACAAAGTCATCAAAAAATCTCTGTAGTCCCCTGAGGTGTCCCCAACAACATCATCATCAAGACTCGACTTGTACATGTTGCTATATTCGAATCTCACTTTCAACAGGTCGATTTCAGCTCGAGTTATAATTGCTCTGTTGAGTGAATCTTCATCGGTTCCAAACCCAAGAATAGAATCTCTTACAACCTTTTAAGGTGCATAAAAGCCAAGAAAAATGACAACATAATCAATTGTTGCAGTTGAGGATTTTCATAATGAATCTTACAATCAAAAGTTGTTAGTCCAAGTAGTTAGACACTTATGTTCTTTAACTAAGGATCAGGGCTCGATCCTATGAAGTCATGATTATAGTATATAGTCTTAATGCAACTTGAAAGAAATTAGAGTAACTAATTTGATTCTCCCAAGATTAAGTGTTTGCATAGAATTGGTCCTCCAAAACAACAAATTGATGTCAAAATTCAGAATTGGAAAACTATTTCGAAGGACAAAAACAATGAATTGTATATATCTAAAGGAATAAAAAAGATGTTTACTTATGGATAAGGAATTATTATCACAAAAAGCGAAAAAAAAATTGAGAAATTATACAAATACAATCATGTTACGGCGAAAACCAAAATCTTAGTTGAACATTTTCCTTAAGAAAAAGAACTCTTTCTAGAAGGTTGAGAAAATTTAGACAATCATACTTTAAGTGGAGAAGAATCAAATTAGGATTGAGACAAGACTCATTATTGAGAGACCCCCTAGCTCATAGCCAAAAACATCCACAAGCAGGACTGTGCATGAAGCCTTAGGGCGTGTTTTGATAGACTTCCTCAAAAGCACTTTTAAAAGAGTAAAATAAGAGAGAAAAATGAAATAAGTTTCTTCATAAGCTGAAATTAGCTTATGCCTAAGTTAATTTGTAGAAACTCTTTTATTAGTCTCTTTAAAATCTTATTTTCAACTCATACATAAGTTAGTTTTATTTTATGAAAAAATTTATTTCAATTTTTCAACTTATTTTTCTCTCATAGAAGTATTTCTAAAGAATCTTATCCGGTGAGTTAAGGACTTCAAATATTAGAATCTAGCTCGTATGCCCAAATTGAATTACTGTTTCTTTTCTTATTGTTATTTCAATTCCTAGAAAGCCAGAAAATTCTAGAATTCCTAGGAGATGTTGCCAATTGTCACACAACCCTTCAATATTAGGAATCTATTGTATTTATTCATACTACTTGAACGGAAAATTCTGAAAATTATTACCTTAGAAATTTAGCCTCGGTAGTAGGAGATTTGGTCTATCTCGAAACAAGACCAATTTTAGGCTAAATCCTTGTAGAGAACAACGGCAAATAAATAGAGGATAAGAGAAGAGAGAAAACTATTGTGCATTTTTGCATTTTCACTAGGCAATGTTTTTCAAATAGAAAGAGATTCATTCACAATTGGATATTTTGAACAAGTTCATTATGTGTTTCTTCATATTCAACAGTTTGACCATCGAATAGATGTCTAGACCCAGGGAAAAGTTGTTCGTATCAACAACTCTATTTTTGGAGTTTTCATTTTCTTGTTTCTCATTGGTAAGCATTGGTGCTTAATTTGTTTGGCTAGGTGTATGCATTGTTTGTGCACTTGTTAAAGACTCTTTTGTACTATTTATTTGATCTGGATAACCCGTGGATTTTACCCTTGCATTAAAGAAATATGTCTTCTGTGCATTTGAGTTATCTCTTGTTGCTATATCTTATCAGTACTTCTCACTAATTCTTACAAGTTGGGAGATTCTATTTTCGATGATTATTGCTCTTTCATTGAGGAGTTGTTATTGTGTTGAGTTTTTCCCCTATTTGAGTGGCATAAGAGCTCTTTGGTTAAGGGATTGCTTGGCTTGCTTGAATGATGAAAGCACACACAAAGATGACTTTTTTGAATGAAACAAATTATCACTTGTGAAAGGGCAAGATGAAAGACTTGTTATTTGTCTAGACTTTGCATCTTCCTATCTTTGTTGCTAATAAGCCGCATTCCAAGTCTGATGAAGAATGGGACTTGGAACACTAATAGGTGTGTGGCTTTATCACGTAATTTGTGGATGATAACGTTTAAAATTTTATTGCTAATGAGACAAATGCGAAAATTCTACGAAATAAGCTCAAGTCACCATGCGCTTTTAAATCAAGAACTAATGAATTGTACATGCCGAAGAACTCAATGGAGTTGAAGTACAAGGAAGGGAGGTTAAACCATGATTTTTTGTTTGAGAGGAGGATTGTTGAAAAACAAATAAAATTCTAAAATGTTAGAACAAGAGGAGAAACATGGATTTATAAGCACCTACAAAGTCTCCAACGGTGCCTTATGGATGATATAAAAGTTGGAGCGACGTGTGTGAACTCCGAATGCCTAATAAATGATATCAAAGTTGACGGTTCAACTAGGTAATCGACTTAGATGAGTGTTATATGAGGCCTTTTGGATGATGATTAAAAATCCATGAAGTTTAAGTCTAAAGTGTACAACACCATACCAATATAGAGACATCTATGTGTGAACTTCCCAGTGCCTAACAGGTGATATCAAAGTCGATTCGACTAGGTGATTGACTTAGACAAGCATGGTATGAGACCTTTTGGGTGATGATCAAAAACAAATTTACGAAGATTTAAGTCTAAAGTGAATAATATCATATCAATGTAGGCGCGTGTAAACTCTTGGTACACAAAAGCCTACACAACGACATACAATGCACAAAAAAAGAAATTCAAACTGATATCATTCCATTTTTCCAGCACTATTTATTGTATAAAATGTCTAGAAATTTAGGAGTCACTAATTGTCTATGCAGGAGTATAGTTCGGGGAAAAGCAGATTTTAAATAAATCTCGAGAATGTACTTGATCAGTAGATTCTCATGAGTTGACACCTTAGCATGATAAGGCATTAGCATTTAAGTTTTCTACATAATAATGCTACATAATAATAGGAGAAAATTTGTAATTACCTTTGAAAAATGTTTCTCGGGGCTGTCTATACACCATATTACCACATGTAAGAGAGATTCCAAATCACCATTACCACAATTTTTTATGCCCTGTCAAGAAAATCATCCAAATTCCAAATAGATAAAAATACACATATTTGTGTGTAAATCTGATCGATTATATCAATGTAGATACTTAAATTAGTAATGAACAAAATATTATCAATCATTGTAGTAACTGAAGCTTTTCACTTTAAGTGAAATAATTTAGTTGCTTTTAATCAAGTGACAAGATATATATCAGTAGCAATGTTAGCGAATCAAAATTAAAATCATTTAAGAACCCAAAAATTTAAAGCAAAACCTGTTCCAATGTATTCTTGTAGAGGTTCTTGTAGCATGCAAAAGTTTCCCGGAGCTGGAAAAGATTCCTGGTGCTAAGTATCCAAACAATATGATCATCATCCAATTGCTTGCTGTTGATAGCTTCATGTAGTTTTGATGCCTCTGACTTGGCAACCTCCAAATTTACAGCTACTTTATCATACCTGTATGAGCTTACTAGGCTCACTAAAAGCTGCACAACAATATGCATATCACATTTCGAGAGGAAATCATAGAACAAATTGGAAACTAATTAATGTTAGTGTGAATCATGAATGCAATAATAAATTCTGACTTTAATAGCTTTTTCAAAGATTCCATGAATCTTAAGTAACTGTAATCCACGATTCAAGTCATAATTTTCATGTTTGAACCAAGATTATAGAAATTACAGTTTGAAACTTAATTTGTATTCTTTCTTCTTCCTCATCTCCATCACCAATTTTAGTATTTCTGCGTATCCTCACATCATAACTTAGTTATTCAAGAAGAACATTAGATTGGTGAAGAAAAATGCATGATTTAAGAAACATCCTGATAATAACTTGACCAAGTTCTTCTGTAATATCTTTTTCACTCTCTTGCTTTACTTCATATTACAACAGAACATTGCCCATTTTTACACTCATTTACTTAAATGAGGTTAAACAAGAGGCGTTGAGCCTTTAAATCAAAGTGCTAAGAATTTTGGAACATTTAATTCACATTTAACTAAGAAATAGCTACTTCTTGCTTGAAAGACACTTGATTGACTAGACAAATCCAAGTATAAGCCTGTTTGGATAAACTTCTCTATAAGTCCTTCAAGGAAACAAAAATAGGAATGAAAAATGAAATAAGTTTCTTCATAAGTTAAAACTAACTTATATATAAGTTAGAAATAAGTTTTTTGAGAAGTTATACGAGGGAGCTTCTACAAATTAGATATGTATAAAGTAATTTTAACTTATGGAGAAACTTGTTTCATTTTTCCTCCCTATATTTTTCTCTTAAAAGTGCTTATAGAGAAATTTATCCAAACAGACCCTAAATGTTTTGAAATGTTCTTACCTTTCTAAGGGGTGGAGCAACAGAGGCTATGATGTCCTCCTCAAGTGAGCAATCAAAGAGAGAGCAGTAAGCCTGCCTCACAGCCACCAAATGGTTAGGAGTTGATGCACATGCTATTTCAACCAAAACCTGAAGGTGTTTAATCCCCTTCCTCTTAGTCTTCAATGCATCCTTTGCTAGTCTTGCATGCCTTTCTGCAGGATCATAAGTCCAGAGAATCACAGCATTCTGTCATGCATCACAAGTTCGAGTCACGTTTTCATAGTAGATCACATGATTACTTCGAAAAAATGGCATGTTTTGGAAATCAGATTGAAGTCAACAATCCAATAAACTTTATCCATGAAATGAAATGATGTGCCAAAACCTATACAATTGTCAGTACAAACATCAATATCTTGTCTAAATAGATGTAAGATTGATCGATATATTTTCTTGAGCTATGTAATTTCCTTCTAAATGACAGACAAAGAAGCATCCAAATCACACTTTCATCAAATTAATCTGCACTGACATACAAGAATGTATCACTTCTGATAAATTAGGACATCTACAATGACAATTAACCAAAGCCTTGATAGGCAGAAGAACGAAGAAGTAAATATAAAATATTTGATAGATGAACTTGAAATATATAACCCATTTATCGATCATTTTCTCTCTTCTTCACAGCCTCTCTTTTTGAAAAATGAAGTATCTTATGTGACCTTATCTTAAGCTACCCTACAAGAGGAAAAACTGAAACAATGAAAAAACATTCAGGTAAGCGAGAAATCTACAAAGTAAAAAATGCAATCCAATTCTGCATGAGCATTTAAAAAAGAAAACGTTTCCAACCAAAAAGCCATTTTTTATGAGATACCCACATAATGTTTTTGTTTACTTCCCTTCATTTAGAATAGCCAACTAATCATGAAGAACAAGTTTGATCAAATCTGGTTGGAATCTACCCACGTAATGTACTTAGATCCCATGGTTTTTTCATTCCAATAGCAAGCTATAGCTATTGGGTGAAATTTGAAGTACCCATGAATTAAATTAACATAAAAATGAAATCCAGAGTAGGCAAAAGAGCACATGATTGTTCAATGCTGGTTGGAAACCTACAGGCTAAGCATAATTGACCAATTTGTTCCAAAGAAAAACTACAATTCCAAATTAGCATAATCACTAAAAGTGGCATGACATTGTTTCGGTTAGTTTCTACGACATGCCAACAGAACACAATGTTAGAGAATTACTTTCTTCAAAGCAAAAGAAAACAGAAACCCAATTAAGTGCAGAAACCATGACATACTCTAAAATCACCAGACAGTTCAGAATGGAGACGATCAATGAGTGACTCATTGTAAAGCTGTTGATAAGTTTCTTTGATTTCCTTCCTTTGTTGAGCATTCCTGTGTCCCAATACCAATATTATCGCTTTCTCTTCAGTCCCAAATCCTATATCAAGTTTCACCATTATCACCAACCATCTTATACGAAAAACATAACTCCTACACAAATAACCATAAACCGAGAGGAAAAAAAAAGGACTAAAAAACAAGCATAAGCGTTGACAATACCTCATTACATTCCATTGGAAAGATAAAACCAAAGAACCTTATACAATTTCACACAATAATGTTTGTGGAAAACCCATTACCCCAAAAACGAAAAACTACAAAATTTCAGTGTTTTTTTTAACAGAATTCTTGCTGCCCAAATTCAGCAATAACTTAAATCATAAAAAATATTTTAAAAAATCAGTTTTTCAATATATGTCCCTGTTTTGAGAGAGAGAGAGAAACCTTGGAAAGCGTTTCTGAGTCGTTCACTGTCTTGGGTAGGAGAAGGAACAACCTCTGGAAGTTTCAATGAAGCCATTTGTTTGAGCAAGTGAAGGAGAGTTTTTTCAGTGACAACTAATCCAACTTAAGAGAAACAGTTCACACGTGTTTTGAATGTTTCAGTTGCTGTTCCCTCCCTTAAGTATCATCCAACATTTTCGATAGAATTAAGAATTTCATAACCCTTTCTCATTTACCATTTTGCCCTTCCCTGTGCAAATTGAGAAATTCCAATTGAAGTCCTTTGTGTTTATGAAATTTTGCTTGTGCCCCTTCATTCTCTTGAATTGCATGGAACCGCCCTACAATATTCACATATTTATTTTTTGGATCCAAGGAAGTCTTCCCATGTTTATCCCTCAAAACTGTTCAATTTGTTTTAATTATGACATACTCCCTCTGTTTTTAATTCATAATCATTCTATAAGAATTTGTTATATTTTTTTATTTTTATTTTACTAAAATTAATGATTTATTAATTTTTTTTTCATTTTTATCTTTAATAATTAATATATATTTATTAAACAATGTGTCTATTTATTTCTAATGTTTATTTATTTTTTTTCTAACTACCTATATAAAATTAATATTATATTTAAAAAGATAATATATTTTCAATAAAATACTATAAAAAAAATAGAGGATAAAATAAGAAAATAAGTAATAAATATTTTTAAAAATTAAAATATTAATAATTTTTTTAAGTCCGATCCAAAACCTTAAACACTATGAATAAAAAACGAAAGGAATATGTAGTTTCAGAATCTGAGCTTCATGGTTGTGTGATGTTTACGATGCGACAATATTTTTGAAAAAAATACTTCGAATCCACATGTTGTAATATATTAAATTAAAAAATTAAAAACAAAGAGTTTGACGGAATTTATGAATGTGAATGTGATATCTTTTATTCGATTTTGTACGATATGAATTCGTATTATTTAACATTTTCTTTAATGGTTTATGATATGTAAGTCGGTGTAATTTTTATATATAATTAGATAATAATATAAAATAAATATAATAATTAAATTTCAGAGTTTCACAGTTACAATTTAGAGATATTTCTTTATAAAAAAATAATGTTTAATCATTAGAGAATAAGTTATAGTGTCTAATTATATATATATATATATATATATATATATATATATATATATATATATATATATATATATATATATATATATATATAGAAGACAAGGTAGTGTAAAATCACTTTAAAATCGGAGTATTTCTTTTAGCACATTAATCATAAAGTTTAATAATTAGATATTTTATTCATTTTAAAATATTATAGAATTTATTTTTTTGAAAAATATTTAAAAATTGTCAAGAAGTATATTATAATCTTAAGTGCAAGCTTATAGTAAATTATTTTGATGATTGACTTTAACCTAGACTAATTTAAAAAATATGTAAAACACTTAATTAATGGAAGAAAAAATTACAAATAAATTTGTTGTTATGTTAAATTTCTTCCATTATTTTGAATATTATCGATGGGTTCTAACTTGTAGCCATGATTGAAGTTGATGTAGTGTGAATTGACGTGCTTCTTTATTTCAACGTTCATACCTACCATGAACCAAAACTTGTGGAACACATTCTCCGCATTCAAAATAAAAAATCTAAAGCAACAATAATTTATACTTATATATAAAAATATATATTTTTCACAAGTTTTAAATTATTTCACTTTTATAAGTTATAATCATTTCTGTCTCACCTCAAACTTCCTCCTTCAACGACTTACTCTATTAATTTTAAAATATAGAGACATTACTTTTACAACAACAATAATATAATAACTATCCATAACATTTATCATCTATTTTTTAAATGATTTATTTTTAAATTTTTAAATAATAAAATATAATATAAAAATTAATTATTTTTATAAATATAAGACTTGAATTTAAAATCTTAAATTTTAAAAATCAAGTAGAATACTGATTGACTTAATAAATATTAACAATTTTAAAATATTTTTGTTAAATAAAATATAAAAATATGAAGTATTTTGACTTAACTAATAATAATAATAATAATAAATCATTAAGTTAAATACCTAATACTCGTTATTAGATCTATAAAAAAGGGTTTTTTTATTAAAAATTAAATAGGATTTTCATAACCTTGTATTTCCCTCATTAATAATCATTTTAAATTATAATACCATTTAGTATATATAATATTCAGTTTTATAGACAATTTAGTTCCATATTAATCGTTTAGTTTCATTGAAGGAATTACAATACAGTTAGTTGTATTTTTAAAAATTAAATCAATTTATATATATATTAAATATAATGATTATTTAACACAAAAAATTTTATGAGAATTTTTTTTGACGATAAGAATTAGTTTAACTACATATATAATTTAAATTTTATTCTCTGAAAAATAGAAATTGTGTACAATGGTTGCAAGTTCCACTTCTGTTATTTAGTAATTTCTTTAACTATCTCCCACCGACATAAAGACATATACTGAAAGCATAACAAAATGTAAAAAAGAGAAGAAAAAGAAAAAAAAAAAAAAAAAGTTGTATAAACTACGTAAAATATATGCAAAGTGTGCATCATGTGCATATATAAAAGAAATTTCGAAAGTGTTAGTGGGTACCATCTTTTTTAATACTTTATTTAACACTTTTTTTTTTTTATAATTAGTTGAATCATATATGAATTAATATTGTTAATAAAAAAAGTTGGAAGAACCTTAAAGCCACATGGAGAAGAACCTTCGCAGTTGCAGATCATGACCAACTCATAATCTGAGTTTAGCTTTTTTATTGATTCCGTTATTATCGTAACTCTTATCAGAATTCGTAGTTGTAAAGCAAACTAACGCAAAATATTCAATTAAATTCGCATGCACATTGCAAGTTCAATTATATATTATTTTCTTTTTTTAAAAACTTAATAACTTGCAAGTTCAATTATGAAATTCAATATGAGATTCAGTATGATGCTGTCATGGTGACAATGTGGCATGAATATACTTTAGGAATCCTTATCCCACATAATTCACATAATTAAAAACATATATATGTTATACATTATTATCTTTTAAGATCAGTAAATATAAACAATTAAATGTGCATGTGTGTATGCGTATGGATATAGTTTACTTCAAAGTTTTTACCAAAATTATATAATAAAAAAAACGGTTTGAAAGAAAGGGTTCATTTTAAACCCTATGTCTGAAATTCCATAATTTTTTTTTTGTAAAATAACAAATCAAAATTAATATAAAAAAAACTTTTATCTAAAATTTCAAAATAAATAATATAGTAGTTGTTATGAATAAACAAAATGATGCTAACCTTCTAGCCTTGAGGACAAATTCTTAGTGCATCAATAAATTAATGAATGAATATGATGGGGTAGGGATTTTCATTATTTTGGTCCTTTGAAATCGCCTTGGAGAGTAGCAATGATTTATGTTCTAATTTACTCAAAACAAAAATGAAAGTTTGAATGATAATCGTTTATAAACAGGCTAATCAAGAAAAGTTAAGTGTTTGAATGATAATCGATGATTTTTTTCTTTTAAGCTTCGTTAAAATAATATTTCTAATAGTAAATAAAAATCATATTAAATTATTAGCTAAAATGTTTAATATTTTAAAAAAATTAAAATGCTGTCTGTCCCAAGGGAGTTTAATTAAAGTTTGGAGTATATATGAATGATGAATAAATTAATAAATAAGAGAAGAGTTCCATTGTGTTAAATGAGTTTATTTGGAATACAGCATGGGTCATAAAAAAATTATTTAAGTTGACCTATATAAGTAAAATGACATTTTTTTATCACTAAAAGTCTCAAATAAAGTGGTGCAAAAATAATTCTCAAGTCAATTAAAAATAATTATATTATAAAAAACCAGAGTTATAAAAAATATATATATATATATATATATATATATATATATATATATTATGTTTAAAAAAATATAGCACTGTTTTTTCTCTCTTTATATTAAACATCTTACTATATATTTTTATTTTATTCGCACCCACTAGTTATTATATAAAAATATTATTTACTTTCTAACAAAACATGATTAGTCTAAGATAAAATCTTAGATTTTTTTGTGTGAAAAAAATATTATACAATTTTTTTTAATACAAATCTGAAGAAGTAATGAATGTTTTTAAGTGTACCGAAGCATATATTGATTTGAGAAAATGTTTGGTTTAATTTATTTGATTTAAGTAAATAATTGTTTCAATTTTAAGTGTTTGACAAAAAAAAAAAGATTGCTTCTCCAAAAAAATTATATTAGCAAAGATGCAATTGCAATAATTTACTTATTTCAAAGTAGTTTTAAGATATGAAGAGCTTTTTTCTTATAAAAATTAAACTTGGTATACTAAGAAGGTTACAATACTGACATAAAATAATATAACATAAAATAATTTAAATATTTTAAGTTTATATATGTTTATTTTAATATAATTAAAATCAAAAATATTTTTCAACGCGCACATAATTTTTTTAGTTTACTAAGTTCTTGTCATGAGTAGCATTGATGTACTCAACAATACTATCCCTATATGTAACAAACAACAAGAGAAACAACAAAAACAAATAGTACCAAACCAAAAAAAAAAAAAAAAACAGCAATAAGAATATTATTTTACTCTTGATTATAAAAAAATAAGTATATTTTAAATATATTAATTAATAATTTTTTACACTTTATTTTGTTATGAATTTCTTAATGAACTGCTTAATTGATATACTATTGAACAAGGTACTAATATTATATATAGCCATGTTTATTAATTGGAAATCTTTTTTTTTCTATTTGATTTAATTATATAAATATTTTAAAAATTAAATTTTAAATTCTAACATTATTAATTGAAAATAATTTAAATCTTAAATATTGATTGTAATCATAACTTAGTCTTTATAAATAAGACATTTTTAATTGAAATACACACGGATAAACATGAATGATTATGATAATTAATTTTATTAAGTTTATAAAATTAATTATTATATATTAATTTTATTTTTTTACTATTAAATTTTCATGAATAAAGTAAAAATATTATTTTAAAACAAAATTTATATACTAATATCAATAAAATTGATAAATGATAATTGAATAATTTTTTATCGATCAAAATTAATTGAAGAGCTCTCTCTTCATTATCTAATAACAAGAAACATATTATTACAATCTTTAATAGAATTAAAAGATTAAAAAAAAATTATTATAAAAAATTATAAAACATCTTATTAAAAGGATTATATTTTAATTTTATTTTAACAAGGGGGTATTTTTATATATAAAACGGATATTTATTCTTTATTTTTAGCTTAACACTTCAAAGTTTTTGTGATAGGTATCATCCGAGGTACTCATGATTTTTTTAGTTTAGAGAATATGGAGTTCTCAAATTTGACAAGGAAACAACAAACAATTTTATCCATTCAGGTCCACTCATGTTGGAATTGGAATTGGAAACAACGTTATTCACATGGATGCATTTATTATTCATATATTTTATTATATCCTATCATCACTTACCCACCATACATTGACGTGACATGGGCCCTTTTACAATTAATTAATTTAATGGGAAAATGCCAGCTAACAACATTGTCGTCATCCAAATTATTCATACATATATATATTCTTAACTTTGGAATTTGAAAGGTTTTGTTTGGACTAATTAGATGTTCTTTGATTGTTTAGTAATGATAATGTTTCATCATGCATGTTGGAGAAAAAATGATATTCTTCTATCACACTAATATCAATATAACCACTAAATCTTTGAAATTGCTCTTTACGATAAAACTCTATTTAATTTCTATTCAATTACTATCTATGATTGTGTCTTTGTAGTCGACAACACATGATCCAAATTATTAAATTCACTTAAATATGTTTTTTTTTCTTCATCAAATATACCATTTTTTTAAAAAAAAATTGTTTAACTTTTGATCTATGTTATATATATATATATATATATATATATTAAAAACAATTTTGTCGATCGTGACTTTTTTTAACATTTTAGATCATAAGTCAAATTTTTTTATACTGTTTTAAGTGAATTTAATTTAAACCATCTAATGTTTGAGAGGTTATCCAAAACACTGGAAAAGTCTCAATTGGGACTAAATTTTCTTTTTTACAAAGATTAAAAATTAAACAAAAAATTTAGGAATCAAATTAAAATATAATAAAACAATAATTTTGTTGGAGAAAAAGATATTCAAGCTAATTAGATTAAAATGTTCTACTATATTTTAGTAGTTTTGATCTGTAATCGTTAAATTAAAGGGTGAGAAGTATCATATCAGTTTCTAGATTTCTTTTTAGTCAACAAAACACATGATCCAAATTAATTATTATTTTTTAGCTTTCTTCTGATATATTTTATTATATAGGTGTGATAAATATCAATATCAAGTTCTACATTGTACTTCTCCAATGTAAACGTTAAATTAAATAATTATTTATGTATATTCTCCATTAAAATATGATAATATATATATATATATATAACTTATAAAAAAATTATTTTTCCTGGTCAATCTTTCTTTCTTTCTGTTTATACCTCGTGATAATATGCCCAGGCTGTACGATTAATTAATTCCTAATCCTTAACACTGGTTGGTATGCGAGAATTAGATAAAAATAAAGGTAATGTAAAAAAAGTAAAGGTGAAAAAGAGAAAAAAGAAATAAATAATTAATAAATCCCTCTATAAAATATTTCTACTCAAATGAAAGGAGAAATAACGAAAAAAATAAATAAAAACAACTCATGTTTTGATTAACTTTTCCAGCAAAAATTCACTGAAAAGTAAACTTTAGTTTATTAAAAGCAAACCTTAATTAAATAATTAAAAGTTCTTCTAATTGATTAACTTTTTTATTAATTTAGTGAATTAAAATTATTTTTTTTATCCTTTTCTATTTTTCTTTATTTCTTTTAAATCAAACATTTTTAAATATACTATATATTAGTTATTTCTATTAATATATTTCTCTTTCTTATATATATATTTTTTTATTTCTATTCACTTTATTTTCCACTTATTTCTTTCGTTGCTACTAAAAATTCTGGTGTTATAAAATTCTCTTAGATCCTATTCATGTGAGTTTGATATTTACATAAAATTTTAGCTTATAATTTTATTACATTTTAACAAAAAAAACCTTTATGAAAAATAAAAAAAAAAGGATTTTATGATTTAAAGTTAACAACTTATTTTTGATAAATGAATTTAAAAATGGAACGATCGAATAAAAAACTTATTTTTATCAAAGTTTTTAATTTTTCATTTTACTTTAATATTTAATTATTTTAAATACAATATAGTTTATTACAAATAACTTCATATTAACTTTTTTATGTTTATAAAAAAATGTTATTATTTTGTATGTTTTAAATAAAATAGATCGTCTTAAAATTATTTTTCATTAGACATATCTAAATCTAAAACTCATTTCTATTAATTAATCACAATAATAATTAATTATAAATATAATCAACTCTTAATTAATTTTTTTTTACAAATAACTCAAACACACCAAAACACAAAAAAAATCATATGAAAGAAATATAAGCTTTTAAAATAAGTTCGTTTTGGAGTTTCTCTCATATGAAATTCTCTTTTGATTTCATTTAAATAGATGATTGCATTATATTTAAATATTAGCATTTTAAGTGGTCACATTAGAAATTGAAATAACCCTGAGGCCTATGTTGTTAAACACTCTAAAATGAAGGGCATGATTGCAACAACAATATGAACATTATGTAACTTACAACAAAATAATTAATGAATTCTCTATCTCATCTGTCTCTTTCTTTAATAGTTTTAACTTTTATATCATTTGTTGAGCTGGCCTTATATATAACTGAACTTTATATTTATATTTATTTTGAGTTATAAATTCACCATAATTTTTGGTTATCACAATTTAAGTTACAATTCATTAAAATTCAGTACGGTTTTAGAACATACTCGATAGAATAATTTCTATACTGTTACTCACTATTTTTTTTTTTTATACATTTTTACTAATTAATTTCAGTACTTCAGAAAAACTCGTGTTCAGACAACTATGATGTCAAGGAGAAATGAGTCACTGCACAACCTTTTTTAATGTACAAACATAACTTTTATTTATTTATTTTTATTTTATATTTCACATCTTCATACTACATTGGTCAAAAGCCATAACAATAAGAAATTATTAAGTGGTATTGAAACTAATATTTACATGACATGTAATTAAGTTTAATTATTTTTTTTCATAAATTAAAAAATTTAAACACATGTCATATTGTAGTTGGTTAAAATCATGAACATTTAATAATTTTGAACTACTTGTTAATTTCTGTGTCTGTAACAATAAAGCAAGCTTCACTTGATATTTGTTTATTACATTTTAAATGACGAAAATAGCCTTTGGGTGGTCCTATAAAGTGACCATACCATTTATTGGACATAGCAGTATCTCAATTGTCTCAACTCTATCAAACTTCAAAGTTCAAACACAGAAGAATCAGAATGGCTTTCAATCAAGAGTTAGAAGCTATCACCCAAGCTTTCTCAGGTTCTCTCTTTTGTTTCACACTCCCTTAAGCTTCTACTATTTTACCTCATATATTATTTATTTTTCCCCCAATATATTGTTAAATATGCATGTCCTTTGACAAAAAAAATAAATAATAATAATTGAGTTTAACGAAAGAGACTAACCAAGATTTGAACTCTTGGTGTCCATATTTAATGTCTGAATGACCATACATTAAACAAGAAGATAATATGTCAAAAATAGAAAATATATATGAATTATGTTGATTATCAGTGATTGATGATTTCAGGGCATGGAGTGGATGAGAAATCATTGGTAACAATACTGGGAAAATGGGATCCTCAAGAGAGAGAATCTTTCAGGAAGAACACACCACATTCGTTCATTGAGGATCATGAACGTCATTTTCAGAGGTGTGATGATCACTATGTTCGTCTTCTCAAGCATGAATTCGTGCGTTTTAAGGTACATGTATATAATCAGTTGGATTTCATAGTAATTGTGAAATTTATTTTCATGACTAGATATTAATTTTTTTAATAATATATTTGGTAAAGTCAAAGTCAGATTGTTTTTATAAGAATATGTATGGAAGGTGCCAACTAAAATGCATATATCACCATATATAGAATGTTAATTGGTTAATTAATCATCTCTTTCTGCTGAAGGGGTTTGACAATAACCGTGTCTGTTTAAAATTTTTTAAATTAAAATATATAAAAAGTGAATAATTTAGAGATTTTATGAAAAGTAAAAGCTATATCCCTTTAATATTTTTTTTTTTTGGTGAGTCTATGTTTTTAATAGAGTATACTTATGTAAAACACTTTTTCTTAAAAGGTAGTTATAATAAATAGAATCACATTTTTTTTTCAGTAGTAAAAGTAACTTGTCAAAATAATCAAAATTTTGCTCCAGATTCTTTTTTTTTTCTTTCAAAAGTTTAAACAAAACATTTTTTAAAAACTAATGTTTTATATTTTGATTAGAAAAACATTTTTTTTAACTCAAAATCACTTTTGTAATGAATTCTATAAAAATGTTAAATATGTAACAAAAAGATATTCACATTTTTCTTAAAAATTATTGTCACAAAATATTTATTCACATTTTTAATAGAGCAAACGTGTCCTTCTTGTTTAGGATTTTTTTTAATCTTTTCATTAATGTATACTTGTTATTGTTACACGAAGGAACTCATGGAAGTAATACTCATTTATTATTTTTATGATCATTAATAAATTCCCTTTTGTATTAATATTAAAGACAAAATGTAATGAGACGTTCAGGAAATTATCACTAGGCTTTATTAATTGTTAACACTCTGAAAAGCAAGATTCAGCTAATGAAATATAATGAACCAAAGTTGGAATAATTAGTATTATACGTGGTCCCTTATTATGTGAGTGATTTAATCAGAATGCTGTGGTGCTTTGGACCATGCACCCTTGGGAAAGAGATGCTCGTTTAGTGAAAGAGGCCCTAAAGAAGGGCCCAAGTGCCTATGGAGTGTTGGTTGAGGTCGCATGCACACGATCCTCAGAGGAGCTTTTGGGAGCTAGGAAGGCCTATCATTCTCTCTTTGATCACTCCATTGAAGAAGATGTTGCTTCTCACATCCATGGCATCGAACGAAAGGTGAGCTACACTTGCACCAATGATCTTTGTGGATCTCTTTACAATACTTGGTTACATATCATATAAGAGCATCTCTAGTGGGGGTTGTTTATAAGCAACTCTTGTGCCACATTATTGCCATATCAGTTCTGATCCACTTTATGGGTTGCTTAAATTTTAGCAACTTTACTAAATTTTAAGCAACTCATAAAGTGGACTAAAACTGATGTGACAATGATGTGGCACAGGAGTTGTTTATAAGCAACCCCTACTGGAGATGCTCTAAAGATCAATCAAGATCATAGATACGTAATGCCTTAAATCATACGATAATTTCTTAGTTTGTAGGTTTTATCATTATAAGACAATTTATATTGAAATTTCTAAAATATTACGAGTTTAATACTCATGCATTGTTAGTATAAAAGTTTTACATAATCAACCAATTAAAAATCACATTTTGTATAACTTTTAAACTAGTTATTATAAAAGTCAACAAATTTATCATTTTTGGTGAATTGTGTTTGGATAACTGCGTAAAATTGTTTTATATGTGAATGTATCGCTGTTAAATCTATTAATTATTGTTGCTTCACTTTATATGGTCTTTATAATTAAATGATGCATTGTAGACAATAATGTCAAAGCTTAAATATTAGATGCAAGATTGTTTTGATAAAATAAGTAAATGTTATATTACAAAAGAAGGTTTTGGTGAATATTTTATGGGCATGATTTTACTTGTATGTCCTTCGAAAAATAATAGTATATCTAAGTCAAATTAACACTATTATCTTTTTGAACAGCTATTGGTTGCCCTTGTGAGTGCCTATAGATATGAAGGATCGAAGGTTAAAGATGACACTGCAAAATCAGAGGCCAAAATCCTTTCCAATGCCATTAAGAATGTTCATAAGAAGCCTATTAATGAGGATGATGAAGTAATAAGGATATTGGCAACAAGAAGCAAGCTACATCTACAAGCAGTTTACAAGCACTATAAAGAGATATCTGGCAAGAACCTTGATGAGGTAATAGAAACTACTAATGCCCAATAATTATGCCATTTGAATTTCTTTTATGATCCTCTCTTATATATGCTACCTTAAGTTTTGAGGTTCTATTGTACTTCAAATTTGATGAGATTTTATTCCTAATTAAACCTTCAATGCGTATGGCTAGGACCTTGATGATTTAAGATTTAAAGAGACTGTGCAATGCCTTTGTACCCCACAGATATATTTCAGTAAGGTAAGTTACAAGTTTAGAATCCAACACCCGAAGTTCTTGCTTTTGTGTTCCCTTTTTATTTTATAACAATAATAATAAACTTTATTATAAATTGCATTCTTTTTTGTCCCCAGGTTTTGGATGCAGCATTGAGAATTGATGTGGACAAGAATACTAAGAAATCACTTACTCGTGTTATTGTTACTCGAGCTGACATTGATATAAAGGACATAAAAGCAGAGTACCATAACCTATATGGAGTTTCTTTACCACAGAAAGTTGAAGAGGTTGCTAGAGGAAACTACAAGGATTTCTTGCTAAACTTGATTGCAAGAGGCTAATTGAAGAAAATAAAAAGAGAACAAAACCTTGGAAGATGAACTTCAAGTTTAATCTCTATCCAGTGTATTTTTTTTCGTCTAATTTTCCTTGGATTGTTGTTGATCATTTTCATTGCATGATGCTTCATCTTGTATTATTAGTTTTCCAGAAAAGTGAGAAGTGTAATCAAATTAAACTATTCACGTATTTCTTCCAAGACAAATTTCCTTTTCTATCATCTTGTTACAATCCCAATTGTACTTACAAAATTGCAATACACCTTTCTTCAAGTAATAAAGAATCTTTGATATTCTTGTCCATTTCTTCTGCATGATCTTTGTCTGAATTGAGTCTTTTAGTTCTTTTTTGAAAAGATAGGGAAGTATCTACAAAACACACTCAACAATATGGTTTGTTCAGTTATTCCTATACTTAATTATTTACCTAGTTATTTC
Source organism: Cajanus cajan (assembly GCF_000230855.2). Taxonomy (NCBI): domain Eukaryota; kingdom Viridiplantae; phylum Streptophyta; class Magnoliopsida; order Fabales; family Fabaceae; genus Cajanus; species Cajanus cajan. The sequence goes on along the minus strand of NC_138524.1, from coordinate 54,778,842 downwards.
ACATTGTTGGGTTTTGAGCTCTTTTCTTATGTAAGGAATAGACTCAAATATGTAAGTCCTTTATATCTCACTTAATCAAGCGAAAATAAAAGGTTAGATTTGAGTTGAGAGAGATAATTATTATTGAGAGAGAACGACAACAAATACAAAGAGAAGAGAAGAGGAAAAGTCATTGTGCATTTTTTCATTCCCACCTTGCAAAATTTTTCATATTGCATTAAGAGATTTGTTTTTTGTTGAATTAGACTAAAATTTGGACAATAGATTTGGAGTGAGAAAAAACCTGTCCGTATCAACGACTCTATTTTTGGAGTTTTCATTTTGTTTGTCATTTGTAATCAATTGTGCTTAATATTTTTGATTGATCGTAAGCATTGTTTGGTGCATTCATTGGATACTCTCTTGTACCCTTTGTTGATCATAGTGGAGATTCTCTTTGGTTTGGGCAACTTATGATTTTAACCTTTAGATTGAAGAGTTTTTCACGTTCAAAATCTTTTTGTCTCTTGTGTATTTGGATTACCTTTTCTTTTTGCTCTATTTTTTGGTGCTCCATACTAATTCTTGTAAGTTGGGAGATCTTATTTCCATTGTATATTGCTCTTTTATTGAGTTGTTATTGTATTGGACTTTTTCTCATAACACATGATGTTCTAATAATCGACCCTAATTGACTATAACCAACCTTATGACAAATACAATAATTGTCTACTTCGGGCATCATTCGTTTTTGGTCATAACTCAATTATATCAAATAACTTGGTTGGATCGTACACTACTTCCTCAATCTTGAGTTTAATTGAAAGTGAAGAGATTGAAATATTTGCCTTATAGTTCCTTACTTGGTAAGCTAATTATTAAATAAAATAATAATAATATGAAATATATAAAAATTAAGTCAACATTTTTAGAATGTCGCTACTGTTGAGTGTCTTTTGTTCTTCATTTACACTCAACTTTTGGTACTCTTTTTGGTAATTGTAGATATTTATATATGTTATTTTACCCCCTAAATTGGAAGAATCAAATTATACTAAAAGGGTAGAAGAGTAGTAGCAAAATCTTAAGGAATTTCTTCCATTTTTGCAGAAAATTTGAGAAGGCAGAGATCCACAGCCATAACAATGGATCTGGAGCTCGAGCTGTGGAAATATGGGAAGGAATTAGGAGGTCAGAAACTTGCAGCTATAGTTGTGGTTCTGCAGCTATAGCTGTGGAAATATGGATTGCAATTTTGAAGTTCCAGAGACTTGAAGCTAAAACTGTGGACTCACAGCTAAAGCCATGGAGCACCCAGGATCCAACAAAAGTTCCAGAAATTCACATCCATAGCTGTGGTTTCACCGCTGCAACGCTGAGACTTACTTCACCATGAAGGATTTGCCACAGCTATAGCTGTGGATCTGCAGTTGCAGCGTTGGAGGTTTCTTCACCCTGAAGGACCCTTCACAGCCATAGCTGTGGATTTACAGCTGCAGCTGTGGGAGGAAAAATCACTTTTTGCCTCTGTTTTAAGCTCATATAAAAGGGGAAAATCTGAAAAACAGGGGGCATCATGAAACACAAAGAGAAAAATAGGATTGGGAGTACGAAGAGGAGAAAAACAGGGCAAGAGTGAAGATTGGGAAGTTGGATCATTTGGGAACGAAGATCAACCCCTTCTCTTCATCTTTTACTTTGTGATTTCTTCTTCTACTCCTCTGATCTTGTAATGGCCATGTGTGGCTAAATCTTTTGAGGATTGGTCCTGGTGTAACTACTAACTCTTCTATTTCTTAAATCTATATATGCATTTCATTCTCATTACTTGTGCTTGATTCTACTTTTAATGCTTATACCGGCTTGATCACCCGTTATATGATATTTGATTTTTGAATCCGGTTGGAAAACGTTTTTGAAAACCCGAACTGAATCTTTCACCTAAACATCTCTTGCTCTAGGAATAGACTTGATTTGTTTAATCACCTTGTTCAAGTCATTGTTCTTAATGCAAAGTGTTAATCATAAAACATAGAGGAATCATGTTTTAGATTAATCACTTTAGGATTCAACTTTGAGGGATCTTGTTGAATTACTAAATGAACGTGGAAATCATGAAGATGAAATCATATTTATTTTAAGGAATTTTAAGAGTTAGCAAGTGCTCCTGGGTCCAATCCTTATTTTATATAATTTTTCTTATAACTTTTACATTACCATTTTAATTTTGTTTCACATTAGCTCACTTTCAATCATATCAAAATCTCTTTATTAATCATTGGAGTAAGAATTACTAAACTCTCAAATCCCTGAGGACGATACTTAATTACTACATCGAAACTTGGTTTGCTTGCCAAGTGGTGTGTTTGCAAATCTGGCGCCCTTACCGGGGATTTGGTGCTATTTAGTAACTCTTGTTCTTGTGATTTTGTAATTGTGTAAATAATTCATTTTGTGAATATTTATAATATATAGATGCATTTGTCTTGTTGTGTTTTGTGGACTCACCTTGTTGTGCAGACTTCTTGAAATTGTATGCGACAGAAAACTCCAGCCGAGGAATTACATTTTGACCCTGAAATTGAAAGAACGGCAAGGAGGAACAACAGTAGGACAAGAAGGCTTAGACAATTAGAGAGAATCCAAAAACAACAACAAGATCTTCCAAGTTCTTCTACTTCATCAAATCAACCATTCCTTGAATCAGAGATGGCTGAAGAGGGATTAGGAACTCATAATGGTGGACATGGACCAGCCAGACCTCCCAGAAGGACCCTAGGTGATTACGCACAACAACATGGTCCTAGGCATTTCTCCAGTATTACAGTTCCAAATACTTCTATAGCTATAGAGATGAAGCCTGCCTTCCTTACTTTGGTTAGCTCATAACAATTTGCTGGCCTAGATCATGAAGACCCATACTCACACCTGTCAAATTTCTATGAGCTATGTGGAACAATGGGAATACCTGAAGGTGATGAGGAAGCTGTATACTTGAGGTTTTTTCCATTGTCTCTAATAGGAAAAGCTAAAGTTTGGTTACAATCTCACCCTAATCAAAGTTTGACAAGCTAGGGTTATGTGGAAAATAAGTTTGTTAATAGATTCTATCCATCATCCAAGTATATTAAGGCCAAATCAGAAATCACAACTTTTAGGCAAGGTGCAGATGAACCATTTTGTGAATCTTGGGAGAGATTTAAGTCATTGCTTAGAAAATGTCCTAACCATGGATTTGAAGATATAACTCAACTCAATTTCTTTGTTAATAGAATCAAGCCTGAGGTGAAGATGTTATTAGATGCAGCAGCTGGTGAAACCATGATGTCTGTAAGCCCAGAGGAAGCTACTCAAATTATAGAGTCTTTGGCATCTTCTGATCACCAAGCAGAGCATGGAAGACATCAATCTCATAAAAGAGGAGTTCTTAATCTCAGTACTAGTGATGCAATCCTTGCTCATAACAAGCTGTTATCTCAACAGATTGAAGCACTGACTAAGCAGATGGCCAAAATACCACAGCAGCTTCATGCCATTGCTTCCTCCCCAGCTCAATCAAATTCTTCTTTAAAGTGTGATTTTTGTGGGGGAGATCATCCCAATGGCCATTGTTCTAAGAACTCAAATGAAGAAGAGGTCAACTACGTGGGTAACCAACCGAAAGGAGGTAATTTTAATTCCCATAATTATAATACTAACAATTATATGCAGGGGAATCAAGGTTGGAAAAAAAATAACAACCAGGGATATGGATGGAAGAATGAAGCTGGACCATCCAATAGGCCACCACCACAACAACAACAACAACATCAACCTGTTTATCCCTCTATGCATGAAAGAACCAGTAAATTGGATGAGACTCTGAACTAATTCATGCAGGTGTCTATGAACAACCAGAAAAACACTGAAGCTTCCATCAAGAATTTAGAAGTACAGGTGGGTCAACTAGTTAAGCAATTAGCTAACATGTCTGGAGGCCCATTTTCAGCCAACACCAAGACCAACCCCAAGGAGTATTGCCAAGCCATAACAACAAGAAGTGGGAAGGTGGTAGGTAGTGATGTTGGGGTAAGTGAGAAAAATGAAAAGAAAGAAAATGTTGAATTGAGGGAGGTTGAGGAAGAGTGTGAGAAGAATGAGGAAGAAAACGATAAAAATGAAAGTGTAAATAGTGAGAAAATAAAATAGAAGAATGGAGTTGAGAAGGAGAAAAAGAAAAAGAAGGGCAAGGAAGTCATTTCCACTATTGTTGTAAGAAACTTACCTTACCCTCATGCTCCTTCTAAGAAAGAAAAAGAAAGACAGTTCTTGAGATTTCTAGATATCATAAAGAAGCTCCAGATTAATATTCCCTTCACTGAAGCCATGGAACAAATGCCCACTTATGCTCGGTTCATGAAGGAATTGTTGACTAAGAAGAGAAAAATTCTTGAAGAAGAGACTATGGAGCTTGAGGCAGGATGCAGTGCTATTATACAGAAGTCTTTACCTCAGAAATCAAGAGATCCAGGCAGTTTCACTCTCCCAGTATCAATTGGTAATTTATCAGTGGGTAAGGCACTCTTAGACCTTGGAGCCAATATTAATTTGATGCCTTTATCTATGCTGAAGAAGATAGGAGAAATGGAAGTAAGACCTACAAGAATGACCTTGCAGTTGGCAGACAAATCCATCAAGTTTCCACATGGTATAGTGGAAGATATGATAGTGAAGGTTGATAAGTTTATGTTCCCGGTTGATTTCATAGTCATGGATATGGAAGAGGATGTAGAAGTTCCTTTGATATTGGGCAGACCCTTTATGAAGACAACTCGAGTTATCATTGACATGGATGATGGAAAGCTAAAGGATAGGGTCCAAGATGAGGAAGTGAGTTTCAATGTATTTGAAACAACGAATTTTCCAAAAGGCAACAAAGATTGGTTTAGAATTGATGTATTAGATGATGTGTACTTGGAAACTCAAAATGATTTCAAGAGCTCATCGCCACTGGAGAAGGCTTTGCCTATCTCTAACGAAGAATTGGATAAGGTCATTGGTAAAGCTTGTCATTTCCCTATGGAGTTGGAGCACAAAGCATTTTGGGCTTTGAAGGCCTTAAATTATGATTTGAAGGCAGTAGGGGAGAAAAGAAAGCTCCAATTGCATGAACTAGAAGAAATGAAGTTGCAGGCTTATAAGTCTTCTAGATCTTACAAGCACAAAGCCAAGATATACCATGACAGGAAAATTCTGAACAGGAACTTCCAACCTGGCCAACAAGTATTGCTGTTCAATTCTAGGCTGAAACTTTTCCCTGGGAAGCTCAAATCTAAGTGGTCAGGCCCTTTCTCAATTAAATCTATCAAATCATATAGAGCAATTGAACTTGAAGATCCTGTCTCTAGAAGGACTTGGTTAGTCAATGGTCAAAGGCTCAAGCATTATCTGGGTGGTGAAGTGGAAAGACTCACCACCATCACTCAATTGAAGGAGCCATGATCATACATGAATTGTCAAGCTAAAGACATTAAATTAGCATGTTCTGGTTTAATTCTTGGTTTAAGTTCCGAATTGTGTGTTGAATAGTGATTGTTAATGGATTTTGTTCATAGCTAAGTGTGGTCTTATAATGCATGTTGTTGTGTATGTGAATGATATATAATGTGTTAAAGCTGCTGACAACTTATTTTGTGCTTATTGTGTGTTTGTGTGTAATAGTTGGAGCCTCAGAGTTTGGTCTGTAATAACATGTGTTTGTAGTGTGTTTTTGTCTGAGTTCATTCTGCTTGTTGTTTGTTGGTTGAGTTTCTGTTGATGTTGATGTTTAATTACAATTTAAATTGAGTTTCGTTTTAAATAGAAGAGTTAGTAGTTAATATTTTTTTGTTCATAGAGTTGCTTGAGTTCAAAATGAATGTTATTTGATGATTGAACTGTCTTAAAGTGTGTTAAGATTGCTGATTTTGTTTGAGGGTCTGTTTGTGTTTTTGGTGATGTGTAGTGAAGTATGTTAGTTCATAGTGGTATTTGATTTCATAGTGGTTGTTGTTTGATCTTTATAATGTTTTAAATTTGGAGCCTGTTGTGCTAGCATGAGAAAAGTCATTTGTGCGTGCAAGATTAATAGTATGTTGTAATTGTTATGCTAATTATATTAGCTTGATTCAATTGAGTGTCTTAGGCAATCTGTTGGTGTGGTATGATAAATTAGGTAGTTAAAATATTTGGTAAGGAGTGTGAGTTTGGGGAATATAGAATGCTGAATGATAGGTAGTGTAGCTGATTTTTGAGAAACCAAATCCCACCGCTCCGCGCTAGCGTCACAACTAAGGCGCTAAGTTTCTGTCAAGGACTTTTTGCATGAACAATTTTACAGCTGCAGCATGGAGAGCTATAGCCATAGCGTCAACTCTCTATTGGTCATCTTTGTGTGTTTAGAATTCCAACGCTCAAGCGCTAGCGTCACAGCCATGGCGCCAAGTTTCTGTCTCAGCACAATTTGCATATTAAATTTCCAGCGCTCAAGCGCCAAAACTGCAGCCATAACGCCAAGTCCCTGGAGCTCTTTCTTGAGTTCAAAAATTTCACTGCTACAGCGCCCATTTCACAGCCATGGTGCTAATTTTCTGCCAAGACCCTTTTTGTATATAAAACTACCAGCGCTGAAGCGCCAATTTCATGGCCATAACATCAATTTTCTGCAAGGATTTCTCAGATGGAAAACAAGTTCACAGTTGAAGCCCCAACTTCTAAGCCAAGAAGCTAACTCCCTGCCCCAATTCTTTGGATCTTCATATTCTCACCGCTCCAGCGCTGGCACCAACGCCATAGCCCCAGCTCTCTGGAAAACCTTTTCACACTTCAACTCACCCAACGCTGCAGCGGTGGTATTGGAGCTTGAGCTGTGGGGCACGAAGTCAGTTTTAAATAAAAAGGAGAGGAACAGTTTTGAGTCAGTTTTAAAAACTGAACCTCCCCCTCTACCTCTTCGTCTTTCTTTTTCTCTCATTCATGAAACCCATTAACTTCTCCACACTTCAACGTTCCCTCACATTTCCTCAATAAAGTTCCCACTTTTAGGCACCAAGGTTCCATTTTTCTTAAATCATTTCACTCAAAAGCCTCAAAGAGCACCCTATTCACGTGGATTTCAAGGTGAAGCCTCAAAGAGCATCAAGGTTCCATTTTTCTTCTCTTCATTGCATGAGAAACGTGAGTGAGCTCTTTTTCTTTCATGACCAAGATTCACTAGTGGAAAAAAGGCTTTTAAAATCGGTTATTTTTCACTTTTAAAATCGGTTCCATAACCGATTTTAAAAGAGCCAATTTTAAAAGTTAGACTTTTAAAAAAAGTTAACTTTTAAGATCGGTTGTCTTATAACCGATCTTAAAAGTTTTGGCCAAGGAAAAAAATTAAACTGGAACGGGCCGTTCCAAAACTGGAACAGGCAGTTCCAGATTGTAAAAAAGACTATTTGAAGAAGGAAATCAGAACGGCCCGTACTGAAAGCAGAACGGGTCGTTCTCCATGCAGAACGGGTCGTTCTCCATGCAGAACAGGCCGTTCTCCTTTCAGAACAGGCCGTTCCAGCTTCGAAATTTAGCGAAAATGAACCTACAACGAAAACAGAAACAAGAGAAGCGCATGAGAAAACAAAAAGACACATAAGAAGAGGAAAACGAAAACGAAAACAACAATGAAATTTACCTCTTTAGAAAATGAGAGCGCGAGAGAGTAAAAAACGAATGGAGGGAAAGATTAAAGAGAATGAGATTGGAGGGAAATATAAAAGGTTTCTGACGATACTTTTAAAATCGGTTATTTAAGAACCGATTTTATATACTACATACAAAATCAGTTCTGAAATAACCGATTTTAACAGTGCTACTTTTAAAATCAGTTCTAAAATAACCGATTTTAAAAGTAGTACTTTTAAAATCGATTATAAAATAATGGATCTTAAAAGTACTTTTAAGATCGATTATTTTATAACTGATCTTAAAAGTTATGGCTGATACAACTTTTAAGATCGGTTCTTTTGTAACCGATCTTAAAAGTTGTGTCAGACATACCTTTTAAGATCGGTCATAAAATAACGGTTAAATTTGAACCGATCTTAAAAGTGTTCATTTTATTTACAAAATTGCCACCGCGTCACTTTTAAGATCGATTACCTTATAACCGATCTTAAAACTCCGATTTTAAATCCAATTTTTGCACTAGTGATTTATGATTCTTTGGTAGATTCTTTGATCAATGGAGAGGTGATTTATGATTCATTTTCTTCTTGGACTGAAATGTTTGAATTTTGGGATGTTTAATAATCCACCTTGCACATGCATGACCATTACATGTTTTTGCTTGCTATATGCTTGACAAAATGCCTAAGTGAAAATTGATTTCATTTTTCTAAATCAAAAGAATCTTGTGGTGGGCTGATCATGGAAGCAAGTAGGATTTAGTGCTAATAGCATTTCATTGGTGGCTGTTTGTTTAAATACATGTGAAAAATTCTCGTTGAAATATTTTCTTGTTCATTGGTGGCTTTGAAATAACTTGAGCGTTTCACATGTTAGACTGTTTTTCAATCATTCATTATGCCCCGTGAAGAATTGTGTTCAACTTGGTTTGTATGATCAACTTATGGATTAACTTGGTTGCAAGGTTGGTTTTAATTTTTAGATAGCATGCTCAAGAGGTGGTGGTTCTCGACCAACCCACGAAATTCCGGTTGATCATAAATGAAAGAAAGTGGTAGCCTATACCCATGGCCTACACCGGAACAATTCTAAGATACAATTTTCTGGCTTGGGGACAGTCCTATATTTTCTGGAGGGGGTGGAGATCAAGGTGAATAACTTCATGGTGGGGAGCAGGAGCATGAGCAGACAATGATAAAGAAGGAGATGATGGAGGGTCGTTGTCACCCTCGTTCTGAGAAAGAGGAGTTCCACTTTAATTTTATGCCATTTTAAATTTCAGTCATTTTAAATTCTAGTTGTTTTAGTTTCTATTTTGTTAATTGTTTGGACTATCTGGTGGTTTATATACTTTTTGTGAATTAACAATCACCAAAAAAAAAAATTTGGGAAAAATTGAAAATCATTCTTGAAAGGTAGGAAATGAGATGGCTTTTAGATCAACAAAAAGTGAAAACACATCTTTTGATTCACCTTAAAATGGTTTGTTTTGAGACTTGCTTTGAGGTTGTACTCATCCAATTTGTTTGATCATGAAGTTGTGAGGTATTTGATTAGCATGACATGAAAGATCAATAATTGAACATTTAGCCAAACCGGTGAAGGAAAGAAACTAAACAGTGCATAGATCATATCTTTCTTTGAGGGCCATCATCATAATATATGTGTTTGCATTGGTTGAGTCTTGAATAACTGCTCTTGTGAGAAGTTTTGGATGGGATCAAGGCATTTCATTTTTCAAAATTGAATCCTTCTTAAGCCTAGAGCTAAACAGTAAACCATGATTGAATCTCTTTCTTGAAAAACTTGTTTGAGCTTTAACCTTCAGCCAACTTTTAGCCTTTTCCTAATACCAACTCTCCACCCTTACCAAACTCTTGAGAGCATAATGGAAATGAATTGGGGGTTAAGTTGGGGGAGTTGTTAAAATTGTCAAGGTTGAAGGAAAATGGTGAAATCAAGATAGTGCAAACTTTGAAGGAAAGAATCGCCCTTATAGCAAAATCATTGTTCAAGTTTAAATCAAAAGTAGTGCTTATGCTTGGTAATTTTATTTTCATTTTCAAAAAAAAAATAATAAAAAAAATAAAAAAAATTCAAAATGAAAATCAAAAGAAAAATAAGCAAGCACTTGTGCATGAAGTTTCAAGAGAGAGGGGGATTCTTAAAAGTTGGTCATACATTCTTGTGGAAGTAGGGTGTTTAATAGAAGGAAGAAATTGGGCTGTGAGAGAAATGGTTGGAGTTGAATAGAAAGAGTGATTCACTTTCATTTTGCTCTCTTGAGTTTTAAACTTTCCTGACTAGAAAAACCATCTTTTTTTTAGCCAAGCTTCAGTAAAACCTTCAAAAGTCCTTGTGATCCTTAATTTTCTCTCAAAGAGCAGTAATGAAGAGATGATATCAATGTTTATGTTCATAAAAATGATGAGTGGAACTGAGAGAAATGTAACATTGTTAAAAAAAAAAAAAGGGCTGATTCAGTAGCCCAGAACGGGCCGTTCCCAAACTGGAACGGGCCGTTCCAAGCTACTGAATTGAACTACATATTGTAGTTGAGAACGGGCCGTTCTGGGAAGGAGAACGGACCGTTCTGGAGGGAGAACGGGCCGTTCTGGAGGGAGAACGGGCCGTTCCGGATGAGTCCCAGAACGGGCCGTTCTGATTTCAGAACGGGCCGTTCTGGGTGTGAATTTTGTGCGTGATTTGGGAGTTCGGAACGGGCCGTTTCGAACTCGGTACGGGCCGTTCTGGGCCAATCCGAAAGTCTATAAATAGGGGGTTGGGGGCCTTCAGGAGTTTTGGAGTTTTTAGAGAGAAGTTTTAGAGAGAAGGTCTCTGGGTCAGTGAGCTCCTTTCTCTCCCAAATTTCTCTGTTTGACTCCTTTTCTCCTCTAGATCACTAACTCCTTCTGACTTTTCTTGAAATTCAGATTAGAAAGCTTGCTTTGGGAGGATTGAAGTTCCGGGTTGAGTTTTGGAAAGGAATTCTTTTTCGTCACAGTTGTTGGCCATTCTTAGCCAACCTTCAGGTAAGGGAAGCTAGAATGTTTGTTATTTAAGTTGCATGTGAGTTTAGAAACTCAATTGATGCATGAAAGTTGAGGATCCATGGCTGGATCGGAGAATTCGCTAATTGTTCAAAGTCTTGGAAAAAAAATGGGGTTTCTGGTGAATTTGATGCATCAGATGGGTGCATGTTGATTCTAGGTTTATTTAAGTTGTATGGAGCCTATGCATTGTATTTTGTGTTTGCATGTGGCTGGATTTGTTGGTGTGGATGAGAGTTTGTGAACTCTGTTACTGGAATTTAGGTCGGGCGCAGGTTGAATGCGCTAGGCGTGGATGAGTCTTGGGACTCTCAGGCTGGGATTAGGCTGGGCGAGCTTAGGCTACGCCGAGCGTGAATAAGTTTATGAATGAATTGATGCTTATGCATGTTTAAAGTTGAAGTTTTAGATCATGTATGTATGATATATGATGTATGGTGAGGTGTGATTCATATGTATGCTTTGTGATGATAGGTATGAATGTTTGAATATGATATGACATGCGTATATGTTCATATGAGTATGACTGTTGATCATAATGGTGGGCAGACCATTATGATGTATGATGCATTATTGCATGTGATGTCTTATGACATGTGTATGACTGTTGATCATAATGGTGGGCAGACCATTATGATGTATGATGCATTATTGCATGTGATGTCTTATGACATGTGTATGATTGTTGATCATGATGGTGGGCAGACCATTATGATGTATGATGCATGATTGCATGTGATGCCTATGGCATGAGTCTAGCCTAGGACTTGAGGAGAGGAAAAATATTTTCGAACTGGAAGAGCTCACATAGAGTCTCTTGAGAGTGGTGCTTGGATAGGCCACTGATATATGAGAGTGGTGCTCTGGGAGGCCACTAGATTTGGGAGAGTGGTGCTCAGATAGGCCACTGGGTTGGGTGAGTCTCCTCTAAGTCCTTAGCTAGTGTTGGAGTGGGGTATGAGGTCAGGGCTAGCTTGGAGTCGAGGTGACCGCTGCGAGACGGGGAGTTTGATCCTCGTGTTAGGGTTACCATTTTGGGTAGCGATTTTTGTCTGTTTGACCGGCACTAGGAAATATTATTTTTGGGATGACTGTACATATATGGCATTTTATTTTGTATTTAAAGAATTTGGTTATTTTTATTCTTATCTATACCTGTATGTATGAGTTATCCAATTTAATATTTTCCTTAGTTCACTAGTAGTAGTGCGATTCCACTAAGTGTAGAGACCATGGCGGGTCGTTACACTTTTATGGTATCAGAGCCGGTCGAGTCTGTTAGGATGCTCTGTGGGGAGTGATCCTTCTATGTTTCTGTTGTGTCATATCTTTGATATGTGTTAATTTTGGTGAGTTGTAGTGGTAAAGTGTTAGTAAAAGAATGTTTGAATTCTTTTAGTATGATGAGACCTCAGTTTGATCAGATCGCTAGAACTATGGAGATGATGGCCATAGTGATGCAATAGTAAAGTGCTTACTTTGCTCAGATGGAGGTGGGTAGAGCTGTGGTTGAGGCAGTTAGACCGGTGGTCTCTCAGGCAGAGTTCAGGAGATGTTAGCTTCTTCAGTTCAAGGGGGATTCAGATCATGATGTGGCATATTAGTGGTTTTGTGAGATGAAGAAGATCTTCAGTGTTTTGAGATCTTATGAGGAAAGGAAGTTGGCCTATGCAATATGTATACTGGCAGGCGAGGCTGAGTACTGGTGGAGAGACACCAAACAAATGTTAGAGAACAGGAGTGTACCTGTTGATAGGGATTGCATTAAGAGAGCCTGTCTGTTCTAGATTATGCTATGAGGTTTGAGCATTTAGCTCGTTTCTACTCTCAGGCCATATCTGAGGCTTGGAGATGTAGAAAGTTTGCAGAGGGATTGAGGCACGAGCTGAAGAGGGTCATAGTCCCTATGTCCATAGTGGAGTTTCCTGCCTTGGTTGAGAAGGCAAAGACTTTTGAGAGTTTGGAGGGTGGTAGTAGCAGTGGTAAGGCTGCTAGAGTTCAGGAGGGGAGGCCAGTAGAGGGGACCCTATGACAGACCTGTACAGTCTCAGAGAGGAGCTGTTAGTAGAGGACCTCGACCTGTTACTTCTCAGGGCGGAGCACAGTCGGTGCGGTGCTACAGATGTGGAAGATCACATATGGTTAGAGATTGTTCTCATCCGGGGAATGTTTGCTTCAGATGTGGTAGGCCAGGCCACATCACTAGAGATTGTCAGACACCGCCGACTTCATCTGGGAGTGCCCCGAGGCCACCTAGACCTACAACTGCGGGGAGAGTGTTTACATTATCAGGTGCAGAGGCTTCCACTTCATCAGACTTGGTGAAGGGGAAAGGGAAGGCAGCATGTGAGGATGTTTTATTTTTTGTTCGATTCTGGTGCCACACATTCATTTATTTTTGTTGATTGTGTGGGGAGATTGGGTTGTTGGTGTCTGCAGGGCACGTTGTTTTGTATGTATCTACTCTGGCTTCAATTTCTTTGATGACATTGGAGATGTGTGTGAGATTCCTAATAGAGGTGTTTTGGTAGGAGGTTCTGAGTGAACCTGATTGGGTTGCTCATGATAGATATTAACATAATCTTAGGGATGGATTGGTTATCTGCCCATCACATCCTTATAGATTGTGCTCGGAGAAGATTGGTATTTCCTCAGTTGGAGGATGAGGTGTTGTTGTCAGCGGGTCAGGCTGAGTAGTTGATGAAAGATGGAGCTGAGTGCTTCATGTTGTTTGTCGTTTTGAATGATTGAGATGGAGAGGGCCATCACTGGGATTGAGATTGTCAGTGAGTTTCCTGAGGTGTTCCCAGATGATGTGCCGGGATTGTTACCTATGCGTGATGTTGTATTTAGCATTGACCTGGTATTGGGTGCAAGATCGGTATCAGTGGCTTCTTATAGGATGGTTCAAGCTAAGTTGGTAAAGCTGAAGAAACAGATCGAGGATTTGTTGGAGAAATAGTAGTGAGGTCCAATGTTTCTCCTTGGGGTGCCTTGGTACTGTTAGTAGAGAAAGATGGTGGGGCCGTTTGTGTGATTATCGGCAATCGGCAACTGAATAAATTGACGATAAGGAATAAGTATCCGCTTTTGAGAATTGATGAGTTGATGGATCAACTGAGGGGAGCTTCGATGTTTTGATGATATATTGGTGTATTCTAGATCTTTGGAGGATCACTATGAGCATTTGAGGTTGGTTTTACAGGTACTGAGAGAGAGGTAGTTGTATGCCAAGCTGTCCAAGGGTGAGTTTTGACTGTCTGAGGTGAGATTTGGGGCATGTGATATCGGCAGAGGGGATGGTAGTGGATCGAGCCAAGGTCGAGGCTGTGATTCAGTGGGAGTGTCCGAGGATTGTTACGGAGATTAGGAGTTTTGTTGGGTTAACGGGTTACTATCAGAGATTTATAGAAGGTTTCTCTTGAATAGTAATGTCTTTGACTTAACTGACTCGGAAGGATCAACTTTTGTTTGGATGGACGCTTGTGAGAAAAGTTTTCAGGAATTGAAGGAGTGATTGACTACTTCTCCAATTTTGGTGTTACCTGACACTGGTGAGTATTTTGATATGTTTTTGTGATGCTTTTCACCAGAGGTTGGGCTGTGTGTTGATGCAGGAAGGGAGAATAGTAGTGTATGCTTCGAGGCAACATAAGACTCATGAGAGGAATTATCCTACTCATGATTTGGAGCTTGCAGCTATGGTGCTTGCCTTGAAGTCGTGGAGGCACTATCTGTATGATGCGAGATTCAATGTATTTAGTGATAAAAGGGAGTTTGAATATGAGGCAGAGGAGGTGGATGGAATTCCTAAAGGATTTTGATTTCAAAGTTGATGTATATCCTGGAAAGGCGAGTGTGGTAGCAGATGTATTGAGTAGGAAATTCATTCATGTGTCGGTTATGATGATTAAGGACTTGGAGCTGATTGAGTAGTTTAGAGATTTGAGACTAGAGGTGGTGGTTGTTCATGATCATATTAGTTGTGGTATGATCACCATAACTAATGATTTCTTAAGACAGGTGGGAACTAAGCAATTACATGATCTAGAGTTGTTGAGGATTTTGGGATTGCTTGGTATTGAGAAGGCAGCTGGTTTTGAGCTTAGTGCTTTGAGCTTAGTGCTAATGGAGATTCTCGAGTGGAAGTGTGATAGTGTCACTAAGGACTTTGTGGTTGGGTTGCCTAGGACAGCTAGGAACAGTGACTCTATCTGGGTGATTGTTGATAGGTTGACAAAGTGTGCGCACTTTCTTCCTGTCAAGAGGTGGTTCTTGGAGAGGCTTGCACAGTTGTATATTAGAGAGATAGTACAGTTGTATGGAGTGTCCTCTAGTATTATCTCTGATAGAGATCCAAGGTTTACTTCCAGGTTGGCAGACTCCGCATCAGGTTTTGGGGACGAGGTTGAGGTTGAGCTTCGCTTATCATCCACAGACAGATGGTCAGTCGAAAAGGACAATTCAGTCACTAGAGGACCTTCTGAGAGCTTGTGTGTTGGGTCATCTGGGTAGCTAGGAGGCCATTGGTAGAGTTTACCTACAATAACAGTTATCATTCGAATATTGGCATGATGTCTTTTGAGGCTTTGTATGCTAGGAAGTGTAGGGCTCCATTATGTTGGTATAAGGAGGGTGAGTCAGTAGTGATTGGTCCAGAGTTAGTTTTTTAGACTAATGAGATGGTGAGATAGATTCAGGAAAGGTTGAGGGCTACCTAGAGTTGATGAAAGTCCTATGCCGATAGGAGGAGGAGACCTCTAGAATTTGATGAGGGAGAGCATGTGTTTCACGTTTCACAGTTTAGGAAGTACATCCCAGATCTGAGTCAAGTGGTAGAGATGGATGAGGTGCAAGTTAAAGAGAACTTGACCTATGAGAAGAGACCGGTAGCTGTGGTGGATCACAAGTTGAAGAAGCTTTGTGGCAAATCCATCAGCTTGGTGAGAATTGTTTGGGATGCAGCTACTGGTGAGGTTACCTGGGAGGTGGAGAGTCAATTCAAGGAACAATATCCATTCCTCTCTTCAGGTAGACCTATTTTCGGGGACGAAAATTCCTATTTGTTGGGGAGTATTGTAACATTGTTAAAAAAAAAAAAGAGCTGATTCAGTAGCCCAGAACGGGCCGTTCCAAGCTACTGAATTGAACTACATATTGTAGTTGAGAACGGGCCGTTCTGGGAAGGAGAACGGACCATTCTGGAGGGAGAACGGGCCGTTCTGGAGGGAGAACGGGCCGTTCCGGATGAGTCCCAGAACGGGCCGTTCTGGGTGTGAATTTTGTGCGTGATTTGGGAGTTCGGAACGGGCCGTTTCGAACTCGGTACGGGCCGTTCTGGGCCAATCCGAAAGTCTATAAATAGGGGGTTGGGGGCCTTCAGGAGTTTTGGAGTTTTTAGAGAGAAGTTTTAGAGAGAAGGTCTCTGGGTCAGTGAGCTCCTTTCTCTCCCAAATTTCTCTGTTTGACTCCTTTTCTCCTCTAGATCACTAACTCCTTCTGACTTTTCTTGAAATTCAGATTAGAAAGCTTGCTTTGGGAGGATTGAAGTTCCGGGTTGAGTTTTGGAAAGGAATTCTTTTTCGTCACAGTTGTTGGCCATTCTTAGCCAACCTTCAGGTAAGGGAAGCTAGAATGTTTGTTATTTAAGTTGCATGTGAGTTTAGAAACTCAATTGATGCATGAAAGTTGAGGATCCATGGCTGGATCGGAGAATTCGCTAATTGTTCAAAGTCTTGGAAAAAAAAAATGGGGTTTCTGGTGAATTTGATGCATCAGATGGGTGCATGTTGATTCTAGGTTTATTTAAGTTGTATGGAGCCTATGCATTGTATTTTGTGTTTGCATGTGGCTGGATTTGTTGGTGTGGATGAGAGTTTGTGAACTCTGTTACTGGAATTTAGGCCGGGCGCAGGTTGAATGCGCTAGGCGTGGATGAGTCTTGGGACTCTCAGGCTGGGATTAGGCTGGGCGAGCTCAGGCTACGCCGAGCGTGAATAAGTTTATGAATGAATTGATGCTTATGCATGTTTAAAGTTGAAGTTTTAGATCATGTATGTATGATATATGATGTATGGTGAGGTGTGATTCATATGTATGCTTTGTGATGATACGTATGAATGTTTGAATATGATATGACATGCGTATATGTTCATATGAGTATGACTGTTGATCATAATGGTGGGCAGACCATTATGATGTATGATGCATTATTGCATGTGATGTCTTATGACATGTGTATGACTGTTGATCATAATGGTGGGCAGACCATTATGATGTATGATGCATTATTGCATGTGATGTCTTATGACATGTGTATGATTGTTGATCATGATGGTGGGCAGACCATTATGATGTATGATGCATGATTGCATGTGATGCCTATGGCATGAGTCTAGCCTAGGACTTGAGGAGAGGAAAAATATTTTCGAACTGGAAGAGCTCACATAGAGTCTCTTGAGAGTGGTGCTTGGATAGGCCACTGATATATGAGAGTGGTGCTCTGGGAGGCCACTGGATTTGGGAGAGTGGTGCTCAGATAGGCCACTGGGTTGGGTGAGTCTCCTCTAAGTCCTTAGCTAGTGTTGGAGCGGGGTATGAGGTCAGGGCTAGCTTGGAGTCGAGGTGACCGCTGCGAGACGGGGAGTTTGATCCTCGTGTTAGGGTTACCATTTTGGGTAGCGATTTTTGTCTGTTTGACCGGCACTAGGAAATATTATTTTTGGGATGACTGTACATATATGGCATTTTATTTTGTATTTAAAGAATTTGGTTATTTTTATTCTTATCTATACCTGTATGTATGAGTTATCCAATTTAATATTTTCCTTAGTTCACTAGTAGTAGTGCGATTCCACTAAGTGTAGAGACCATGGCGGGTCGTTACAAGAAACACTCACCCTGGAGAGTCATTCTTATGAGAGTATGTTCAATTATTGGTTTGTAATGTTTGTGTTATGTTTTATCTTGCAATCTTTTTGGTTGAGCATGATTGGTTTTGTGGGCACCTCAATGAGTAGAAAATGGATTTTGATAGTTAATTGATTGAGTTTTGGCCTATTGTTGATACAGAAGCAATCTCATGATGGGAAGTTTTTGTTATGATTGGTATTTTGTTGGGGACCAACAAAAGATTAAGTTGGGGGAGTTGTTGAGTGTCTTTTGTTCTTCATTTACACTCAACTTTTGGTAATCTTTTTGGTAATTGTAGATATTTATATATGTTATTTTACCCCCTAAATTGGAAGAATCAAGTTATACTATAAGGGTAGAAGAGTAGTAGAAAAATCTTAAGGAATTTCCTCCATTTTTGCAGAAAATTTGAGAAGGCAGAGATCCACAGCCATAGTTGTGGATCTAGAGCTCGAGCTGTGGAAATCTGGGAAGGAATTAAGAGGTTAGTAACTTGCAGCTATAGCTGTGGAAATCTGGATTGCAATTTTGAAGTTCCAGAGACTTGAAGCTAAAACTGTGGACTCACAGCTAAAGCTGTGGACTCACAACTAAAGCCATGGAGCACCCAGGATCCAGCAAAAGTTCTAGAAATTCACAACCATAGATGTGGTTTCACCGCTGCAGCGCTGGGACTTACTTCACCATGAAGGATTTGCCACAGCTATAACTGTGGATCTGCAACTGTAGCGTTGGAGGTTTCTTCACCCTGAAGGACCCTCCACAGCCATAGTTGTGGATTTACAGCTGCAGCTGTGGGAGGAAAAATCACTTTTTGCCCCTGTTTTAAAGCTCATATAAAAGGGGAAAATCTGAAAAATAGGGGGCATCACGAAACACAAAGAGAAAAACAGGATTGGGAGCACGAAGAGGAGAAAAACAGGGCAAGAGCAAAGATTGGGAAGTTGGATCATTTGGGAATGAAGATCAACCCCTTCTCTTCATCTTTTACTTTGTGATTTCTTCTTTTACTCCTCTGATCTTGTAATGGCCATGTGTGGCTAAATCCTTTGAGGATTGGTCTTGGTGTAACTACTAACTCTTCTATTTCTTAAATCTATATATTCATTTCATTCTCATTACTTGTGCTTGATTCTACTTTTAATGCTTATACCGGCTTGATCACCCGTTATATGATATTTAGTTTTTGAATCCGGTTGGAAAACGTTTTTAAAAACCCGAACTGAATCTTGCACCTAAACATCTCTTGCTCTAGGAATAAACTTGAATTTTTTAGTCACCTTATTCAAGTCATTGTTCTTAATGCAAAGTGTTAATCATAAAACATAGAGGAATCATGTTTTAGATTAATCACTTTAGGATTCAACTTTGAGGGATCTTGTTGAATTACTAAATGAAAGTGGAAGTCATGAAGATGAAATCATATTTATTTTAAGGAAATTTAAGAGTTAGCAAGTGCTCCTAGGTCTAATCCTTGTTTTATATAATTGTTCTTATAACTTTTACATTACCGTTTTAATTTTGTTTCACATTAGCTCACTTCCAATCATATCAACATCTCTTTATTAATCATTGGAGTAAGAATTGGTAAACTCTCAAATCCCTGAGGACGATACTTAATTACTACATCGAAACTTGGTCCGCTTGCCAAGTGGTGTGTTTGCAAAAACCTCATCAGCTACAAAAAAATTACCTTGAAGTAACAAACATCCTAAAATGATAATATTTATAAACATAATCATTAAACGTTTTTTCCTTCATTAAATTTCTTTCCAACTCACATCTTGAAACCTACTTTGTTGTTTTATCTTCCCTAAGAGATCATTATTATCTTTTTAGACAAGACAAAATGTCACACCTCTTAAATTTAAAATTCAAACACAAGTTAATGACTTCTTGGAGAATTCACTAAGCTCATCACTTCAAATTCTAAATCATTTCACCCAAATAATTGTGAGATTTAGTTATTTCTAAGTCTGTAAATCTTAGCAATTATCTATTTTTGTCCTTACTTCTAGTATCGTTTACCTCATTTTAACACCACTTTACTTATATATATTTGCAATTTTAGTTCAATCAATTATACTTTGAAGCAAAAACACTTTTGGAACCTTTTTTTGTTGGTTGAAAAAAAGAGTTGATGACTTAAAGAATCTAAAGAAGCATTAATGGTCACTCAACAACACATGTAAGAGTCACATCCGAAGTTAAAAAGGTCAAAGAACAACCCCTAGGTAGCCATGAACTCTTGCTTAGTGAGATTGGCTAGTCGTTAAGCAAGAGTGCACTGGAAGACCAAGGCATCAACGAAATCCCACTCAATGAGTGGGACCTCTCGTTAAGCAACAATGGTTTTTAGAGTAACATGTGATTTTCATTCAGTGAGACACCATTTTCATTGAATAAAAATAACTTGACACCTAGACATTTGAGACAAAGTGAATGTTCTCTTTTAGGCTAGACTTGGAATTCATGAAGCATCATTCATTACACCATAAGATAAGATGTTCTTGGAGGCTTGAAAGACTCTTAGAGCTCTATTTCTTCACCTTCATTATTTCTTCATCAATTTGTGTAGTTTCAATGGCTGTGTAGCTAAACTCCCTCTCATTTGGGTTGGATGTAAACTAATTGAATCTCATATATTAACATTTGTTTCATTAATATGTTTTATTCTATTTATTAGTGGTTTGCTCTTCTCTTATTGATTTCTTGGTCATTTATATCTTGAGTTGATTTATTTGTGAGTTGTTATTGGAAAATGCATCTTAAGTTATATTTGAGCCAAAACACCCATTAAATGTTATGTACTTTAGGACATGAGTTCACTAGTCATTTATTAACTATATATCCTTGTTTTTAATGCTTGTATTTTAGGCACTTTAACCAAGGCATTGGTGATTTGAGTGAAATACATGGTTCAAAGCCTCTAAGGGATTATGGTTTGGAATTAAAAAAACACCAAGTTAAAATTAAATATTATTACTTATATCATATACCTTTTCAGATATCACCTTCACCAACTTATGAAACCACTTAAGAAAGGTGTTCATGGCATCTCCCATTGTCAAAACCTCCTCTTTGGGTACATGAACTCTAGCCTTTAGCTATCTAACATCAAACATGGACACCCTAACCATATCATCTCCCATGGCCTAATAGTGTACAATGGACGCCAACATGTGAATCCTCCCTATGCCCAAGGGATCGAGTGATCCATTAATGAACTACTCACACCAATTAGATGTACCAGTGTTAGTGGCAACAATATAAGGATTAATAGTTGCACATGTTCCCTTTGTACTCACACATGCAACAACTGGGCCAATTAGTGGAGTACTTTGTTGAAGTTGTTGGCAAAGTGACTATATATGCTCCTACATGTGCCTTTACATGTCCATTTACTTCCGCTTTTGCCTATTCTCCTATATCTGCCTAGATTTCTCCTTATAAGTTGCCTTAATAGAATATTTAACTTAAGAGACCTTTAGTTTCAATAATGGGTCTATTGTGTTAGATGACTGTGAAGATGACCATGGACCAAAGTAAGTTTGTTGTCTATGACCTCCACCAATAGCCCGAACCCAACTTGGGTTCTTGGGCTTCTCAATGGCAACAATGAGTATACTTACTATCAATCATAATTAATTAGTATCATATGTACAACAAAATTATACTACTATCTTACCAGCAATCTCCTATACTTTCTCATATGTAAACCCACCAAATTTTTTATGCAAGCACACTTCCATTTTTCATGGTGCATAGGTGGAGAGGGAGGATCGCTAACTCTAGTGCCATCTTGGCTAGCCTAACACTACATAGCCTTCTTCTTCATCATTTTCTTCTCAAGCCATGTATAACCCCCATGAGATAACACATAGGAAGTGTCATTCTTTGCTTGAATCTCTTGTGCCTTTTTTTCCCCTACAATGAATATCATATAATGAGATTAAGCATAAAAAATAATATTCCAAGCAATACTTGTATATCCATACAACAATATATATGTACATTAATAAACAACTTAAAAATAAAGTTCCTCAGTGAGATTATAACGCAATCCTGTACATATATATACATAAATATTATAAACTACAAAACACAAAAGTCTTAAGTTCTCGGTGAAGCAACCACTAGTTGTCTTAGAACAACCTCTACCAAAATATGTCATCTCTTGCATGGCACAACATCATGCTCGTCCTTTAACCTAATCCTGCCTCACTCCTATAATGATATGATCACTACAGTCTAACAATATGAAAAATCAAGGGTAAGCTTCTATTAAAAAAAATCAACATAACATATAGAAGTCAAAAGCTAACTATACAAGCATCTTCACAACATGAGCATAACTTCACAACTGCTCAACTTTTCCGCATAACTTTTAACTCAACATTCAACAATACATATAAATTTTAACAAATTTACCATTTTTCAACACAACAACACATTATATAACTTAGCAATATATCAACACAACAATTTAACAACACAAAATCTTAATAACACAACATCTTAACAACATAACATCTTTATGCTTCATCACACATTTCAATTAAGAGATCTCTTACATCACAAGTGAGCAGTTTAAATGACTTGACCCTATTAAATCAATCACACAGAAAGACTCATAGTATCTAGGTTATACAACATAGTTTCAAATTCTAATCCAATACTAATGCAACATCTTTATGCTCTATCACACATTTTAACTAAGAGATTTCTTATAACATAGGCAAGAAATTTAAGTGACTTGACCCTATTGAAGCAACTACACAAAAAGACCCATAGTATTTAGGTCATACAACACAATTTTGCATAACAATCCAATATCAACGCAATGATTTCTCGAATTTTGTCACTTAAATTAGGAAAGTCTAGTACCACCATTAAGTATAGTATAGCTTGGGTATGTGCTTGCCATGACATTGGCATGCATTAACCAAGTCTCATGTAGGTTTAGCTCGCTAATTATGCTCTCGATACCTTATGTCCTTTTAATAATCAGTTAAAAATTTTACCCCTCAACTTCATACCTTACTCTAAAGGTCACAACATAAATAGTATGGTTTGACCTAACCTTATAGACACCCAATTTCGTTCGGACCTGTAAACAAGGAAATGGACCCCTATTATGAAAGGAAGGAGCTCCCGAAGTATGAAAACAACATGGTATGACAACAAAGGAGCCTGAAGCCCAATAAGTTTATTTCAGTAGCCTAGAACGGGCTATTCCAAAAACTAGAACAAGTCATTCCCAAGCTAGAACAAGCCGTTCCAAACTACCAAAAAGGCTTGAAAAACTTAGTTGAGAATGGGCCAGAAGGGGTCGTTCTAGCATAGGCTATTATGAGTTAAGTACAAGCCTGGAATGGGCCGTTCTGGAATCAAAACTGGCCGTTCCAAATCCAAATTTAACACATAATAGACTGACTCAAAATGGGTCGTTCCAAAATCAGAACGGGCCGATCTAGCCAGTTTTGACGTCTATAAATAGACGACTCGGACACTGCCCCATGGGCCGAAAAAATTCATCCAAAACTCCATAAAGCTCGAAAATTCTATCTCCTCTCTTCTTTTGTATTTCTTGAGACTTGTGAGGTACTCGTGTAGTGTGTAAGGCCGCCGAAAAGTACCTCAAAATTCCTACATTTGAAGAACCTTAATAAAGCTTGCTACGAGCTATTATTCATCAATCTTTCTCCCTATCTTCCATTTCTTTCATTTAAATATCGTTATAATAAAAACTATCATGTAGATATTCTAGGGTCGATCGTGTTATTTAAATTTCATGTAAATAATCATTAATAAAAGGGATCAAATATTTAAATTATTAATTCTTATTACGCTAGCTTCATTATAGGGTACCGATTAAAGGGCGTTGTAGGGGTGCTTAATACCTCCCCTTCACGTAATCGACCCCCGAACCCAAGTTTTGATATCAAGGTCATTATTGAATTTTCGAAAACCTTCTCTTTTTCTAATGTTTTGAGTAAAACATTGGTGGCGACTCCTACGAACCATTTTTCAAAACCATTAATTGAGGATTAGTCTGATTTCCTGACATTCCTAATTGATGAGATTTTTCAAAAGGTAGTCTAAACCATTTAGTCATAAGATCGAAATTTTTTGAGTTACAAGAAACCTCATACTATATTAACTAAGGATCTAAAGGGGATTCCATGCTCCACTTGAAGAGACAACTTACTCAAAAAGGGTTTTCATCACTGAACTCTTAGAGCCCCACAACAAACATCCACACAATGGGATATTTCAACTTTTAAAAATAACATTCTCTTCTAATCTTATGTTCACAACATCATTCAACAACATGCATCATACATATCATAACACAGTTTAGCTCAACATAATATCTTTGTCCATTCAAGATAATTTATTCAACACTTGGAATAATATCCAATTCTATTTAAACAACTTAAAATACTTGGTTTTCAACATTCAACAACAAGTTTCATCAATCGTAACAACATAATAAAACATAACTTCATAATAGTTCCACTTTTCACTTCATCTCAAAATTATTAAAGTATAAAGCATAAGAATTAAAGAAAATAAAGTCCTAACTTGGCAAGGGTATTCTCATTGAACGAGTTGAGCTCTCTAAAGAATACTAACCACCTGAAAAACCAAAAACGTAGAACATCAGGATTCAATCTTTCTAATTCAATATCAATATGAGAAACTTAAATTGTACTAGATAATTTATAGTAATATTGTTAATATAGTGTTCATACTTTCCCAGATATTCAAAAACTCCAGATTCATATTCCAAGAATTTTTTTTTTAAAATAGTAAATTAAATTAAAAAAATTTAATATTTATATGAATGAAAAGCTTATCAAGTCTAGTTTTTGAGTATACCAAAATTATTTTGAAAATCATTCGGATTACGTATAGTAAATTCATAGGACCCAAGTAGTTCATCCTAGATTTCAATAACACTAATGTCATATTACAGAGCAATTATATCCCTTGTTTGAAAACCTTTTTGAGTGATTCCAAAATCAAAATTGAAGCCCTTTTAAATCTAGTTTCCAACAAAATTGGTTTCGAATTATTTGGATGAGTAAATAAGAGTTATGAATTTTTGATTGAGTCATGTTCAACAAAGTTCTAGGTTGGCAAGTTTCTAAGTAAAAGTTGTTGGTTTTGGAAAAAAATATGAAACAACCTTTAAAAATTTTGAAAAAAATTTGGTAGAGTCTCCCTTGAATTTAGACCATTTCCCCTTAAAAAAAATTAGCAAAACAACATCCAGATTGGTCCTCAGAATTTCCATAGTAAAGCAAATTATAGAAAAATTCAATAATTTATATTGGAACAATTTTAATGATAGAATATGTGAATATTAGTAAAAAAAACGAGTACACAAGAGATCAATCCTCACTCTTCCCTTACATTGGGTGAGCGAAAAAGAGTAGAAAAGTGATGGAGAAGCTTTTTGGTATCTTGAAAACGGAGCTATGAAGGTAGGAGATGATTAGTGATATCGTGAAGGATGTTGGGAGGTTATCATGGTGTTGTTTTAAGAGTGCAAAAGAAAGAGGTTAAAAGAAGGAGATATGAAAGAATTTGAGGAAGAAGGGAAGAAAGAGAGGGAGGTTCTCGTGGGTTTTACTCAAATTTTTATGAAGATTATATTTTTGTATATTTTATCTAAAAATGAACTGACATTTCTACTTTTACAAGTTTTGAAGGCTAAACTGAAATTGGTTAGCCTTAGTAGACAAGTACGGACATTTTGGTCATTTTTCCTATAAATTTATGAAAATTCAAGAAAAAATTTTAAAAATTAAATTTCAATATATATGACATGACTCTAAGATCATAAGGACATTTTATAGTCTACCGAATCTTTTCTCATGTTAGTTCTTATAATATAGTGAAATAGGGGCAAAATCATCACTTTAACAATTTTTTAAGCTCTAGCTCAAAATAATTATTAAAAAACATGATTAAGTAGAAATTTTTTTTTTATCACAATGGTATATATCAAAATTTTGAGATTCCTTTTTATAATTTTCAACATAAAATATGAAAATAAAAAATAAACAAATGTTCTAAAAATTAGGGTGTTACAACTTTCATAAAAGGGACAAAGTTTCTTATGTTTCATTTAGAATTCCAACAAACTACATACTAGTGGAAAAATAGCATATTACGTCACATCTTTAACGTCGGACACGCTAAAATTCGACGTAAAAAAGATGCGGTGACATTTTTATAATTTCACGAACTTTTTTACGTCGGACTTGGTAGGGTCCGACGTAAAAAAAGGACGCGAAATTGAATAAGAGAGTGCGAGGCACACCGTGCGCATTCACTCTTCATTACTTTTCATTTTTTTCTCTGTAAACTCTCTTCCTCTCCTTTGTTACTGAATCATTTTTTTGTCTTTTGCAGAGTGGGGTGAACACTTTGTTACTCATTCTCACACTGTTGCAGCTCATCAGGTATGAATCAAGGTTTTGTTAACACCTTTTTGCTTCGCATTGCTATTGTGGCTATCTGTTTTATTCGATTTTTTGGTTGTTCTATTTGTATAGGCCATTGGCCTTTTCTTTTGGGTTGTTCTACGAAGCAGAACGGCCTGTTCTGCTTGCAGAATGGCCCGTTCTCCAAGCAGAACGGCCCGTTCTCCATTCAAAATGGCCCGTTCTCCTTGCAGAACAGACTGTTTTGAATGGAGAACGGGCCGTTCTGCAAGCAGAACGGGTCGTTCTGCTTCACTCGTTATGTTTTTATTTTTATTTTTTTACTACTTTTATACGTCGGACCTTGGTAATGTCCGACGTAAATTTACGTCGGTTTTACAAGGCCGACGTAGATTTATGTCTCCCGCATTAACGTCGGTATTTTTTCTGACGTAAAAAGATCAAAATAACTGACGTGGAATACCTCTTTTGTACTAGTATGGTCGTAACTAGTCACACCAAACATGTAACTAGAGTTGGTTATCTTGAGTACAAATTAACTAACCTTGGTTGCACAACAAAGGTTATTTACCTTGCATCATAACCTAACCAAACTCTATACATACTTTTTCCTCCTATGTACACACCACTTTTGAGCATTTTATGAGAAATAACATTGAGTTTTCTCTTTCAAAAGTCTAGTTTTCTTTTGGAGAATTTTTTCCTTATGAACTTTTATCAATGATTTCTTCCTTGTGCTAAGTTTTTCATTATTCTTGTTTATCTTCTTTAGAAATGTTGCGCCTCATCTTCTATGCCCTCCACCATTTTTGAGTTTCTTTGAAGGTTTCAAGTTCATGGGAAAAGATTGGATGCACATTGTTGAAGAGACACATCAACCATTTCCAAACTAGTTTCATCAATTTCAAACGTTGAATAAATTATTTATAGAACCTTACATCCTATATTTTAAAGTTTTTCACCTTCAAGTACAAATATAATTTATTGATTACCTAACTAGTTCTACCATTTCCTTTATGGAACACTAAAAAAAATCCTAAAGGGATTTGTTGCATTTATTACTTTCATAGCTTAATTAACTAAATTATTTCCACGGATCAAAATTAGAAGTTATATATATTGGAAAAAAGGTGTTATACTTAGTTAATATTAGAGCTTGGTTTGTCCTAGTATGGACTTAACCATTACTTGTGTAGTGTGATCTAAGACTGATTATCTATTAGCAACAATATAGATGAATTGTGTGTTCTTGTATTATCTATGAAAAACAATAATGTGATGTCAGAATTGCTTGCATTTTTTTTTTTTTTTGCATTTTCCATTGCTAAATGGAGGTATGAAATGGAAAATTATATATTGGGTGACTTCACATCATTTGTTCGTCAATGATGGTGGGAGATGAAATATTGTGGTAAGAGTATGTTCTTGCATTGACTACTATAGTAGCAATGTTGGATTACTAGACTATGTATAGATTAATTGAATATGACATAGTTAAGATAACTTCTAACATCTTAGGATGTTTTAGGACCCAAGAGGAATTGTTGACAATAATATGAGAATAACTAGATATGGTAAAGTTAAAGAGAGAAAATCATTACCTTTTTAGTTGGAAGGCAACCTCTAACCTACATTTGCTTTGTCAATAATTAAAGCTGAGTACATGGCTTTGATTGAATCAACAAAGAAAGACATTTAGCTGAAGGGTCTCATTAGTGATATTAGGTTTTTGTAGGATAAAGCTATCATTTTTTTGTGATAGTCTAAGTGAAATTTGTTTGACCAAGGATTAGGTGCATCATGACAAGACCAAACACATTGACATTCGATATCACTTCATTTAGATTGGAAAAAGCATTGAAAGGTAGAAGATTGATACAAAGGAAAGCCCAACAAATATGTTCATGAAGCTTGTTATTAGGAGCAAGTTCATACATTGCTTGAACTTACTTAATGTTAATAGTTCAACATAGCATTGTAATGTAAGGATTTGTGTCAAGGAGGAGATTGTTGATTGTGTCACCTAATTCTTAAATGTATGGGATGCTTTGTAACATAGAGAAAGCAACAACTTGAAAGTAGGCATTATTGTGAGTGTGTTTGGTGATCATCTAGTGTAATTCTTGCTATTATGAAATCAATATACAATTCATCATCTTTACTATATTTGTGTCATTTATTTTCTCTCAAACCTGCATAACAAAAGTCTTCTTCTCATTTGGTGACAAAGTAACCTCATTTTCAAATTGGGTATAACCTTTACAGTGTAAAAGACACTTTTAAAATCAATTTCTAAAAGTTGGTTAAGAGGGAAGTGACGTGGTGCCATTTTTGTAAATAATGATACCATTTTTGAAATCAATTACAATTTAACCAATTTTAAAAGTTCTTTGAAAATCGGTTAACCTTTAATCGATTTTAAAAGGTGTAATTGTGCCACTTTTAAAATAGATTCTTAAATAATCGATTTTGTATGTAGTTTACACAATTAGTTCCAAAAGAAACCGATTTTATATACTAAATACAAAATTGATTATTGAAGAACTGATTTTAAAGGTCTTATACTAATTTGGAGGAGACCCCTACTTCTCATTTGGGTTTTTTGCTAATCTATTTTCTCTCTTCTCAGTTGTGCCTCTGATCCATCTCCATTGTGCTTCCTTTTCTCCATCATTGTTGTTTTTGTGTTTTTTAACCCAACTCATCTCGTCACTGTTGTCACTGACCAGGTAATCTTCACGCCACTGTGCTTCTATCTTCATCGCCCCTTCCCTAAAAATACCCAACTAGTATCTCACCATCATGTAGTTGTCCCTAGTTGTTTGTCAATGCTACCTATTATTGATTGTTGTTACTACCTATTTGTCCTTTTCCATAAACTATGTACATGGCTTGATTAGCTCAATAGATGAAACAACCAAACCATTTTTGAAACAATTAGAACATTTTTGAAATGTGTTTCACTAATCTATTAGAATGCAATTCTATGCACTATTTGTTATAATCAGTGTGAAAACTGAAAATCTAGTCCATTTCATTTTCATAGCAAAAGAAACACAGAAAGAAATTTATAGTTCTAACCATGTTTTGCTAATTTCATAAAAATAAAAAAAAAAACAAAGCAGATGTTAAATAGTTAGAAAGTGAGGAATTTTTTTTTTGAAACATTTCAATTGAGATCATTTTGGTGCCTTATCTAAAACGATACTGGTATGATCCCTTTTTTACTAAATCAAACCAAAACATCATTCTTCATTAGTTCCATATTGTTCACTATTGCTTGCAATTAGCTCTAGTATCATTTACTATATGCCTTAATGAGTGACTTCCCTTTATTTTATGTATCTAATCTAGGTTCAAATAAAAAAAAGTTTCTTTTATCATGGATCAACCATTAATTTGTTCAATTCCCTAACTAGAAATCTTTATACAAAGGGGAATCAAGGAGGTACAATAACAAACCAATAGGATGTCATCATTTGACAACGCCATCATTTACCATCATCTATAGTTTGACCTGTCTTCCAATATTATGTGTCACTTGCATATGCATAAGAAGCCTAGGCCCATTGCACTTACGTTTAATACCAATTTATCTATATTTTCTTGTAGTTTTGTCAAGGCATATGTCAACCCAAAAGGAATTCAAATATTGAATGTTTTAGGACCTAATTAAACAATGTCATTATTTTACAAGTCTAAATAAAGATTATATGACCTATCATATCTAGTAGTAAATTAGTTATTCACTTGATTTCACGACTCTTTTCATTTTAGCGCATAACTCTATTTCCTTTAATGGCTAAATGATGACTACAAAGCATGTAATCTATGTCTCATTTCTTTTATTAGTATTCAAATGAGAAATAAAGTTGACTTTTTATACATGTTTATCAAAAAATGGAAATTAAAGTTGTGTACTAATTTTTCTTTAGGAAAAGGGAGGGGATTGTGATTTGTGTTCAATATGTTTTTTTTGCTATTTCTGGCTCCATAATAACTTGTTATATCCTTAGTTTCTTTTGCTTTTGAGTTTTAACAAATATGATAGATAAGGATCTTAAATATTGTTGTATAGTAGATAACTGTCTTTGGTTTGAAATTTTGAAATAAATTGAATAATTAACTTCTAGCAACACAAATAAATCATGAATATGATGAATTAATTTCACATTAATATTGCATTGGTTATGGCTTCATAATCTTTGTAAATTATTGTTTGCACCAACTATATATTTGCACCAAGTATTGCAAAAAAACTACTAGAAAGTGACTGTTCAACATCGTCATCAGTTTAGGTAAAATCAATGTAAAAATCGAATGCGGTGGCATTTTATATCATTTTTTGTGGGATCAATGTCATTTTGAATGTGCGGTGTCAATTTTGTAAATAATTATAAATACATCTACATCGATCCGATCTCTGCCTTGTGTGCCCTTCTCGTTTCGCGCCCCGCCGATTCTAGCTTCTCGCACAAGGTGAGGAATGTGTGCAAACCTAGACAAAACTTTATAACTATTCTCATTATAGGAAAATGTATAAACATAGGTTATATGTTCATTTTTATTCTAATACTTATAAAAGAATTTGGGTGCTTGACTCCTAGGTGTATTATTGACTATACTAATGTTCTCAAACTAAATCACTATTTCTATTTAGTGGTTGATAAGCATGAGTTGTACCTTAACCTTGTTTTGGAGTATGTACCTAAAACTATTTACAGAGTTTCAACGCTTTCTGATCCCAACAATTTGTTGCAAAGTTGGGACCCAACTCTGGTTAATCCCTGTACTTGGTTTCATGTTACCTGTGATTCCAACAATCATGTGATTTGCTTGTAAGTCCTCCTTTTGTTCTTTTCTTTTGGATGAAATTGAAAGAAGAAAAAAAGAAAGTTTTGCTGTTGAGTAATGACACATGTTAATTAAGATTAAAAGAAAAGAAATTTCGTTGTACCCAACACTAAAACTAATTCAAAGTAGCTTCCCAACAACACCCATTAAAATTAAAAAAAGGGAGTTCGCAATACCTAAAACTGGGACTAATTCAAAGTATCTTCCCAACATCTGCAGTACCTGTATGGGATTCTTTCTTTGATCTGTTCTTTGATTTAACAACATGTGCTTTCTGACATTATTCTAATAATGGAATTGAACAAGCTAATTTTTGGATTTTTTTTTGTACTAGTACCCATTATTTCTGTCCCAGGCTAGAGTTAGGATAGTACCAAATTATGAACTATTCTTTCAATTTTATCATATGGTTGGAGATTATTGTTCAGGAAATTTTGGAAAGATCTTTCAATGCACTATATCAAGATGCACCATGATATCCCTATCATTTATGTGCAAGTGTATATGTACAAGGTAATCTAGAAATTTTTTATTTATTGCCCTTTTTCTTCAATTTTGGTTTTAAATTTCCTTGATCATGCTTATATTATTTAGTTATTTGTTTTGAGTTGGTTACTTTTGTTCTATTATTGATTGATCTTGCTAAAACTCTCTTGTAGATATGTCGTGGTTTAAATTACTTGCATCATGTGATTGGAGTTATCATCAAGACATCAAATCCCAAAACCTATTGGTAAGAAGAGCAGCAATCAAATTTTTCTTTACATAGTTTGAAAACTTTAAACCAAATGGTGGATAAGCAACAATTAGATTCAGGGAAAATAAACCAGTTAGTTACTAGTCACTTTGTACGCGTGTGTGTGTTTTTTTGAAAAATTTTCTTATATCTAAAAGGTTAGATACACTTACAAAAGAATGCTAATATATTAGCATGTAACTAAGTTTATATATATGCACATGGGTTGTAATATATGCACACGTGTTATGGCATTAAATTATTAAATCAGGGTATTATATATATGCACACGGGGTTGTAATCTTTATGGTTTAGATAAGTTCAGATTATGGCACTAAGTGCGGGCATCAGAATCCCACCACTGAATAGGTTAAAGCAAAAATGGTGGCACTTGATATAAATAACTAGTTGTTGCACAAGTTCCATTAGATCATCTATGGTGTCTTCTTCACTCTATAAAAGCATGAAAATAACCAACAATACATGTTATTTTTTTAATACAAGTTGAGTCTAATACACATTCACTTTTGTATTAAGTTTGTGTGAAAATTTTAGCATGTATCATAGCCTAAATTAGATAATCGCAATCCTTAAAATCATGTAATGTAAACTCATGTAATCCAAATTAACACACTCTTGTGTCGGGGCTGCATTAAATTCAAAAACTATTTTACAGGTTTTGCTGATAGAGCTATGAAATTCTAGGATTTAGAAACCTTTGCGTAAGTGATGAAAGCCTGAAGAAATATTAACGAGACATGTACTAATTAATATCCCACTTCTTTATAAAAAAACTTTACAACAATTTATGTAACATTTTTTTTTATATCTCTTGGAACCATGCTTGATAAAAAGTAAGTTTTACATGCATGATAAATTAGTTTCTATTTTTGGCTAATTTGGTGTTGTACTGCTACAGGTTTAACATGGGCCTTGGCTGATTGGATGAAGAACTAGTTGATCTAGTGCTACTTTTCTGCATGTTTAGATGTTGCTCCTATTTTAATTGCACATTTTTCTACTACACTTAATGATCAGGCTGGAGTATTTGGTAGCATGTTCAATTGAATTTGTTTTGTAACATTCATTTCTGTTTTATGTTTTCCGAGGTGATTAGAGGTCGGTTTTTCTAGTTGATTTGATATGCTTGGTGATAGATTAGTTTATTTTTTTTTATACAAGTGTATTTTATCTTTTTTCATTTGTTAGTGGTTTTGGTTTGATATCCACACACTTTGTATTTTTGTTCATTTTTAATAATAATTATGTTGTTGTAGCACTTCCACGCTTTTTCAAATATATGCTTGGGAATTATATATATTTATAGGTTAAATAAGAAAAAACCTAAAAAAATAATTTTTAACAAAAAAATTATAAATCTACATCGGTTCAACTATGAACCAATGTAGATGAGGATATAACTTTACATCAGTTCACTTAAAATCGATGTAGATTAGGACATAAATCTACATCAATTTTTAGCAGAACCGATGTAGATTTATGTCCTAATCTACATCGGTTCTCAGAATTGATGTAGAAATCTATATATTTTTTATATTGTTTTATTCTACATCAGTTTTAGAACCGATGTAGATGACTTCACAAAATCGATATAGAAAACGTGTCTTGTAGTGATTAAACTCTTAGAAAGGCCAATTTCAACATCCAACTATAGTTAGCATTATTCTATTATTGAAATATTCTAACCATTTGCATTGTACATAACGTGGTAGATGTTCTTCCTTTTGTTGAACGTGCAAAGGAAGCCCCCTGGTTAAGTACAACATAGCTTAAAAAAATGTCTTAACATTAATTATGTTATGTACGAACACTTCTAATGTAGTGTATGGTCATTCTAACTATAACATCATTGTCATAGATGTAGTAAATATGATCTTCACGGACATTGCTTTTTTTTTTTTCTTCTTCCTGCTATATTGTGATGGCTATAACTCGATAGTTCTCTTTCTCAATTGATTTGGCATTACAATTAGCAACTTCATGAGATAGTATAGGTTGTCTAGGCACCTAATGTATATATTACAATTAGATAATTATCTGTAATTGTGCTTATTGTTACGTTACTTGTGTCAAGCCTTTATTCTTGTTTTTTTGGACATGGAAATATGTTGTAAATTAATTGCAAAATGCAATGCATCATTTTAAGATGCAAATGTATTAAAATTCTATTTTACTTTATTTAAAAAATTCAGAAATGAAATAAATTTAATTAAATTATAAAGGGTTTGTTCATGTATATTCACTTAAATTTTAAAACAATATTTTAGTAAGTTACATATTTTGGTATAATAAAATTCGAGTCTATAAATTATTTTTTAAAAAAAATAAAATTAGATCTTTTAAATTAATTATTTTATAATTGGTTAAACAACAATTTTAAAAATTAAAAAATAACTAATTTTAAAAGTCTTTTTTAATTGGTTTCCACAACTTCCCAAGCATCTTAGCAACCTAGCAAGATCTTCATACGTAAATACTAATTATCATAATTCTCATTGATATGACGAGGGAATCGAAACAAATTCAAGTCATTTTTTTTGCCATCTCTCATACTCTCATTAAGTGTAACTCTCAAGTCATTATGTTTTTCTCAATTTTGAGAACCTAATCTCTAGTACCACTTTTATAAAATAATTAGAAAGGAGACTATAAATTATATTGCTATTCTCACAATTCAGTTGCATGAATTGGTACTCTAATTATACCATAGTAACCCTGAACCTTTACATCACCTTTTATTAACATGCTTAACTGACATCATAACAATAACATCTCAATTATTTTGTTGTTACAAAATAATACTAATCATAACACATATTAACTCATAATAACCACTCTTAATTTATTTTCTATATTGATTCTAACAATAAGATGGCGACTTTAGAAACACTATGATTCATACAAAACCACTGCAAACATGCTCTTGGCAAGTCTTTTTTTTTTTTTTAAGCTTTTATTTTCCCAACAAAGTGAGGAGAAATTTCTTGTAGTGTCTCGAGACTTCCTTGGCGACTGCATCCTCAAGGTGCACACTATTTTTCTTATAATATAACTCTTTGATGTCCTTTAGATCCTTCTCACACTACTAGAAAAGTGTCATTTTTTTGCAAATTTTCCTGCAAAAAAATATTCGTAGAAAGTTTTTGCAAAATTTCCTGCAAAAAAATATTCGCAGAATTTTTTTACGAATTTTCCTACAAAAAAATATTCACAGAAATTTTTTGCCAATTTTCCTGCAAAAAATAATTTACAGATATTTCTTACAAATTTTGCTACAATTTTAATAATCATGGGAAAAAATTTCATGGTAAAAAGTTGCAGAAAATATTATAAGAATTTTATTTTGTTTCTTGCAGATTTTCTTGCAAAAATAAATTCGCAAGTAATGTTTACTAAATGGTAGAAAAATTTTGCAGGTAATTTTTCTTGCGGATTTTCCTGCAAATTTTTTAATTTGCAGGAAAAATAAAAAAAAATATTTAAATTCGTAAGTTTAATATTTTAAAAAATCTCTAAGTCTCACATCGATTGAAAATAAAACAATTAAAGAGTATATAAGTTGGGGCAACACTTACCTTACAAGTTGAATTGTATGGTTGAGTGTTAGACTTATAATCTACAATCTTAGAATTTAAAAGATTATGTATGAGGCATGAAAATAAAAGATTATGAATTCTTAAAATATATAATTTATAGTATTTTTTTTTTATTTTTTCGTAAAAAATATTCCTGCAGAATTTCTTGCAAAAAAATTCGCAGGAAAGTTTCCTGCGAATTTTTTTTGCAGGAAAATTTCCTGCAAATTTTTTTTTGCAAGAAACTTTCCTGCAAATTTTTTTCCCAAGAAATTTCGCAGGAAATTTTCCTGCGAATTTTAAAATTCGCAAAAATATATTATCCACGAAGGTATTACCTGCAAATAAAATTTCGCAGAAAAATTTGTAGGAACAACGTTTCCTGCAAATTTTTATGAAAAATTCGTAGAAAAAGTCGCATGTAATAAGAGAAATTCTAGTAGTGTCAGCCCTTGTGACAAACACCCGAGTTAGTTCATCCTCTTTCGTTCCAACTCCTTTTATCGCACTACGCAAAACCTACATAATGGAAATTTAAAGTTAATTCTTTCAACATAAATGTTTTAGTTTGGTGTTATTCTATCAAAGAAATATTCTACATTTCTACTAATAGCACATATACTATTATAATATGTTAGAAATGAATGGCATGTGTTATAAAAAGCTAACTAGTGCTCACCTTTTCATAATACTTCTTGTGATCATTGATGCAATGAATGGCAACATGCACAGCCTTATCAAAGTCATCAGATGTTTCCTCCAACAGTTTCTGCAAGAAAAGTGATTTCAATTTTCGTTTTTTATTATTATTTATTTATTTATTTATTATTATTATTTCGTAGTCTCTTTTTTGTTGTTTGAAATTACTCATTTTAGAGAGGAACTATTGAAAAATAAGAATGAAATATAACATTTTAAAAAGATTGGGATTTGACAGTGATAAGAAAAGCAAAAGTACCCTTCAAAAAAAAGAAAAGCAAAAGTAGAGGCTTTTCCTTTCTATTATTATTTTTCTCTATTTTCTCTTGTGGTACCTTGCTAATAGAAATTCCTCTTTCATCTTTGTAGCTATTGAAAGTTGCCACAAGTTGGGTCTTGCTCCTTGTGCTGAGGATCCTGATAATTTCTTCACGATTACCTTTCTTGTCTTTGATAGCTTCTTGAAGAATGTTAGCTTCAGATTTTGCCAATCTTAGATTGATCTCATCACCCCTATACCTAAATGAGCTTACCAGTCCAACCAAAAGCTGCTTAAAAGTCAAATCATCAAATTAACCTTAGACTCAAATCATGAAATAGTACACCTCAAAGCATGTCAATAATTTTATCAGACGACACTTAACATATATACAACTATTTTTGAATGTAAAAATTACACTATACATTTCTCTTTAATTTTTTATGAGAAAAATATTTAATTTCTTTAATAGATAACTATAAAATAAATAAAAAAAAGTTCATGTAAGAACACATGTAATATACTATTTGTCACTAATAACTACTTTTACTTACATTATATATATTATATATGTTAGTATATTGTTAAAAAAATATAAATATAACATATAATGACACAAAATATATATTATTGAATCTCATTCAAAATTAATATTAAAATTATGTAGAATTATTTATCAAATAAATTTATACTTATATATATATTATATTTATAATAACATATATATATATATATGTAAATATTTATAGACAAAAAGAACAAACATAAGTGATACTGCTCACTTTGAGAGTAGAGACAAGGAAAAAAAATACACATAAAACTTTTGAAAATGATAAAAATAAGAGGTAAGCGTAATTTTTCAATAGAAAAGGTTTAAATATAATTAATTAATAAAATTGAAGCAAATGTTAACTATTCATAAATTTTTTTTTTCTGTACAGAAAGATATAATAATGACTAGGGAGAATGACTTGCCTGACGAAGAAGGCCAGTGGTGTGAACAGCCACATCTTCTTCCAAGGAATGCTTGTAGCGATTGTGGTAGGCTCGTCTCACACCCAAAAGCTCTTCAGGTTGAAGCACACATGCAATTTCCACAATCACATGGTAGTCTTTGTTAGCATTTTTTATGGCAACATTGGCCAACACAGCATAACGTTCTGCAGGTTCAAATATCCACCGGTATACAGCTCTCTGTTCATGCCCCCACAACCACTCAATTCATTAATACATACATCTATGTAACAAACTTACATTGCTTTGCTCTTTCCTTCTCTCTTTCTCATAGAGAAAGAGTGAGAATCATTGAAACCAAATGTCAAAATTTGTCAATTTACTATTTTAATATTTTCTTATTGAATATAAATTTAATCGATCCAATCTGTGGTATTGTATTTATACTCATGTATATCAACTTTTACATGATTTGGACTTTCCTAAACATGTTCTCTAACAATGAATATTTACATAATAATTTGAGTGTTCAAAAACTATTTTTGTGTAAATATGAAATATATAATGAAAACGTACATGTTTTTTTTAAGTGTATAATATTTATGTACTAACGATATAAAATAATTTTATACTATCAATTAATCATAAATCACTGAGATTGTTATTGTAATAGTTAAAATTTATCATACATATATAGTGATTTATGATTAAATGACAATATAAAACTATTTTACATTATTAGTGCATAATCATTTTTCTAATGAGAAATGATTAAATTAATTTAATTAATTTATAAAATTATTTATAAATGATTAAGATTAAAAATTAGTTAATGATAACATATCAAACCTCAAAAAAACCATACACTTTTTTATTTTCTTTTTAATATATTTTTATCGTTCAAATATGATCAATTGTCTGTATTAATTTATAAATTTATTTTTTTTATAATAAGAATAGTTCTTATTTGATATATTCTCTGTGTATAAATATGGAAAAAAAAGTCAAACTTTTATATATTTGTACTACATAATAACTCTTTATAAAAGGAACTTTTTTAATTCTATGAATTTTTATTTTAGAAACATATTTTTAAAATTATTATTTAGACCGCGAATCGGGATGTTTATTTATATGGATTTTGACAAGTTGGATATGAATTTAAAAAAAAGTTCATTTATTTTGCGGATTGAATTTGTCCAACTCGTATAAAATTTTATTTTTATAGATTAGGCCTTAAGACCAGTCTGTATATCAACTCCTAATTAATAAAAATAAAATAGAAAAGATAAAAGTGAATATCAAATAAAATAATCTCCATTATTATTTATTTATTTGTATAATCTTAAGTTATTAATTCATCTATATAAGTATATGGCATACCTCAAAGTCACCAGTTAGCTCAGACTCAAGGCGTTTGATGAGATCCTCTTGGTGAATGTCCTGGAATGCTTGTCTAATTTGCTGCCTTTGGTAAGCATTTCTATGACCCAGTATTTCTATTATGCTCTTTTCATCCGTCCCCCACCCTACAAAAGGTTTTGAAATTCGATTAATTTGAAAGATATCACACAGTCACAAGTCACAGAAGATTACTATTTTTCAATTCATGACTCTTATACATGCATATCAAATAGTGAGAGTTTTGTCATAAGATTTGTTGAATGAAATTTAGAAGATATTTATATTCCAATCAAACTGAAAAAAAGGTGGGATTAATCTAACCCTTTACAGCCTTCCAGAGAGCTTCTGCATCTTCCTGTGGAGAATGATCTCGAGCAGCAACCAGAGTAGCCATGGTGGGTTATGTTTATTCTATAGTTCTTGCTAGTAATCAGGTAATTTGGATGAATTCCCTTCAAAGATCCTAAATTTATATAGATATATAAGTTGTCAATTATCCATGATTTGACAATGTCCATTAATGTCAAGTAGTTAATTAAGAAGATTTGCTTGGGCCTTAATTGTTAACAAATCTTGTAATATTTATAAATACATGTATGCTCCTTCCACTTGTACATATGCACTAATAAGGAAAAGTATCAGGTAGAAATCGATTTTTCTATATAAGGAAAATCACTAGACACTCAGTGTGTGAACACATACTGCCATGGAAGTTATGGAAAAGCAACAAATTATATAGATAAAGGATTCAATGAATAAATTTTAATAAGGTTATTTTACAAAATAATTTAATTATTATATTAAATTTTAATGATTTAATTATTAAATTAATTTATATATTTTTATGTATAAATTCAGTTTATGAATTTTTTAAAAAATTTAAAAGTTATATGATATTCGTTATATAAATATACATTAACATATAATATATTTTTATTAATATACAACAATTTAAAATAATGTAATAAAGTAATAAATAATTTTATGTTTTTTAAAAATTAGTATATTTGATCTTTTAATAAAAAATAATTTAATGATAGAATCATTAAAATTCAATATAGATATTGAACTTTAGAGCTATATGTTGTGCCCAATGTGTGTAGGTATCCTCCAAAGTCCCACATCGGGTAGTTGTGAAGAAGAGAAGTGGTAGACTACTACTATAAATAAGGGATGATAGTTTGGGTCTACTCACCACAACAACATTGGTTCCAATGGGTGTATTGGGGACTTGGGTAGTTGTGTGTCATGAAAGGGTTTCCAAGTTTCGCCAGAAAACTTGTGTATGAAGGTTTCCAAGTTTTTCCAGAAAACTTGTGAATGAGAAGGTTTGCAATTTTGTCCTTGTAAAAATTGCAAGTGGAGAAATAAAATGAGTTGTTTGTGGATGTAGGTAAGAAGTGTCGAACCACGTTAATTTCTGAGTTTGTTTTTGTTTCTCTATTTTGGTGTGTGCGCTTCTGCTGTTTGAAGGCTTCTTTTCCGAACAAGTGGTATCAGAGCCGATGGTTTGATCGGGTGACCGGCTCAATGGTGGAGTAGTGTACCAGGGAGGAAGAGAAGTAGTGTACCGAGGAGGTCATATGGAGGAGGGTTTCCAAGTTTCGCCATAAAACTTGTGAGAGAGGGTTTCCAAGTTTCGCCAGAAAAACTTGTGTGAAGGGGTTTTCAAGTTTTGCCAGAAAAACTTGTGAAGAGAGGGTTTCCAAGTTTTGCCAGAAAAACTTGTGAGAAGGAGGGTTTCCAAGTTTCGCCAGAAAAACTTGTGAGAAGGGGTTTGTGGGAAGGGGTTTCCAAGTTTCGCCAGAAAAACTTGTGAAGAGAGGGTTTCCAAGTTTCGCCAGAAAAACTTGTGATAAGGGGTTTCCAAGTTTTTCCATAAAAACTTGTGAAGGGTGGGTTTTCAAGTTTCGCCAGAAAAACTTGTGAAGAGATGGTTTTCAAGTTTCACCAGAAAAACTTGTGAAGAGATGGTTTTTAAGTTTCGCCAGGAAAACTTGTGAAGGAGGGTTTCCAAGCTTCGCCAGAAAACTTGTGAATGATGATGGATTAATGTGAGACTTTGGATGAAGGGAGGATTTGTTGTGCCCAATGTGTGTGGGTATCCTCCAAAGTCCCACATCGGGTAGTTGTGAAGAAGAGAAGTGGTAGACTACTACTATAAATAAGGGGTGATAGTTTGGGTCTACTCACCACAACAACATTGGTTCCAATGGGTGTATTGGGGACTTGGGTAGTTGTGTGTCATGAGAGGGTTTCCAAGTTTCGCCAGAAAACTTGTGTATGAAGGTTTCCAAGTTTTTCCAGAAAACTTGTGAATGAGAAGGTTTGCAATTTTGTCCTTGTAAAAATTGCAAGTGGAGAAATAAAATGAGTTGTTTGTGGATGTAGGCAAGAAGTGTCGAACCACGTTAATTTCTGAGTTTGTTTTTGTTTTTCTATTTTGGTGTGTGCACTTCCGCTATTTGAAGGCTTCTTTTCCGAACACTATATAACACGGATTTAGACACAATAAGGAAACACGTACGACACGGACACAAGGTTATGACAAAATCAAAAACACAAAACATGTAGACACAACATATATATAATATATAATATCAATAACATAACAAAAATATTATATATTAATATAACAATAACCTACTAAGTCTTAAAAATAAATTATTAAAAATTATCATATTTAACAATATTTTTTTTTTAAATCTCAAATCCTCCTTTCATTGTTTTTATTTTTATTAAGATTTTTTCTTTTCTATTACATGAAAGTTAAGTAAGGAGAGAAAATATTTCTCTTCCTTTCTATTTTTATCAAAAAAAATTTATAAAAATAAAATCTCAAATCTTACCTTCATTGTTTCTATTTTTATCAAGATTTTTTTTTAAATATCAAATTCTCCTTTTCTTCCCTTTTTTTTAAGAAAAATCT
Organism: Cajanus cajan; assembly: GCF_000230855.2. Classification (NCBI taxonomy): domain Eukaryota; kingdom Viridiplantae; phylum Streptophyta; class Magnoliopsida; order Fabales; family Fabaceae; genus Cajanus; species Cajanus cajan. The sequence continues at coordinate 54,737,328 of NC_138524.1, read as the reverse complement.
TAAATCATCCTTTCTTTGTTTCTATTTTTTTTTTATCAAGATTTATTATTTAAAAAAATCGTGAATTCCCTTATCAAATAATACATCGATGTGAAGACATGTCAATTTTATAAGTGTCCATGATAAAGACGTGTCCAATTTATTTGGACACAGTCTATCGAAGTGTCCGAAATGTGTACATAGCGTATCCACTCTTAAAGAGTGTTAGATTTAAAGACACGATAGTCTCGTGCCGTGTCCGTATAATATACCTTGAAAGAGAGATAACTCTTTGTAAACTATAATCGAATTCGGTGGTCAAGTTATGCGCTAATGGAAAATAAAGTGTTTAGCTAGATTAAAATAATTTCTTTATTTGTTGAGTAAAACTTTATTTGAACAAGGGCATCTCAACAAGCATGGTCATGCTTAATAGCTAAGGGTGTGCTTTTTAGACTAATGGTAAGCACAGACATGCCTCATTAATAACAAGGATGTGTTTTCTTAACCATAGATGTTCCAAAAGAGAAGCATAATTATGCATAATGGCAAGCATGGACATGCTTCATTCAACTAGGTGTGCTTCCTCTTAAAGCACGACCATTCTTCAAGTAATCACGGTCGTGCATGGTTTCAACATTTAGAATTGCTCCATTTTATCCCTTAAACATAAGGTTCATCTCTTTAAAAAAAAAATTGTTTACTGCATATTTAACAAGAAAGTGAAGTTTTGCAAAAGATTTAACAATAAAATAGAACAAAATAATAATGAATAACATGTTATTATAAATTATTTTGATAGTTTAACAGTGAAATAGTAGTCACATGAGAAGTTAGATAAGGCATAAAAGGTGACTTAGTGGGGAGTGTGTAGCACAAGAGGGGGTGCAAATAAGTACCAAGTGCACACCACTCAACTGGCCTTACACAAGTCCACTAGTTGCATCTTTCATCTACAAAATACACCGCCAAAATAAAATATGAAATTAATCCTACATTAGTTACCCATGATACAAGGTCAAAATAAAAGTCAAAGACAAATATTTACAAGAGAGAAATTGACTAAGTATTAAAACTCTCTTAATTTCAGGAATTAAAAAAGAAATATATATTTAAATATTTTATACAAAATTTTGAAAAAAAAATATAGTGACAATGTCCTGTTTATAAATTATAAATAAAAAAATACTCATTCAACCATATCTTAAAGTTTTAGAAGTGTTTTGTTGGATCCAAGAGGCTATATTGTAGAGTACCAATTATTGTACTTTATGCTTAAATTTGTTTGATTCGATTCTTTTGCGTTTTGAAGTCTTGCAGAGACGTTTTCTTTGTTTATTTCATTTGTAGTTTTGCACCCAGACCTTCCTTGTTTGGCTTATTATAGTAGTTTTTTGTGATGGCATATTCTCTACAACAATCGTAAGGGATATTACAAAGTACAAAACCATAAAACCTAATGTTGTGAGAGTGGGTAATTCTTGTTTGACAAGGGTCCCAAAAACAAATCCAAATCGATTTCAAACTATCTAAAACTGATATAATTCAAATTATAAAATTCAATTCATTTTTTTTTTTTTTAAATTGACTAATCCACTTTACAAAAATTATTTGATTAATCAATTCAAAATAGATTAGTTCAGTTTAATTTAATTTTTTTTAAGTGAACAATTGAATCATGCTAAACTGATTCAACTAAAATATACCTTATCTATTTTTTAAAAAGTCGAAACCAATTCACTTTATTAAAAACAATTAATTGGATGAATTCAATTTTGTTTAAATTTTTCAAAACTTGCACAGTCCCATGCATCAACAACCTTTGAAACTGTGAATATGCCTACTCAATTTGTGGGACCCACAATGAGTCTCTCGTGGACAAGTGAATGTGCTTCCCGTGAGCATAGCACTAGCTTACCAAATGAATATTTATATCATCAAAATGCAATCCTTTCTAGGAGCATAGAAATGACTTCGTGGCAGAATTTTAGAGGCTTAGTCTGAGATTCCTAAGATGGCTTAAGATAAAGATTTACATCTTTAGCTGTTTATGCTTTGGATGCTTTCATAATAATCCCAAATGCTTTATGCTCAAACTAATGTTAAACATATCAATGTGTTGAGTATCACTTTTGGTCCAAGTTGCTTGTGTGCATCGTAACAATGAGAAAAAGCAATTTACCTCTGATTCTTAAGTTACATTCTAGAGTTGTTATGTTGTAGTTTTGGACTTAGGAGACATACATTATCATAGTACAAGATTTTAAACAATGAAACATTTAGAAATTATTTTACAACATTTCCCACACACATGTTCAATCAACATAGCATAAAACTTTCCGGTATCATACATGTATTATTTATTCTTATACTCGAGATTCCTGCATTAATATATGATGAAATATATTGAGGGTAAGGTTATTCTATACCAGGAATCAATTCCCAACACCGTATTCACATTTCTATTGTTTACTAGTTCAAACACAACATTAAATTAGACAAATGTCTCAATATTGTTTAAACAAATTTATGAAATCAAATGGGCACTGAGATATCTTTTTTATTTTTGAGTCTGTTCATCAGTTATAGCTACAAAACAGCTATCATATTACTTAATATATTTAGATAGAACTCAAGCTCTCAAGCAGAAAATATATGGAAAGGAAAGAGCAAGGAAAACTGAAAACAGACTCAAGGAAAACCAACACAGATAACACCATTAAACACAAGTATAACATGGTGTTCTAAACTCATAATCACAAATGCCCTCAAGAGGAAAACATTTATTCTTCTTTCCCCAACAGAGTGAGAAGGAACTTCTTGTAGTCCCCTGAGATTTCCTTTGCCACAGCATGCTCAAGAAGAACACTGTTTCTCTTGTAGTAAACATCTGAGATCAACTTCAGGTCCTTCTCAGCCCGGCTCACAATCACACGGGTCAGTGCATCCTCATCAGTTCCAACCTTCTTGATTGCATTACGCACCACCTATATAGTTGAAAAATTCTCAAGGTAAATCATATCATGCAGACACCCCAACAAAATTCAAATCTTAATAGAAGCACCTAAAGGGTCGAATTTATGAAGTGGATTGAACTATTATAGTAGTGCAACCAAAATTTCATTGATCAAAATATAATGAGATTGTATAGTGCTATGAGAAAAATGTGAGTTCTAGCTCAGTTGATTGAAGAGAGTACGTGAGTGTTGTAAACTCTTTGTTATCAAGTTGGAATTCCTATGGATAAAACAAAAAAGGTGAGTTCATACCTTTTCATAGTACTTAATATGATCATTGATGGAACGGATGGTAGTGTACAATGCCTTCTGAAACTCATCAGATCCTTCATCCACCAGTTTCTGCAAACATGAAAAGGATCAAAATATTAGATTATGTATAAAACATGTAAACTTCTTTTTCTCTTATGAATGGCATCTAAAGAGAACTATGTTTGTTTTTTTGGTGATCTGAGGAAAGGAGACAAAAGGGTGTGGTATATCCTTTTTTGTACCTTAGAGATGGAAGTGCCATGGATCTCCCTGTAGCGGTTGAAAGTTGCTATAAGTTGTGTCTTGCTCCTTGTAGTCAGGATCCTAATGGCCTCTTCATAACTACCCTTCTTCTCTTTCACAGCGTCATGAAGAATTTCAGCCTCATTTTGAGCCAGTTTTGGATTGATCTCTTCACCAACATACCTGAATGAGGTCACCAGCCCCACTAAAAGCTGCTCAAGATCAACCAAAAAACACTCAGATCACAAGTATGAAGCAAATTCACATAACTACATTGGATCAAACATTTGTCTCCACATGTCTAATTGAAAAACTCCAAAACACTATAAAGCAAATTCACATCTGATCTTGCTACTTAGCATTCACTCACTCTTAAATTTATTTTAGTCAAAAAAAGACTATTGTTGTTTGAAACTAAAGTGAACCAAAGATGTGCTAGATGGAGAAGGACTTGCCTGGCGTATGTGGCCAGAGGTATGTGCTGCCACATCTTCTTCCAAGGAGTGCTTGTAGCGGTGGAGATAAGCGCGTCTCACAGCAAAAAGCTCTTCTGGGGAGAGGATAGTGGCGATTTCCACAATGACATTGTAGTTTTTGCCACTCTTGATGGCAACATTGGCCAAAACAGCATCACGATCTGCAGGTTCTAGTATCCATCGGTACACAGCTTTCTGTTCAGTACAATTAACCCACAGTTTCAACTTCATCACCACACAATAATCTAAAAAATCACATAGAAAAGAACAACACTATCACACTGATCATCGCACCTCAAAGTCTCCTTTGATCTCAGACTCTAGGCGTTTCACAAGATCCTCCTGGTAAATTTCCTCATAAGCTCTTCTGATTTGCTGCCTCTGATAAACAGTTCTATGACCCAATATCACTATGATACCTTTCTCATCAGTTCCCCATCCTACAAAGTCGAAAATCAATTGAACACAATCATTCTAGAGACCCATCTTATAGATATATAGAACTACATCAGATTCATAACTCTTACAGATTTCCCTTAGTTAAAAAAAGTACTTTTTTGAGTTTAAACTGAAATGACATGGTTAATCAAGATTGCAAATTAGTCATAGATTTTCACTAGAGCAAATATAAGATCGTGAATATATATGATCCAAGCAACAAAGGGGATGATGATGATGATGATGATGATGGCACCTTCAAAAGACTTTCTGAGAGCTTCAGCATCTTCTTGGGGAGAGTGGTTGGTGGGAGCAATGAGGGTAGCCATAGATGAATGAAGAATGTCCTTTCTTATGAAGTGCTTACTAACACAATGTGATGAAGAAAGCTATGCACACACCTTTTCTATTTATAATGAAGTGCTATATGAAGACACCTTTTATGCTGTAATTTATCTATTGGGAAAGTGGTTCAGGGATGAGTAATTTATTTGTGGGTGTTTCCGGTAAAACTAAAGTCAGATGAAAATTTACAAATTAATTAAAATTTTGTAAGTTATGAATTAGGATTTGAAAAGTTAAAAGTTTATAAATTAGATGATTGAATTAAATGTGTTTAATAAGATTAATTGATGATTTAGTCCATAAATGATAAATATAAAATAATGAAAATGATTTTTATATAACAAGAGTAAAAGAAAGATAGAATAAAAAAATGATTTTAAAATTATAAAAAAAAATACTTGAAATAAATTAGTAAAGATAAAAATATATTATAAATTTATATGTGATAAATTATTTTAAGTCATTTATAAAATAAATTATAAATATCTAAAATAAATTTGTATAAGCATATGTATTAAATCAATTTATAAATTAATAAAGAAACTTAATTATAGTTTTTGTGATGATGTCTTCTAACACACTTTACCAACTCATGCTTTGTAATGTGATAAGGCTTGTAGCTTTTTTCAGACAATAATTTATTACAAACATTATTTTCCTTTCGTTTTCCTTTTGACACCTATGGATTCAAAGTCTGAGCCAATTTCGGCATTTTCTTGATGGACCAACCTGTAAGCAATTGCAAAAAAAAGAAGAAAAAAAAGGTTTATTTATTGGTGAAAATTTTACAGGCACCCATCTGTCCTCAAATCAATGCTACATGGACGGTTGATTTGATTCAAATGTAAATCATAATGGTAATGATGTGGTACATTCACATCTAGAAATTTCTGCATTGTAAATAGTAATCAAGCCTTGAATATGTGATTAATATTAAGAAAATAAAATAAATACCATATATAACTTTGATTGCTACTTTTTTAATTCTTTAATTGTATTTGCTACACTAACTAAATAGTAAAGAGATAAATAAGGAATAGTAGAAGGCTTTGGGTATATTACTAAGTCATACATATTTAATTATATGGCATGGGTAAAAATGGAAAAAGTAATTCAATGTATCTAGTCAAAATGATTGGTTTCATACATAGACAAATTTCATTCTCCAATGCAATACACGCTTTGGAAGATTGATTTTATTTCCTAAATATAAATATAATATGCTAGGAGTACTCTTATATGATGTAGCACCAAGTCCCATTAAAGTAGAATAGTAATAACATTTTTAGTTGTCGAGTAAAACTAGTTTATAAGTGAAATCTCTATATTAGGGGTCGAAAGAAAATAAAGTTTATAAGTTAATTAATTAAATTAAAAGTATTAGATAAAATTAATAAAATAATTATTATAAAATGATATATTTATTTAATAATAAGAGTGGGAGAACAACACATAAGAAAAATTGTTTTTAAATTAAAATGATAAAAAAAATTTAAAATAAATTAACAAGGATAGAAAAAGAAAGAGAAATTTTTTTAAAAAGTCTAATTATACCATTGACATCCTATTCGATTATATTGAGAATGTCTTTCCATTCTATCAATATTTTATATTAAAAAATCTTAAAATGAACTTATATACTAAATAAGTTTATTTTTAATCCATTTAATTTTGAGTTAATCAAATAAATTTATAAGTTCTTTCTAAATATCAGATAAAAACACACACAAAAATGAGGAAATTATTAACAAAGTGGGATGACTCAAAATATGAAGGATAATTCTTCTTTTTCTCAACAAAAATGTTTGATTGTAACAAATTATTTTGGCTTAATGGCATTTTTATCTCTCAAATATAACAATTGTGCAATTTTGGTTCCCAAGATTTTACTTGAGTAATTTTAGTCTTTAAAAGATTGCAATTGTGTGATTTTAGTCTCTCAATTTTTAGTTGAACAATTTTAGTCCCTCAAATATCATAATTATGCGATTTTTGTAACGACCCGCCATGGTCTCTACACTTAATGGAATTGCACTACTGCTAGTTGTCGTAACCGGGATGACGACGGGATGACGCTAACCTTTCTTTTCAATGGAGCCGCCACCAATATTTTATTTTAAGGGAAAAACATTGGAAAACCCTTTGAAAGATAATCTTTAAAATTAAAGTTGGGTTCATGAGTCGATTACGTGTAGGGAAGGTATTAGCACCCTACAATGCCCGTAAAAACAGTACCTTTAATTAATTCTGCAAAATTATATAAATTTATAAACATTTAATTTACTCCTTAGAAATGTATGTGAGATGCTTCTTATTTTTTTTTTAAATATTTTTATTAGAAAATTATAGGGATTTGGGTTAGCAAATGGCTAATCAATAAACCCTTCCAATAACATGAAAGATAGAATTGCTATTCAATCAATGTTATTGATTTTTATTTGTTGGTACTAAATTATGCTTAAAGCTTAGGACAATGAATAATTATTCTATTAACTTTTATGATTTACATGATATTAAAGGGTAGAAGTGTTACTCAATTAATATCATTAACCATAAAAATAAGTATACATGAAGCAAAATTATGTTTATATTTTTATCTAAGGAAATAAATTTTGCATAAGGATTCAAGTTAGCAAATGGCTAATCAATAAATCCCTCCAATAACGTTAAAAATAGAAGTTATATTTAATTAACATTATTGGTTGCAACATATCACTAGCCATTAAACCCCTAGAATCAAATAATGTTAAAAATAAAAATGTTATTCAATTAACATTATTATTTGTCGTATAATAAATACTTTTTAAACAATTATTTTAAAGACAACAAATCATATTCACTATGTACATGCAATTATTAAATAAAAAAAATAAAAAAAACAATAAAATAAAATAAAAAATAAAAAAGAAAAGGAAAGATACCAAATGAGATGCTTGAACTTGTTGAATCTTCGAATATAACGATCTATTAGGCGCTTTTTAGCGACCTAACACACTACAATATTCCTCACAAAATCTCAAGAAATACAAAGGAGAGAGAAAGAGAAATTTCGAGCTCTAAGAAGTCTCAGAACAGCCCGTTCCAAAATCGGAACGGCCCGTTCTGAAAATGGTCGTTATGTGTGTAATTTTGTATCTGAAACATCCCGTTCTAAAACTAGAACGGCCCGTTCCAGAGATGAGTTTAACACATAACTGGATACTCTAGAACGGCCGTTCTAAATGAAGATTGTTAGTCCTTTTTAATAAGTTAGAACGTCTCGTTCCAGTTTAGGAACGGCCCGTTCCAGTTTAGGAACGGCCAGTTCCAGTTTAGGGTTTTAGGTCCTTTTAAAAAGGCTAAAAACCTATTTTGGTCCCTTATAATAATTGTTTGTTTCAATTTAGTCCCACTTTTATTTTTGGTCTTAATTTGGTCCCTAATAAATTAATTGGTCTCAATTTGGTTCCTAATAAATTAATTGTTTTCAATTTGGAACTTCCGTCTAAATTATTTAAATGGAGTTAACTGTGTGGCCACGTGGATGTCACGTAGATGCATAGGTGGATGCCACGTGGATGCCAATTTTTTTGAAAACATCTGGAACCAGAACGGCCCGTTCTGAAACCAGAACGGGCCGTTCTGGTTACACTTTTGGTGTGTTAATTTTGCATCCGGAACGGCCCGTTCCAGGTGCAAAATTTACACACTAAAAGTGCAACCAGAACGGGTCGTTCTGGTTTCAGAACGGGCCGTTCTGGTTCCAGACTGCTAAGCATAAACGATCAATGATTATAGTTCATGGTTGTGAATCATGGAAGGAAAAAGACCCAAGGTACAAAGCATTTCAAACACTGAATTTGGTAATATTGTCAATGGAAATTGATAACTTCAATTACTAAACAGTTAGGCTATACAGTGTATTATTAAGGACAATGCAATATATCACTAAAGACAATGGTAGCAGATTTTATTTCATTTCAAACTGGAGTGAACCACTTACTATCAAATTGACACTATACAGTAAAGGATAAAATGACATAGTATATACTATCAATATTTTATATTAACAAATCTTAAAATGAACTTATATACTAAATAAGTTTATTTTTAATCCATTTAATTTTGAGTTAATCAAATAAACCTATAAGTTCTTTCTAAATATCAGATAAAAACACACAAAAATGAGGAAATTATTAACAAAGTGGGATAACTCAAAATATGAAGGATAATTCTTCTTTTTCTCAACAAAAATGTTTGATTGTAACAAATTATTTTGGCTTAATTGCATTTTTATCCCTCAAGTATAACAATTGTATAATTTTAGTCTCAAAGATTTTAATTGAGTAATTTTAGTCTTTAAAAGATTGTAATTGTGTGATTTTAGTCTCCCAATTTTTAATTGAACAATTTTAGTCCCTCAAATATCATAATTATGCGATGTTAGTCTTTTTATTAAAAATTTAATAATTTTAAAATTTGAATATATATATATATATATATATAATATTTTAAAATTATACAATTGTTTACTTATTTAAGTTAACGTATATTATAATTTTTGTTAATGTATCAAATGATATATTTATTATTACTACAAAAAAAAAACACCTTCAAAAGTAGCACCAAGTTACACTGGCAACAACCTGGCTCTCAAGACTTTAAAAGCCTCCAACCTAACTCTACTATACTCTTATGTGAACATGATCACCATTGTTCAACCATTAGGAAAATAAACAAGGTTAAGCCAGTGTACAAAAGAATAATTCATACAAAAAGTATAGAAGTAATACTATTATACTACCAACAACAACATATAGATTGCACAACATACCCCTCATGGCCTATAACTTTGGCATCACAACAAAAAACCTCCACATGACATTCAACACCTCACAAAGGTAAGCAACTTAATCAACATATGAAAAAATTATATTTCACCATATCAATGTGATGGAAGTGAGAAGGAAAAGTGATAGATGTACTCCTCCTTATCTCCTCCTTAGGCACGGATCTTCAATCAAGGAGCTAGAACCGAGAACTTGAGCACTTTAAGGAGATGAACACAAGAGGATTAGAAGCTCTAATCCATGGACGGAAGCATCCAAACACAATTCTCAAGGGATTGCACACTTCAAAGTGTAGGAAGCTAGGTTTCCTAAGGGAATTGAAGGCACTCTCTTAAGGTTTTCTCTCTTGGATGGATTCGGTGACTCTTGAGGGAATTTGGCTGAATACAAGTTCAGAAATTCTCATATATCAAAAGTGATTTACAAGGTAGGAAGAATTACACTTATAGGAGGGAAGTTTAGGTTTAACCTTGGCGGCAACCAAGTAGGCAAAGTTGGCGCCAAGTTTGAATTTCAAATTCAAAATTTGAAATTCAAACTTTGGCCACTCACATGCTTAAACCGGATTTCTACCTTCATTTAGATGTCATTTAGGAGTGATTTGAAGTGGATTTGAGCTCACATGGCCGGAACTACTACATGCCATCCATGTGACTCAAATTCATCTCAAATTACCTCTAAATGATGCATAAATGAAACCTAACTCTCCTATTAATGTATTCTTCATATAATCCTATACTAATGACCGAAATACATTGGTCCAATGAATACAATGAATAGGAAAAAATATAAGAAGAAGAATGAGCCTAATATTGGGTATCAAAAGCCCAAAGCCTAAGAAGCCCAAAAATAAGCCCAAGTACAACAACCCTAGTCTATGGTCAAAATACAAGACCAAAAATGAAAGTTACATCCTATACTAAGTAATGCAATAAAATGTGGTGGTTTAATCCATTAAAGCCCAAGTGAGAAGCACCCTATGCCCACCAAGCCCATTGGGCCCACTAAGCTCTGAAGCAATCAAATCTTCAAGTAACCTCCTGGCCATAGCTCTAGTGGTTGGGCCTTTAGCCCATGCTCTTCCATCATTCCCTCCCTCTTGAGAAGGATTCGACCTCGAATCTGAAGGCTCCTCCTCATCATCACTAGCACCTACAAAAGGTTTAAGATCACTTACATTAAAAGTGGTGCTGACTCCATAATCAGAGGGTAAATCAAGTCTATAAGCGTTATCATTGATACGCTGTAAGACCTGAAAGGGACCATCTCTTCTAGGACTGAGTTTGGACTTTCTTTGATTTGGAAAACGTTCTTTTCTTAAATGAAGCCAAACCCAATCTCCTTCCTCGAAGATCATAGCTTTCTTTCCTTTATTCCCTTGTTTGGCATACTTCTCATTTTGATTTTGAATATGAGTTTTAATCCTTTCATGCAGTTTCTTAATAAAATCAGCCCTTGAAGCCCCTTCCTTATGAATGAAATGCTCAACATTAGGAAGAGGTATCAAGTCTAGAGGGGTCAAAGGATTAAATCCATACACAGCCTCAAAAGGAGAAATATTGGTAGTTTTATGAACTACCCTATTGTAGGCAAATTCAATATGGGGCAAAAACTCATCCCAAGCTTTGTGATTACCCTTTAGGACTGCCCTAAGCATAGTAGATAGAGATCTATTCACTACCTCAGTTTGGCCATCTGTTTGAGGATGACAAGTAGTTGAAAAGAGGAGTTTAGTTCCTAGTCTTGACCATAAGACACGCCAAAAGTGGCTAAGGAACTTTGTATCTCTATCTGAAACTATAGTCCTAGGTAGCCCATGAAGTTTAACCACATCTCTAAAGAAAAGTTTTGCTATGTTGCTTGCATCATCTACTTTGTGGCATGGAATAAAATGAGCCATTTTACTAAAACGATCCACTACCACAAAGATAGAATCCATTCCCCTTTGGGTTCTAGGTAAACCTAGCACAAAATCCATGCTAATATCTACCCAAGGGGAAGAAGCAACAGGCAAAGGTGTGTATGTTCCATGAGGCATTACTTTAGATTTAGCTTGTAAACAAGCTAAACATCTAAAACAATGCCTTTGGACATCCTTTCGCATATGGGGCCAATAGAATTTTTCTTTTAGCAAACTAAGGGTTTTATCAACTCCAAAGTGCCCCATAAGCCCACCTTCATGACTCTCTTTAATTAATAGTTTTCTAATGGATCCTTGGGGTATACACAATCTTCCTTCTTTGTATAAATACCCCTCAACCATATAAAAACCATCAAAAGCTTTTTGTTGACATTTTTTATAATTATCACCAAGTTCAAGATCTTCTTCATACAATTCCCTAATATTATCAAATCCAAGAATTTGAGTTCCTAGGGACACAAGCAAGGTATGTCTCCTAGATAAAGCATCAGCTACAACATTGGATTTTCCTTTCTTGAATTTAATAATATATGGAAATTGTTCAAGAAACTCTAACCACTTGGCATGTCTCTTATTTAATTTACCTTGACCTCTTAAATATTTAAGTGACTCATGGTCACTATGGATGACAAACTCTTTGGACACAAGATAGTGCTCCCAAGTTTGTAAGGCTCTAACCAAAGCATACAACTCCTTATCATAGGTAGGGTAATTGAGGGAGGCACCTTTTAGTTTTTCACTAAAATATGCAATGGGGTGTCCTCCTTGCAATAACACTGCTCCTATGCCAACTCCTGATGCATCACACTCTAGCTCAAAAGTCTTTTCAAAATTAGGAAGAGCTAAAATGGGTGCATTAGTAAGTTGATCTTTAAGTAATTGAAATGCTTGGTCATGCTTTGAAGTCCATTCAAATAAAATATCTTTTTTGACAAGCTCATTCAAGGGTGAAGCAATGCTAGAGAAGTTAGGCACAAATCTTCTATAAAAACTTGCTAAACCATGAAAACTCCTAACTTCACTAACATTTTTAGGCTTGGGCCACTCTTGAATGGCTTTAATTTTCTCGGGATCCACTTGGACCCCATTTTTGCTTACAATGAATCCTAGGAAAACCACATGATCCACACAAAAAGTACATTTTTCAAGATTTGCAAATAATTGGTTTTCCCTAAGGATCATCATAACTTCTCTAAGATGTCCTATGTGATCATCTTGAGACCTACTATAGATTAAGATGTCATCAAAATAAACAACAACAAATTTTCCTATACATTCTCTCAAGACATGATTCATAAGCCTCATGAATGTACTTGGTGCATTAGTTAAACCAAAAGGCATAACTAACCATTCATACAATCCAAATTTGGTCTTAAAAGCAGTTTTCCATTCATCACCCTTTTTAATTCTTATTTGATGATAACCACTTTTAAGATCAATTTTAGAAAATATGGAAGCACCATGTAACTCATCAAGCATATCATCAAGTCTAGGGATTGGGTGCCTGTACTTGATGGTGATATTGTTAATAGCCCTACAATCACAACACATTCTCCATTTTCCATCTTTCTTGGGCACTAACAATACAGGCACAGCACAGGGACTCAAACTCTTTTGAACCCACCCCTTATTCAATAACTCATGAACTTGATTCTCTATCTCCTTAGTTTCTTGAGGATTTGTCCTATAGGCTGGTCTATTGGGTAGACTAGCCCCAGGCACAAAATCAATTTGATGTTCTATACCCCTAAAAGGAGGAAGGCCTTTTGGACCTTCACTAGGGAATATATCATCAAATTCTTTTAATAATTGAGAAACTAGAGGAGGTAATGAACTAAGCTCTATGCTTAAATTATGACACTGAAGCACACTTTTACAAAGAAGAAGGTAAGAAGGCTTTTCAACATTTAGAGTTTGTTTTAGAGTTTCTTGTTGAATTCCTTCTAAAGATTTCTCTTCCTTCTTCTTTGAAGAATTATGCTTCTTTTCCTTTTTGTTTTTTTTTTTAATCAAGTTTTTTTTTTCTTCTTCTCTTTTCTTTTTCATTTGTACTTGATCCTCTATCACTTGTGAAGGAGACAAAGGATGAAGTACAAACTTCTTTTCTTTATGAGTGAAAGTAATTTCATTGGTAAGGCCATTGTGCATGGTTTTCTTGTCAAATTGCCATGGCCTTCCCAATAAAATATGACAAGCTTCCATTGGAACTATGTCACAAACCACTTGGTCTTCATAGTTTCCAATAGAGAACTTGACTTTCACTTGTTGATTAACATTAATATCCCCATCTTCATTAATCCAATGAAGTTGATATGGTTTCGGATGAGGAATAATAGTAAGACCAAGCTTCTCTACCAACCTTGTGCTACAACAGTTGCAACAAGACCCACTATCCACAATGAGAGAACAAGCATTGTCTAAAACTTTACACCTTGTGTGAAATATGTTCTCCCTTTGTGAAAGATGAGACTCATGAGGTTGGCTTCCTAGAAGCCTTCTAACCATGAGAAGTTGACCATCATAAGGATATGCACTTTCAATGTGATGATCTTCTTCACTAGTTTCACTATCACTTGAAGTGGTAGTACTAGTTTCATCAACACTACTATAAACGTCTTCCCCTTTCAAAATCATCACCTTTTTAGTGGGGCATTGAGAAGCTATATGGCCTCTCCCAAGACATTTAAAGCATTTGATGTCACTAGTCTTACTACTAGAAGTGATACTATTTTTGTTTTTCTCTTTTTCATTTTCTTTTTCTTTTTCAAGACCTTTACCAAATTTCTTAGAGGAATCAAATTGACCCTCCCTCTTGTAGTCTTTCTTAACATAAGAACTAGATTGAGTTTTTCCTTTAAAAGAAGATTTTCTCAAATTTTGTTGTTCCACCCTTATACAAAGTTGGACCAAATCATCAAGGTCCCTATAAGGGAGTAACTCAACTCTATCTCTTATGTCAAAATTAAGACCACTTAGAAATCTAGCAATGGTCAATCTTTCTTCTTCCCTTATCCCAGCCCTCATGAGATATAACTCCATCTTTTGCCTATACTCCTCAACACTCATACCCTTTTGTTGGAGTCTTTGGAGCTTATCCATAAGCTCCCTACTATAATAAGAAGGTATGTGCCTTCTTCTCATAGCACTCCTCAACTCATTCCAATAAGTGATGGGAGGATCATTGTGAAGTCTTCTCTCTCTTTCCAAGGATGTCCACCAATACATGGCTTGTCCTTGAAAAGCTAGGGTGGCCAAAGGAACTTTTCTTTCCTCACCTACTTGATGACAAGTGAAGATTTGCTCCACTTTCATCTCCCAATCCAAGTAGGTGTCCACATTATCTTTTCCATGAAAGTAAGGGAGATCAACCCTTGATTCCCTCACTTTGTGTTCTTTAATGACTCTCCTAGGTGTTGGTTGATAGTAAGCATCCATTTGGATACTACCATCATTATTTTGACTTTGAGAATCATTGGAGCTCTTGGTTGAGCTCCTAGAAGAACCTTTTGGACTTTTATTTTTATTTAATCTTTTTAAAAGTTTTTCTTCCCTTTGCTTAATCTTTTGGATTTCTTGTTCCAAAGCCATGATTTGTACTTCTTTTTCAAGTTTCTCTTTTTGTTTTTGAAGCATCTCATCATTTTTCCAAAGTTTTAGTGCTTCAACCTCCTTGACAATTCTTTCAAAACTTTTAGGAGTATCAAAGTCACTACTACCTTGAGAATGATGACTCATGGTTAAGCAAAAAGAATTTGTATGCTATGCCAAAAATTATAAAATGTTTTTGGTATTTTCTAGGAATGAAAATAGCACTTGGAAGTCTAAGTGTACAAGTTGCACTATCAAGGGAGGTGAGCTACAAAGAGCCACTTAATAACCAAGCCTTTTCAAGTGGAAATCACTAAACTCCTTTGTGGTATTTCCAATTCCCCAAAACTTTTCACAAAAAATTTTGTATGCTTTTTACAACTTTGTTTGTTTTTGACACTTAACTAAGCGTGAGCAAATAAAACTACACAATTCTATGTTGGTCCCTATGGTCAGAATCTAGAAGGGGGGGTTGAATAGATTCTGTGTTATTTATGGCTGCTTTTTCTTCTTTCAAAATCTTTACTAAACAAATCTTGATTTTGATCAAACCTTTAAACACAAAAGGTAATTCAGAGTTATATATGCACAGCTTATCCAAAAAGATTTGATTAACACAATTAATACAAAATTCGTAAAGATTGTTTTTATCAATTACCAAGAATTTATTTAAGTTCAGTTTTTGCAGATAATGTTTTTCTTCATACAACATTAATCAAGAAACTTATACAGAATGTAAAGAGTGTAAGGGTTAAGAAAATCATGCACCAAGATATATACTGGTTCAGCCATACAAAGGCCTACATCCAGTTTCAGATTTAGATACACCTCTAAATCCAGTCAAATCCACTATTGATATTCTTTACATGCACCCTGCACAAGCAATATCCAATCAATGAATTTAACAAACAAATCTTGTCACCCGCAAGACTAACAAACCATTTCTTGAAACCACAAGAAACATATAACCCAAGAATATTGATCCCACAATATCCTACTTGAGAAAAACCTATCTCAAGATTTCTCTTTACACAACTCTTCCAGAGATTCTCAAATCTCAAGAATTAAAAACCATTCAAATAAAAACTAAAGATCAGAAAAGAGTACACCTGTTTGTGTAGATATGATCTTCAACGACTTAAACCAGTTTGAAACGAATTTTCTATAAGAACTTCATCTTCTTGAATTGATCTTGCACAATTTTTCTCAAAAGTTGATTTTTAGCAGTTGATACTTTCTTTCTTTCTTCAGAAAATCTTTTTCTTTTTTGCAGTCACGTGTATTCTGAAAAAGTCTTTTTTTTTCTGTGTGTAATAATAATTTTAAAGCTTCTGTTTTTAATCTTAAAAACAATTATTGTGTGCAAGGAAACAGTTATTTCAGTTAATTTCGTAACAGAGATAATCTATTACCTGTTTAGGTAATCTATTACCACGAATCAGAATAACTGAATTAATTGTTTCAGAAACTGTTTTAATCTATTACCAAATAAAGTAATCGATTAATACGAGTCACAAAATAACACAAAACTCACATAGGATCAGAGGTAATCGATTACTGTAAGAGATAATCGATTAACACGATTCTTTTTCCTCTTGAAATCATCAGAATCAGTTTGGAAATCTATTACCACATATGGTAATCGATTATTCCAGATTCAATTAGTTTTTCAGAATGAGTCAGGTAATCTATTCCATAACTCAGAAAATTTCTGATGTTTTCAAGTTTTCATTTAAAGTTTCAAACACTCAGTAATATATTACTTCATGTTCTCAACAATGAATGAAATAAGAAAGTGAGTATTATGGTATTTTTGCCTACACGTTAATTACTAAATTTTAACTCACCACAAACAAACACATAGAAGCCTAATCTTTTAAACAATCAATACATTATCCTTTTGACATAGGCTTAAAAATAAAGAACAACATGAACAAAACATCAAAACAAAAACTTCCAGAGAACATCTTCCAGATGTAGATTCTTCAATCTTCAACAATCTCCCCCTTTTTGGTTTTGATGAGCCAAACTCTTCATGTTGACTTTCACGATCATCATGTTGTTTTGTTTAACTTGTTTGTTTGAGATTTGAACTTGAATTTGAACCTGCATACGTCTAGAACAAAAACTTCCATACAAAGCATTATGCAGTTCTATTTCCATTTCTTTCTTTTAATATATTTATGTAAATCATACAAACATAAACAATCATTTCAACAGTTTCTCATGAATTTCTCCCCCTGTTTGGCTTAACCAAACCAAAAAAAAAAATAGAGTAAACAGAGAAATAACATGATACTTATGCAACAAAAACAATAAGCACTTAATAAGAATTTCATCATATGAGCATTAAGATGTTCAGAAACATACAAATACTAAAACTATTACAAACATTAAGTCTGAAATATAAATCAAAGTATTTATGCAGAACAAATTAAAATGCAGTGCCTAAAATGTAATGCACAACTAAAGGTCTTCAGGGTAGGGTATGTTCATTGCATCCAGACGTTCTGAAATAGATTCAAAACAAGCCTTCAGCTCTTGATAATCTCTTCTCTGAGTCTCCCGGATGTCATCTAACTTTGCCAGAACAGATAACTCAAAAGAAGAAAGAGGCTTGGGCTCTTCAGCAGCTTCCTCTTCTTCAATCTGAACTTCAGGTTGAGACGGCTCTGTAGTCTCAGCAGTAGGAACATCTTCCTTTGCTATCCAACCTGCATCTGTTTTCACTAGCTTCATCATTTTCAGAGCTCTATCCTTGATATCATGAACATCTCTGGTGACCTCTCTTGCTTCACCAGTCAAGGGAACTTTATAGAACGCCAATACCTTGCTTATGAACACAGCATATGGACACTTGCAGTCCATTAACCTCCTTGTCTTTAGCATAATATCTTCTACCACATATACCCAATCAACTTGAATATTATTCTTAAATGCTGCGAGCAGTGCCATATCTTCTTCACTAATTTGAGCGTGATTGCTCCCCCTTGCTGCCAGAATCCAAACAATTACATAATGTAGGAGTCTATCTTCAGCACGTAGACCTCCTGCATTATATGTAATCTTCCTCTTTTCTCTTCTTTTATATTCCTTATCAGCCTCCCAGGCTGAAACATCTTTCAGCAAACTCATGAAAAATGTATCTTTTCCTGTTGAGAAATTTTTCGTATTCAATTCCTTGAAAGTAGGTTTGATCCCATTTCTAGTTAATCCACCAATCTTCAAAAATACATCAACTGATAGAGTAACTTTTATTCCTTTTACTTCTGAAACCAGAGTACCATTTTCATCTCTTTCCAAATTTGCGTAAAAGACCCGAACAAGATCAGGGTAGTATAATCCACTTAACCCAACAAATTTGCTAACTCCTTGACTAGATAACAGAGTAGGAAATGTAAAACCTTGCTCTATAAGCCAAGACGAGTACAATACCTTTGGAGCCACAATGTCTTTGCAAGCAAAAGACTCATTGAAAATTTTCTCTTGAGACTTCCTTGTGAACCACGGATGAGTGTATTCTTCTTCAGGTTCTGAAAGAGAGGACTCTTTTCGCTTCCTTTTAGATGAACCTTGACCTTCCGTAGTAGGACGAGAGTAATCTCTGTTGGCAATGTGCTTTACGCGCTTTCCTTTGCCAAGACTTTCCATTTGTGGGGTTTAGGGTTAGGTTTTGAAGGGATTTTGAGAGAGAAGGGAACCAGGGGTTTCGTATGTTTTAGGTTGAAGTAAAAAGGAGAGAGGTAGTCGGAGCACTTAATCGATTATCTCGCATCTAAAACAGGGTATATATGCAAGTGAGTGAGTGAGTGGTAATCGATTAACCCGATAGGTAATCGATTATCACAGTGAGCAAGCATCAGAAACTGCATCAACGTAGCAGAGGTAGTCGATTACAGAAATTGGTAATCGATTACTGCTGTTGAGTTTTCAGCAATTTCTTCATTTCTACAAATGGTAATCGATTAACCCGATAGGTAATCGATTATCACAGAGAAATGTGTGCAGATACAGGGCAGACTGTGTTTTACGTGATTTCCTATTATGAATGCACATACATCAAGTTTAAAACAATAAGTGCATAGCAATTTCATGCATATTCATACAATCATACTTTAATTATGAGATTTAGGATAGATTGAACTCACTAATAATACCAAGATTGGTTCTTAGCTTGAAAAATCTTTCCTTTGGTAGAGGCTTTGTAAAGATGTCAGCAAGTTGATCTTTTGACATTATGAAATTGATATCACAGTCTCCTTTCTCTACATGATCTCTGATAAAGTGATGTCTAATTTCAATGTGCTTAGTTCTTGAGTGTAGAATAGGATTCCTTGAAATGTTAATTGCACTTGTGTTGTCACACTTCAGTGGTATGTGATCAATCTTCAAACCAAAGTCTTGAAGTTGATGTTTAAACCAAATTGACTGAGCACAGCAGCTTCCAGCAGCTATATACTCAGCTTCAGCAGTTGAGAGTGCTACACAAGCTTGTTTCTTGCTCTGCCACGATATGAGACATTCTCCAAATGTGTGGCATGTTCCACTTGTACTTTTCCTATCCAATTTACAACCAGCAAAATCTGAGTCAGAGTAACCAGTTAAAGATGGAGAATTACCTTTAGGATACCACAATCCAACATTGATTGTGCCTTTCAAATACTTCAGTATTTTCTTTACAGCCTTCAGATGTGATTCCTTTGGTTTTGATTGGAATCTTGCACATACACATACGCTGTACATGATGTCAGGTCTGCTAGCTGTGAGATACAGAAGAGATCCAATGATCCCTCTATACATTGATTCTTCAACATCTTTTCCTGCAATATCACTATCTAGATAACAGTTAGTAGACATTGGAATATTTGATATCTTACAATTCTCCATATCAAATTTCTTTAATAGTTCTTTGCTATATTTAGTTTGATGTAGAAAAATTCCATTTTTCATTTGTTTGACTTGTAGTCCTAGGAAGAAGCTTAATTCTCCCAACATAGACATATCAAACTCTTTCTGCATATTGGAAACAAATTCTTCACAAAGAGATTGGTTAGTAGATCCAAATATTATATCATCAACATAAATCTGAATCAGCAGAATATCTTTTGATTTTCTCTTTATGAAAAGAGTTTTATCAACATTACCTCTTTGAAAGTCATGAGTTAGTAGAAACTTACTCAGCCTTTCATACCATTTCCTTGGAGCTTGTTTCAGTCCATACAAGGCTTTCTTGAGCTTGTAAACATGCTTAGGTAATTTGCAGTCAACAAAACCAGGTGGTTGAGCAACATAAACTTCTTCATCAATAAAACCATTTAAAAATGCACTTTTCACATCCATTTGATACAGTTTGAAATCAAACACACAAGCAAATGCAAGTAAAAGCCTAACAGCTTCTAATCTAGCAACTGGAGCATATGTTTCACCAAAGTCTATACCTTCTTGTTGATTATATCCTTTGGCTACTAATCTAGCTTTATTTTTAACTATAACACCTTCCTCATTTAGTTTGTTTCTGAAAACCCATTTTGTACCAATGACATTCATATTCTTATTGAAAGGAACTAAAATCCAAACATCATTTCTTTTGAATTGATTCAGTTCATCATGCATGGCCATTATCCAGAATTCATCTTTTAATGCATGTTCCACACACAATGGTTCAATTTGAGAAACAAATGCCATATCAACACTTAGAAGATTAAAAGAGTGTCTAGTAGAAACTCCCTTATTTATATCTCCAAGAATGTTGTCCAGAGATAGATCTTTTGGTTTCTTCCATTCTTTGGGTAGTGATGTGTCTTCAGATGGTGTTTTCTGCTGTTGTTCCAGTTTTTCCTCTTCTTGTGTAATACTGTCACCTATCTCATCAACACTGCCTGAGCCTAGTATTCTGCCTTTGTTGTTATCTCCATATGTTACAGATCCTCCTTCTTTTTCCTGTAATGAGATAAATTTGCTTTTATCTCCTGTCATGTGTCTTGAGCAGCCGCTGTCTAAGTACCACATTGATTGCTTTGCTCTCAAGCACATCTACAATACAAGTTATTCAAATGGATTTTGGTACCCAATTGATCTTGGGTCCTGTAGAATCAGTGAGTACATAATCTAATTTCTTAATCCATTTATATTTTCCACTAGGAATACCAAATTTCCTTATCATGCATCTGTAGTAGTTATGACCAGATTTCATACAATAGTTACATGAGTGGGAATTAATGGATTTCATAACATTAACATTCTGTTTTTCTTTCTCATTTGCTTTTAATGCAGCATACAATGTTTTACAGTTCTCACATGGTGACTTTAGTTCAGAGATATCTGAGAGTAGTTTCCTGTTATCATTCTCTAAATCAGAAATTTTATCTCTCATGTGTGTCATCTTCTTTTTGTAAACATTGTTTAATTTTTCTAATTTCTCTGCTTCAGCATACAGTTCAGCAAATGCATTTTGCAATTCATCATACGAGTCAATAGATGAGTCAGAATCATATACCTCATAATCTGAATTATGTTTGGTCATGAGACAGAGATTTGCTTCTTGATCCTCATCACTATCACTTGAAGTTGTTGAGGCATTCTCTTCCCATGCTATGTATGCTTTCTTTTTCTTTGATCTGAACTTCTGTTTCGTCTCCTCATTCTTTTTCAGGTTAGGACAGTCAGCTTTCATGTGTCCAGCTTTTCCACATTCAAAACATTTGAACTTTGGAGATGAGTTTTCATTCTTCTTGAAGGATTTCTTCTGACTGGAGAATCTCTTGTTGTTGTTCTTCCTTCTCATGAACTTCCTAAATTTCTTCACCATCAGATTTAATTCTTCTTGTTCAGAACTTTCATTGCTGCTATCCTCTTCATCACTTGAGGATTCTTTTACCTTTAAGGCCAGTCCTTTTGCCTTCTTATCTTTCTGTTCTTCATCAGCAATCCTTGACAGATCCATTTCATATTCTCTTAGGTTTCCAAATAACTATGCACTTGTCATCTGAGCTAAGTTCTTTGATTCTGTAATTGCTGTGACAGTTGGTTGCCATCTTCTGTTTAATGACTTCAGGATTTTGACATTTACCTCTTCTTCCACGAAGTCTTTCCCTAATCCTTTTAGGTGGTTTATTATGTGAATGAACCTCTTTTGCATATCCATAACAGTTTCACCTTGATTCATTCTGAAGGTTTCATATTCCTGAATGAGTGTGTTCTTTCTAGCTCTTCTCACTTCTGGAGTTCCTTCATGTGTTACTTGGATTAAATCCCAAGCTTCCTTTGCTGTGGAACAAGCTGAAATTCTAAAAAATTCATCAAAATTTAGTGCAGAATGTATGATATTTAAAGCTTTTGCATCATTCTCAGCTCTTCTAATTTCACTTTGATCCCAGCTATCATAAGGTTTCTCTATTTGTTTTCCTCCCTCTATCTGAGTGGGTATTTTGTATTCTGTGATTACAGCTTGCCAAATATTTCTATGAACAGATTCCATGAAAATTTTCATTCTAACTTTCCAAAAGGGATAGTTATCTCCACAGAACAATGGGGGTCTGTTTATAGAAGCACCTTCAGCAAACGGTAATTGATTACTAGCCATCTAACCTTTCTAAAGATCTAATCTTGAATGTTTTACAAGATACAGCTCTAGATACCAATTGTTGGTCCCTATGGTCAGAATCTAGAAGGGGGGGTTGAATAGATTCTGTGTTATTTATGGCTGCTTTTTCTTCTTTCAAAATCTTTACTAAACAAATCTTGATTTTGATCAAACCTTTAAACACAAAAGGTAATTCAGAGTTATATATGCACAGCTTATCCAAAAAGATTTGATTAACACAATTAATACAAAATTCGTAAAGATTGTTTTTATCAATTACCAAGAATTTATTTAAGTTCAGTTTTTGCAGATAATGTTTTTCTTCATACAACATTAATCAAGAAACTTATACAGAATGTAAAGAGTGTAAGGGTTAAGAAAATCATGCACCAAGATATATACTGGTTCAGCCATACAAAGGCCTACATCCAGTTTCAGATTTAGATACACCTCTAAATCCAGTCAAATCCACTATTGATATTCTTTACATGCACCCTGCACAAGCAATATCCAATCAATGAATTTAACAAACAAATCTTGTCACCCGCAAGACTAACAAACCATTTCTTGAAACCACAAGAAACATATAACCCAAGAATATTGATCCCACAATATCCTACTTGAGAAAAACCTATCTCAAGATTTCTCTTTACACAACTCTTCCAGAGATTCTCAAATCTCAAGAATTAAAAACCATTCAAATAAAAACTAAAGATCAGAAAAGAGTACACCTGTTTGTGTAGATATGATCTTCAACGACTTAAACCAGTTTGAAACGAATTTTCTATAAGAACTTCATCTTCTTGAATTGATCTTGCACAATTTTTCTCAAAAGTTGATTTTCAGCAGTTGATACTTTCTTTCTTTCTTCAGAAAATCTTTTTCTCTTTTGCAGTCACGTGTATTCTGAAAAAGTCTTTTTTTTTCTGTGTGTAATAATAATTTTAAAGCTTCTGTTTTTAATCTTAAAAACAATTATTGTGTGCAAGGAAACAGTTATTTCAGTTAATTTCGTAACAGAGATAATCTATTACCTGTTTAGGTAATCTATTACCACGAATCAGAATAACTGAATTAATTGTTTCAGAAACTGTTTTAATCTATTACCAAATAAAGTAATCGATTAATACGAGTCACAAAATAACACAAAACTCACATAGGATCAGAGGTAATCGATTACTGTAAGAGATAATCGATTAACACGATTCTTTTTCCTCTTGAAATCATCAGAATCAGTTTGGAAATCTATTACCACATATGGTAATCGATTATTCCAGATTCAATTAGTTTTTCAGCATGAGTCAGGTAATCTATTCCATAACTCAGAAAATTTCTGATGTTTTCAAGTTTTCATTTAAAGTTTCAAACACTCAGTAATATATTACTTCATGTTCTCAACAATGAATGAAATAAGAAAGTGAGTATTATGGTATTTTTGCCTACACGTTAATTACTAAATTTTAACTCACCACAAACAAACACATACAAGCCTAATCTTTTAAACAATCAATACATTATCCTTTTGACATAGGCTTAAAAATAAAGAACAACATGAACAAAACATCAAAACAAAAACTTCCAGAGAACATCTTCCAGATGTAGATTCTTCAATCTTCAACATTCTAGACGTTTATAGGCAGCAAAGTAAAGCAATTAAGTACAATAAAACTTAAAAGAAGCAAGAACAAGTAGCTAGTCGGATAACCCTAAGTGGAAGCTTGAAACATATGAAATTTCCAAGCCACTTCCACTAGTACTACACGTGAGAAACTACCAAGGAGTTAGATATACCTGACCAGCTTCTTAATACTCCCTCCAAGCTTTACAAATTGGTTTAAAATACAAGAGATTTAGCAAAAATGTAAACTAGCCTAGAAAGCAAATAAAGTGGTGGCTTTGGTGACCAATTAGTGACGGATTTTGTGCCAAACTTTTCCAACACTTAAACAAGTGTTTAATCCGCCACTAATCCTTCAAAAGATGCTGCTGGACCTGCAAAATAAACACAACAAAAGAGGTTAATGTGGCTGCCTCACAAGGTGATAGGATGGATCACTCAAGTGAAGGAAGTTTAGGAGAAGTTTTGGTCACTAAATTAGGTCAAATTTTTAGGTCTTAGTGTCCAAACTTTTCCTACTCTTTGTTGAGCAATGCTTGATCCTTGAGCAAGGATTTGAGGCCACTTCCAGCACAGGAATTTATAGAAAGAAAACTAGACAAGCAACAAAGCACAATTTGGAAAACTTATACCAAAAAAATTAAGAGTAATATGTGTATATGACAAGACTCAAAGAGGTTCAATAAGTAAAAATGAAAATTAAGACTCCAAATAAAAGCTAGCACTCAGAGAGAAGAGTTCCTAGATAGGTACTAGAATAGATGAACAAAACAAAAATTTTTTGAAGACAATTGGACAAATATAGCAAAAGTAGTAGCCAAAACAATAATCAAGGAATCAAGTAGGTTTTTCAACTTGTATACCTCTCGGCTTTTTCCTTTTAATTTTCTTTCTCTATTTTTTTTTTAATTCTTTCTTTTTCTATCTTCAAGTTAAGAGTCCAGAGAGTATATTTGCCTTTTGTTTCAATTTTTTTTATGATTCCAAGCTATAGAAACCGTGACTACAAAACAGCCAAAAATTAGGTCAAATTTTCAAGTAACTTGAAGCACTAGTGCACTAGTCTTTAGGTTTTGGTTTGGATTCCTTTTGATTTCTTTTTATTTTATACTTTATAGGTCTTTAGGCTCTGTTTTGAACTCTGTTTTCAGCCTCTAAATTTTTAAAAAATTGAATCCACAAGAAAGAGTGCACTAGAGTAGAGATAAGCACTTGAAATTTGAGTAAAATTTTTTTATAAGATTTTCAATGGAAAGTGATTTGAAAACTTTAATAACACAATGGAAACCTAACTCTAAAGAAACTTACTAGAACTAATAGCAAGTTATGAACACAATAAGGTAAAAGGAAAAGCACATATAGGTAGGCATAATTGGAGTATGACCGAGAACAACACAAAGTGAAAAAAACAATGCTAAACAAAAATTAGGTCAACATGCTATTCAAGGAATTTCAAGACAATTAAGAACTACACAAACAACCTAAGACAAAACATGGATTAAAAACCAAAATCTAGATGCAATGCATGAAGTCCAATCACGGACACATACAAGAATGGAGAGACTCAAAATAAAATCAAAAAATTAGCACAAGCAAAAAGTTCCTAAACAAGTTGATTGAGGAAGAAAATCAAAATCAATCAACAAAGGATCTATGAACACATGATATGAAATAAAACATATAGATCCGAAGAGAAAACTCAAACAAGACAAGGAGATACACAAAAACACAAGCTCGGACACAAAATAAGATGAAGAACTTAGCTCCTTGAAGACCTTGCTCTTGATACCAAAATTGATGGAAGTGAGAAGGAAAAGTGATAGATGTACTCCTCCTTATCTCCTCCTTAGGCACGGATCTTCAATCAAGGAGCTAGAACCGAGAACTTGAGCACTTTAAGGAGATGAACACAAGAGGATTAGAAGCTCTAATCCATGGACGGAAGCATCCAAACACAATTCTCAAGGGATTGCACACTTCAAAGTGTAGGAAGCTAGGTTTCCTAAGGGAATTGAAGGCACTCTCTTAAGGTTTTCTCTCTTGGATGGATTCGGTGACTCTTGAGGGAATTTGGCTGAATACAAGTTCAGAAATTCTCATATATCAAAAGTGATTTACAAGGTAGGAAGAATTACACTTATAGGAGGGAAGTTTAGGTTTAAACTTGGCGGCAACCAAGTAGGCAAAGTTGGCGCCAAGTTTGAATTTCAAATTCAAAATTTGAAATTCAAACTTTGGCCACTCACATGCTTAAACCGGATTGCTACCTTCATTTAGATGTCATTTAGGAGTGATTTGAAGTGGATTTGAGCTCACATGGCCGGAACTACTACATGCCATCCATGTGACTCAAATTCATCTCAAATTACCTCTAAATGATGCATAAATGAAACCTAACTCTCCTATTAATGTATTCTTCATATAATCCTATACTAATGACCGAAATACATTGGTCCAATGAATACAATGAATAGGAAAAAATATAAGAAGAAGAATGAGCCTAATATTGGGTATCAAAAGCCCAAAGCCTAAGAAGCCCAAAAATAAGCCCAAGTACAACAACCCTAGTCTATGGTCAAAATACAAGACCAAAAATGAAAGTTACATCCTATACTAAGTAATGCAATAAAATGTGGTGGTTTAATCCATTAAAGCCCAAGTGAGAAGCACCCTAGGCCCACCAAGCCCATTGGGCCCACTAAGCTCTGAAGCAATCAAATCTTCAAGTAACCTCCTGGCCATAGCTCTAGTGGTTGGGCCTTTAGCCCATGCTCTTCCATCAACCTTCAAAAACCTTCAAAAGTATCAAATATATAATTTTTGTTAATGTATCAAATGATATATTTATTATTACTACAAAAAAAAAAACACCTTCAAAAGTAGCACCAAGTTACACTGGCAACAACCTGGCTCTCAAGACTTTAAAAGCCTCCAACCTAACTCTACTATACTCTTATGTGAACATGATCACCATTGTTCAACCATTAGGAAAATAAACAAGGTTAATCCAGTGTACAAAAGAATAATTCATACAAAAAGTATAGAAGTAATACTATTATACTACCAACAACAACATATAGATTGCACAACATACCCCTCATGGCCTATAACTTTGGCATCACAACAAAAAACCTCCACATGACATTCAACACCTCACAAAGGTAAGCAACTTAATCAACATATGAAAAAATTATATTTCACCATATCAATGTCATTCAACAACATAATCAACCAAGCATATGAACAACACCACAACCAAAAACAACACATCATATGCATGACACCTCAACTACATGTGTCATCACGCATTCACCTATGCAGGTCTCTTACAAAAAGGTAAGTAGTCTAAGTGGCTCAACCTTATCGAACTATAAACCTACTAAATCAACAGTCAATTGGGATATCAATCCCTAATACCATGGTTTCTCAGATGTCACTACTTAAACTAGAAAGTTTAGTATTCTTGTTAGGGTAGAATAATTTGGGTATGAGCCTACCACAATATTAGCTTGCATAACTAAGTTTCCTATGAAATTAGCTCACTAAAGACCCTCCAAATACTACGCCTTTCTAGTACTTTTTTTTTTGGACAGCAAAGATAATTATATTTCTTAGGTACAAGGGGTACCTTAAACCCATATACAGTATACTTAACAAACCTACATAAGTACCTTTTCCTTCCTAAGGTAGGTTAATAGGTAATTTACCTTTAAACTAGTATAAATTACCAATTAACCAAGGTTTACACTTTAATATTTATGAAGGAAAATTCCCCCGTAGCTTGCTGCAAACCCACAGTACCTGTGCCCATGATAATATAACAGATTTGCACTTGGAAAATACATTTTATTTCACTTCCATCCTTTGGCCCCCATATAATCAACCACCCCTCACTTCTAGACTCAAGACATCTCTATGTTGGCAAAGTGGTAGTCTGACTTACTGTGTTTTGGCGTCCCAAATCTGCATTGTCAACTTCTTTCTTCAGAATTGTTTAATTCGTCACTAGCCCTGTTTTCCTCAAGAATACCACGACCCATGTTTATTTCCATATTAGTTAGGAATTAAGCACCCAACTTTGTATCTTACTCGGTTGGTCACTTTATACATGTATGCCTCGATCTTGCCCACATACAAATCAACATTGGCTACTTTAATCAATATAACTCGACTTAGTCCCTATATTGTGGTCACTTATAATCGATATGCCTCGACCTAGCCCATATATTGCATCAACTAAAGTCATATATGAGACTTAACTATCCATTTTAAGAGTCAACTACTCAATAAGGTTTTTCAACAACTACACTTCTAAAGCACCACACCAATATACATACAATGGGATATCCAACTTTCGAAAACACATTTTCCTCTAATCTTAAGTCGATCAACACAACAAAACTTAATGCATAAATGTCTTAAGCACCCTCAACATCATCGCCTCAACAGATCAATAATTATTCATCAACATGCATTACCCCCAAAACAATGAATATAGAATCATCAACATTTATCAACATAAAGTATGCAATAGATTCAACCAACATATCCATGTTCACCATTTTATGAAGCAAACAAGTTTTCATAAAGTAATATGTGCCCAATGCCATTAAGACAAGGAGTTCTTTATCTCGTCCACACCCAACGTCATTCAACCCATGCCTGACATGGATGAGATAAAAAATTCCCTAGGACAATCACGCCTGGTGTGACTAAACCCACACTCGACCCCATTTCAGATAGAAACAATTCTTTCTCCTTATGTTTGACGTCTCTCCATTGGTGCCTAGTGTCACTTAAGTAGAGAGATTTGTCTTAATCACATTGGGCTCTAGCTTCGCACAATCCAATGCCCAGCGTCACCAAGTCAGAGACTGTAACGTAGTTAGTAGACTAGAACGGGACGTTCCCAGATTGGAACAGGTCGTTCCAAACTACTAAAACAAGGGTGATTTAGTAGCCCAGAACGGGTCGTTCCCAGATTGGAATGGGCCGTTCCAAACTACTAAATAGGCCTACGAATCTTGGACTGGAACGAGCTGTTCCAAAATGGTCATTGTGAGTCAAATTCAACTCCAGAACGGGCCGTTCTAGTTTGAGAATGGGTCGTTCTAGACGTGTCAGAACGGGTCATTCTGGTTTGAGAATGGGCCATTCTAGACGTGCCAGAACGGGTCGTTTTGGTTTCAAAATGGGTCATTTTGCATGTGAATTTTATACATGATGAAGGAGCCTAGAACGGGCCGTTCCGGATTTGGAACGGGCCGTTCTGGCCAGTTCAGACTTCTATAAATAGAGGTTGTGGGCAGTTGAGGAAAATGAAGGTTTTTAGAGAGAAGTTTTAGAGAGAAGGACTCTGGATTAGGAAGCTTGCTTTAGGTAGATTGAAGTCCAGGGTTGAGCTTCGGAAAGAGAATTTCTGCTTCTTCTCAGTTCTTGGCTATTTTGAGCCAATCTTCAGGTGAGGGAAGCTAGAATGTAGGTTGTTTAATTTTAGGAGAGTTAGGTAAGCTTTATGCATGGTGTTCTTTTGTTGAAATAGTTGAGTTGTTGGGTGCTTAAGTTGATTTATGCTGTTTATATTGTGTAAGTTGACATGATAGATGAATTTTAAATATGTTGTATATTGTTGAAGTTGTTTATAAATTTGTTAAGTTACATTAAGTTGATATTGTAATGACTATAGTTGTTTAATTAAGTTGTTTGCATGTTGTTAAAATTATTAAAGTTGCATAGTTTTATAATTGAATAAGAAGTTGTATAATTACTGATGAGTAATTATTTTTCCTTATTTTCTTACCTTTCTGTACTTATTTTAATCTCTGATTTGTGTTTAATTGTTGATATTCTGCACTGTTTTCTATTTGGGCTTTAATTGGACCGGTAATTCATATTTTAACTAATTTGAATTTTCTGAATCTAATTATTCCAAATTTTATTTTCAGGGCAGTTTAATAATTATTTGGGCTTGGAATTAATTTTTGGACTTCAAAAGGAGCTGCCACGTCATCTTCCATGTCACTGCTGCACCATTTTCCACCTCAGCATTTAATTTCATTTTATATTCTATTTTTATTGTATTTTCGGGTCAAACCTGACTTGGGGGGCCCATGTTGACTCTTCTAGGTTTTTTTTAGGGTCCTAGGGCAGCCACCAACCTTCAGACTTGATGTGACCACGTTGGGGCTCCCTTCTCTTTGTGTTTTTCACGTTTTTCTTGCTCTCTGTTGGGTTTTTACGTTTTGCTTCTTCTCTAGTCACGTTTTTGTTTTGCTTTCTCTTCTCTGGTTGTAAAAATTGAACATTTACATTTGAAGAATACAGATTACTCATTTCTTGTTCTCCCCCCTTGCATTTTCGTTTCTGTTTTCGTTCTATTTTCGTTTCTATTTTCGTTTCTATTTTTGTTTCTGTTTTCATTTTAATGGAAGGCTAAAACCCCAAGGTTGGGCCCTTGGCAGATTGCAAGATAGAGGTTCTCTGTGTTTTACATTTCTGCTCCGCTTGATTCTCCCTTGTGAGGTTTCTATTCTGAGGCATTCAACATCTGAGTCATGCTTAATGACTCAGGGTTGTTTGCATTCAGTATCTCAAGTTGCTTAATCTTGAGGAAGGAGGTCTGACAAGGTTCACGTTTGCTTAATTCATGTAGTGAGGTCTCAGGTTAATCTTCGCTTAGTTGGTTAATCTGGACTGAACAAGATTAAGTTCGGATAGATTATCTTTTGTGAACCAAGGATATCAGAGGTGCATTATGTCAAAGGGTCTGACCTATTTTAATTATTGCAAATAATTATATCTTTGCTTTGTGTGTTATTTAATTTCAAAAATTTGCTCAAACCCCCCCACTGGGTGTTTAATCCTTTGACAGAAAGAACTGGTCCTTGGGAGACGACCTAGGAGTCACTTCCTAGTACTGCATTTAATTGTTTTTATTTGACCGGAGACGGCTTCGATCAATTACATTGAGATGTATGATGAGTAGAAGGTGAAATGAAGAGATGCATGTTGAGTATAGAGTTATATGTTGCTATAAAGTTGTATGTTGTGCCATGTGTTGAAAAGAGATTACCTTATGATGCTATAGTCGTACGTTGTCTATTGTTGTAAGATGCCTATTGCTGTAAAGTTGTTAAGATGTTTACTGTAAAGTTGTTAAGATGTCTATTATTGTAAAGTTGTTAAGATGCCTATTGCTGTAAAGTTGTTAAGATGCCTATTGCTGTAAAGTTGTTAAGATGGCTATTGTTGTAAAGCTATGATGATGAGTTGTTGATCATTAGGACTAGGGGAGATGTTTTCGAAGTTTAGAGGTAATGTAGATCTGGAGGTGGCTGACCACTGAATCTGTGAGATGGAGAAGATGTTTATAGTGCTGAGATATTCTCAGGAAAGGAAGTTGGCTTATGCCATTTATATGCTAGTTGGGGAATTTGAGTATTGGTGGAGGGGAACTCATCAGATGTTGGTTGCTAGAGGGGTGGTGGTTGACTAGGTGTGCTTTAAGAGGGCCTTCCTCGAGAAGTACTTCCCAGAAAGTGTCAAACATGCTCAGGAGGCAGAGTTTATGAGATTACAGCATGGGTGAATGTCGGTGATCGAGTATGCCATTAGATTCGAGCACTTGGCACACTTCTACACCCAAGCCACCTCTGAGGCTTGGAAGTGTAGGAAGTTTGTTGAAGGCTTGAAGTGTGATTTGAGGAGAGTGGTGGTGTTTATGGCCATTACTGAGTTTCCCGCCTTAGTTAAGAAGACCAAAGTTGTTGAGCAATTAGAAGGTGGCAACCAGGTGGCGAAGACTGTTGAGGGACCAATTGGGTCCAAGAGGGGTGGAGATCAGAGGAAGCCTTATGATAGGGCACAATCACAGTAAGGGGGGGTCCTGTCATAAGAAAACCTATTGACACAGCTAGAAGTCGGGGTTAGAGTGGAGTTGCTACTCTCAGATGTTACAGATGTGGTGGACCTCACTTCATTCGTTATTTCCCTCATACTGAGAGCAAGTGCTTTAGGTGTGGCCAGATGGGTCACATGTCGACTAGTTGTCCTGCAGGTGCTAGATAGACCAGGAGTGCCCCGAGGGGTGATATATCTATTGCAGCTAGGAGGGTGTTTGCCTTGATCGGAGCCTAAGCTTTCACTTCATCTGATCTAGTGAAGGGGAAGGGTAAAGCTACTAGTAAGGATGTGATGATATTATTTGACTCAAGGCCTCCAATTCATTTATTTCATATGCATGTGCTGAAAAGTTGGGTTTGCTTGAATACAATTTGGGGTTGAGATTGCTTGTGTCTACGCCCGCTTCTGTTTCTATTGTCGCCTCTAAGACGTGTGTTGGTTGCCCTTGGAGATGTGTGATAGGAAGTATAAGGTGAAATTGATCTGTTTGCCTTTAGTGGATATTTACATAATCTTAGGCATGGATTGGTTATTTGCTAATCATATTCTTATAGATTTTGCCAATAAGGAGTTGGTTTTCCCTTAAGGGGAGGATGAATTGTTGATATCAGCCAGCCAAGCTGAAGTGATGTTGAGAGATGGAGCATAGTGTTGTATTATGCTTTTTACTGTGAGTGTGAAAAGTGAGAAGGTGATCAATAGGTAGAAATTGTGAGGAAATTCATGAAGGTGGTTTGGATGAGGTGTCTGGGTTATCTCCTACTAGGGGGATTGAGTTTAGCATTGATCTGGTCCCTGGTGTAGGGCCAGTATCAGCTGCTCCCTATAGGATGGCCCCAACAGAGTTGGTTGAATTAAAGTGTCAGGTGAAAGAGTTGAAGAGAAAGATTGACTACTTCTCCTATGTTGGTGTTGCCTGATCCTAGTGAGCCATTTGAGGTGTGTTGTGTTGTTTCTCACCGAGGGTTGGGGTGTGTGTTGATGTAGAATAGGAGAGTAGTTGCATATGCTTTAAGGCAATTGAAGAATCATGATAGGAATTACCCTACTCATGACTTAAAGTTGGCAGCAGTTGTTTTTCCTTAAAGGTAAGGATGCATTATTTTATAGTGCAGGGTTCAACATCTTTGGTGATTGTACGAGTTTGAAGTATTTGTTTGATTAGAAGGATTTGAACATGAGACAAAGACGGTGGATGGAATATTTTAAAAGACTATGAATTTCAGTTGATGTATTACCCTAGGAAGGCCAATGTAGTGGCAGACGCTTTGAGTAGGAAGTCCATCCACATGTCTAGTCTGATGGTAAAGGAGTTGGAGCTGGTTGAGAAATTCAGATATTTGAATCTGTATGTGGAGTTGGCTCAAGACCACATTAGCTGTGGCATGACTACCATTGCAAGTGAGTTCTTATAGCAATTTGGTATGAAGTAGTTGTAAGATTCGAAAGTTGTGAAGGTTCTTAATTTGTTGGATACAGAGAAAGAAGTTGGCTTTGAGATGGGTGAAGATGGGATTTGAGGTTTAAGGGAAAAATTTGCCTACCTCAAGATTCTGAGTGTAGAAAGACATTGTTGAATATATGACGGTCTGTTTGATCTGTCAGAAGGCTAAGGTTAGGCACCATAAGTCTGGTGGTTTAATTGTAGATGATGGAGATCCTGTAGTGGAAGTTGGATAGTATCACTATGGATTTATTGATGGGTTGCCTAAGTCGACTAGGAATAGTGATGTTATTTGAGTTGTGGTTGACAAATTGACCAAGTGTACACTTTTCTTGCTTGTCAATATCAAGTGGTCCTTGGAGAAGTTGACATAGTTGTATGTGAAGGAAATAGTATGGTTGCATGGGGTGCCTTCTTGTATTATTTCAGATAGGGATCCAAGGTCCACTTCTAGATTTTTGGCAGAGTCTACACCAAGTCTTAGGTACGAGGTTAAGATTGTGTTCTACTTATCATCCACATCGGATGGTCAGTCAGAGAGCGATTCAGTCCTTGAAATATTTGTTAAGGGCTTGTGTGCTAGACCACTTGGGGAGTTGGGAGGAAGTCCTACTACTAGTGGAGTTCATGTACAACAATAGCTTTCATGCTAGTATTGGGATTTGAAGCATTGCATGGTAGGAAGTGTAGGACTCCTCTATGTTGGTATCAAAGATGGTGAGTCAGTAGTCGCAGGGCTAGAGTTAGTTTATAAACTATTGAGGAGGTGAAGTTGATTCAAGAGAGGATGAGGTTTGCCTAGAGTAGGCAGAAATCATAAGTTGATAGAATGCAATAGGCCTTTGGAGTTTTCTGGGAGGGGTATGTGTTTCATGTTTCTCAGTTAAGGAAGTACATTCATGACCCAAGTCATGTTGTAGAAATGGATGAAATTTAGGTTAGGGAGAACCTAACTTATGAGAAGACGCTTGTAGTTGTAGTTGATTATAAGTTGAAAAGGTTGAGAGGCAAGTCTATTGGCTTGGTGAAGATCTTGTGGGATGCAACTACTTGGGATATTGAGCAACTGTGTAGAGAGTAATATCTTTTCTTACTTCCAAGTAAATCTATTTTCGGGGACGAAAATGCTTATTTGTTGGGGGGTATTATAACGTAGTTAGTAGACTGGAACGGGGCGTTCCCAGATTGGAACGTGCCGTTCCAAACTACTAAAACAAGGGTGATTTAGTAGCCTAGAACGGGTCGTTCCTAGACTGGAACTGGCCGTTCCAAACTACTAAATAGGCCTACGAATCTTGGATTGGAACGGGTCGTTTCAAAATGGTCATTGTGAGTCAAATTCAACTCCAGAACGGGTCGTTCTGGTTTGAGAATGGGCCGTTCTAATTTGAGAACGGGTTGCTCTAGATGTGCCAGAACGGGCCGTTCTGGTTTCAGAACGAGCCGTTCTGCATGTGAATTTTACACATGATGAAGGAGCCCAGAACAGGCCGTTCTGAATTTGGAACGGACCGTTCTGGCCAGTTCAGACTTTTATAAATAGAGGTTGTGGGCAGTTGAGGAAAATGGAGGTTTTTAGAGAGAATTTTTAGAGAAAATGACTCTAGATTAGGAAGCTTGCTTTGGGTGGATTGAAGTCCCGGGTTGAGCTTCGAAAAGGGAATTTCCGCTTCTTCTCAGTTCTTGGCTATTTTGAGCCAATCTTCAGGTGAGGGAAGCTAGAATGTAGGTTGTTTAATTTTAGGAGAGTTAGGTAAGCTTTATGCATGGTGTTCTTTTGTTGAAATAGTTGAGTTGTTGGGTGCTTAAGTTGATTTATGTTGTTTATATTGTGTAAGTTGACATGATAGATGAATTTTAAATATGTTGTATATTGCTGAAGTTGTTTATAAAGTTGTTAAGTTGCATTAAGTTGATATTGTAATGACTATAGTTGTTTAATTAAGTTGTTTGCATGTTGTTAAATTATTAAAGTTGCATAGTTGTATAATTGAATAAGAAGTTGTATAATTACATTGAGATGTATGATGAGTAGAAGGTGAAATTAAGAGATGCATGTTGAGTATAGAGTTGTATGTTGCTATAAAGTTGTATGTTGTGCCATGTGTTGAAAAGAGATTACCTTATGATGCTATAGTCGTAAGTTGCCTATTGTTGTAAGATGCCTATTGCTGTAAAGTTGTTAAGATGTCTATTGCTGTAAAGTTGTTAAGATGTCTATTGTTGTAAAGTTGTTAAGATGCCTATTGCTGTAAAGTTGTTAAGATGGCTATTGCTGTAAAGGTATGATGATGAGTTGTTGATCACTAGGACTAGGGGAGATATTTTCGAAGTTGCTCATCCCATTGTGTGGATTGAGATAGTTGTGGTGCTTTGAGAGCCCAATTTGTTGAAAAAACCTCCTTGGGAAGTTGTCCCTTGGAGTGGACTTTGTTTTGTTCTCCTCTCGGACTTAGTTGATCTTGTGTGTGGGCAAGGTCGAGACACACGTGTATAAAGCGACCACGGTATAAGGGCAAGGTCGAGCTATACCAATTATAAAGCGACCATGGTATAGGGGCAAGGTCGAGCTATACCGATTATAAAGCGACCACGGTATAGGGGCAAGGTCGAGCTATATCAATTATAAAGCGACCATGGTATAGGGGTCAGGTTGACCTATACTGATTATAAGTGGCCAATTTGAGTAAAGTACGAAGTCAGGAACTTAGTTCCTAACCGAGTACTATACTTCCTTGTTAAAGTGGCAAAGTCTGAGAAACCACTATCATGTTGTTGATTGATATCCAAATTTGTTGTGTTGTCGGTTCGGTAGGACCTAGCCACTTAGACTACTTACCATGTTGTAGGAGATCTCCGAGTCAAAATGCGTGACGATGCATAAGTTGTTAATGAGTTGATTTGTTGTTGATATGAGTAGTACATATGTTGTTGTGTTGTTAAGTTGTAATTGTGTTGTATGTTGACCTTGTTGAGGATGATGATAGTGTTGTTATGTTGTATGTTGCTTATTTGTATACAACTTGATGATGATGCTAGCATCGCTAGATTATCTGTGTTGTAAGTTGCTTTTAATACATGTGTTGGTTGTTGTTATGATGAATATGGTGACTATTCCAATGGTTTGTACAGTAGTTACGTTCAAGTGTTGATATGTGGAATCAAGTTTAAATGATGTTTAGATGTATAGTTGTTATGTTGCATATTAAATTATTATAAGTTGTTTATTGTCTCTAGCTTACCCTTGCATGTCTCCATGTGGTTTGGACTGCAATGATCATACGTGGTATGGGAGCAGGGCAGGGATAGGCTGGGAGGTAGCTGCTAGAGGCCACAGGAGGTGCCTGAAGATGGATATTTTTTTGTAGGCTACCTTATAGTAACATATTTTCTTGTATATAACTAGTTGTTGTTTGTTGCTTGATTAGCAACTCGTGTTATATATATTTATTATACTATTCTAGTATATATTCGAGCAGTGTGTAGTATTGTTCCGTAGTGTGACAGCCACGACGGGTCGTTACAGAGACAATTCTCTCACCTCACGTCTGACGCAATTCAACTTGTGTCTAGTGTGACCAAGTTAAAGACTTTCTCTTTCCTCACACTCGACACAACCAATCATTTACTTGGTACTAGTGAGACAAATGACCACTGATTTAAGCCACATCTGATGCCATGAAAGTGTGCTCGATGCGATGATGACTTATGCACTTTGTAGATTCATGAATTGACTCAAAACCACCTGAAACTTAAACAAACGAAGCATGCAATGCAAGATATCATACATATACATTATCCACGACTTATCTCACACAATTAATTCAACATGCAACAAAAAATGGGATCAATCACCAAAATTCACCTTCATAAGCTCAAAACACCAAACTTCAATGTCTTAATCATTCACTCCAAATTCAACCCACATAGCAATGTTTCAAAGAAGATAAATCAACTTATAACTCAACATTTTAGCAAAAATCAACTTATAACTCAACATTCTAGCAAAAATCCAAGTTTTAGCTTCCTTTACTTTGAGATCAAAGTGAATTGAGGAAGAACAAAAAGAAGAGAAGAAACAAGCTCTAAGCAACATCGAACCTCCACACCACGATCCTCACAACACAATTCTAGGTTTTCCAACACCTTGAATCCAAGAACAACTAATTAGCTACACTTTGGGACGACTAAGAAAGAAAGGAGAAATTTAAGAAATTCGAAGTACCTTTCTCTAACTTTTCTCTCTAAAATTCTTATGAATGAATTTATGAAACTCAATTCTGAAAAGAAACCTTATATACCTTTCCCTTGAAGTCAAACTGGACCTCCATCTAGATAAATCCTCTAAATTACCTAAACTCATGAGAATTTTTTTATTCTTAGAGTTTCTCAACAATGAACACCAAAATACCACAACACGTAATTATTAAAAGAAAATAATAACTAAAAATAATACGGTGCTTTACTGTTTTAAATATTTCATCATTTAAATTTGAAGTTATTTAAATTAATGAAACAATCAGTACAAATTCACAATTAAATTTTCGTACTATAAAAGCATTGCTCTTTTCTTGATCTAGAGAAAGTTACCCTTTCTACATTCCCCTTCCCTTTCTTTAATGTTCCCCTTCCTCACCATTACAAAATTTAATACAAGATATCATGCTTAAGAGTCTACTGTTATAATGATGAAAAAATCTATTTTTTATAAGCTAGATGAACGCATGCATAGCATTTATATAGACATTCACAAACAAATAAATGAGATTATAACTAAGGATCATAAATTTAATATTCATATTTTTATCTTATATTTTTTTATATTATATTTAATGTTTCAAAAATATTATCATCAATTACAAGTTCAAAAATTAATATCAATTATTTAGCTTTAATATTTCAATATACTTAACATCAAATATAAACTTAAAGTTATTTATAATATTTTATTTTAAAAATAATTCATGAGTATTCATGAATACACGCGAGTATTTATAAAATTCATGAGTACCCATTAAACAAATACCCGCATGAATATGAGGTGGGTACGAGACTGATTTTTATCTGACGAGAGGATACGAATATCTTACTACTTATTCCAACAAGGCTCCATTGTCATTCCTAAGCATAACATTATTGTCTTCTCTTATTGTTGAGACTGATCGAAAACAGCAAAAGTCGAAAAGTGGTAATTGACAGTTACTCAGGAGAAGATTAAATTGACACATGTTGAGAATATGTGAGAAGCCCTATTTGTTTGTGTTCGTGGTATGGTCGAGTAGGAAAGCAAAGACTACTCGAAATGGAAGTTTTTATGAACATCCCAAACAGGGAAGTAGAGCAGTTATGAAAAAAAACAATCGAAACGATAAAAAACACGTGGGATAGGCGGTTATGGGAAGTTACGGGCACGTAGCTGATAGGAAAAGCAGTTACCCACCCACGATGCTTGCACGTAAAAGAAAACTGTTCTCGAGAAACTCTATAAATAGACCAATTTCAGTCTTTTACGAGGTCGGAAAATTTCATACTTAAATTAAACTCTCAAGCACTCTCCGCCTGCACACATGGCTTCCGTGCGAAGAATCATCTTTGGGTATGATCATTTCTCGGCCATTGTTCTTTTCTCGTTTTAGGAATAGCTTTAGTATAGGTTTCTTTTCTTTCTAAAATTACGTAGTGCTAGTAAATTAATTGTAATCTTTGAACAATATGCAATTTGTACCATGATTTGCCTTACTGATGTTACCATTGTTCATTCTATCCGGTTCAGTATTTACATGCATGGACGTTACTTATTAATAATTATTGACGAATATTTAGAAACAAGTAACTATTGAATCTTTCTGCTCCATTTCATTATAATTTAACACAACATGCCTAAATTGAAACGAGTGTCGTGCTAGTCTAAATAAAAAGAGCCCATAAAAGTTGATTCTACCGTAAACAAATTGGCACGCCCGGTGGGACAAGTTTAAATTGAACATAATTGGACTAGTTTTAGGTGCACGTGTTGTATGAGACTTAAGAGTGGAAGAACTATGTCTACATCTAATGCTAGCAATAGGAGGGAAACAAATAATGATAACCATGTTGATGTAGAACTAGAGAATCCTCACCTCGATAATGTGACTAGTGGGACAAGGGGGGCAACAGGATCGTCCCCAGTCTTGGTCGAAAATGTTCCTAGGCTTGAACATGGGGCTAGGCAAACTAATATGACTCAGGAATTAACTAACGTCAGTCGAGAATACCCCTGGGGCATGCCACAAAATTGGCGTAATACCCAACCTGTACACGTATAAATGCCTATACCTTTTTTAGGGACAAACCCACAAGTACACGTATCCCCACAGGGATACAACCCTGGGCCAAATGGTTTGGGTTTTGTCATGCAAGACCCATATCAACATGTAGGGACAAGTTAGGAGGGTTCGCTGATTCGACCAGGGAGTTATGTACCTACGGGTATTAGTAACCAAGCCATGATGGCTCTTCGACAACAAATGGACCACAGTAATCATGACATGGTCAATTTGTTGTCAACACAAATGCATAATATTATGACTCCTCTGTATGAATTGATAAATAAAATTGGAGATAAATTAGGTGAGGGGTCACCTTCGAGAGCCATAAGTGGAAATCTGAATGAGATGGAAAATCCTGGGGGGCATGAGAATTTTCACTAGAACATAGTTCGACCTAATAGAAACCCACAGGATAACTTAGACCAAATGGTAGAGAGGATACTCAATAGACATGGATTCGATGTAGGTCGAAATGAACGCCCCTACTTTGTGTCAACCTTCCTGGATTATGTAACTCAAGTAGAATTACCCAGAGGAATAAAAGTGCCAAAGTTTTCAAAATTCGCGGGAGAGTTAACTGAGTCAACTGTCGAACATATAGCTAGGTATGGGGTCGAATGTGGGGATCTGGCAAATAATGAGTATTTAAAAATGAAATATTTTCCAAGTTCACTGACTAAGCATGCCTTTACATGGTTCACAACCATGCCCCCTAATTCGATACACACTTGGGTTCAGTTAGAAGGTAGTTTCCATGAACATTTCTTCCGAGAAGAAATGAAAGTGAGTATAGTTGATCTAATGAACATTAAGAGGGAAAACCAGGA
Source organism: Cajanus cajan (assembly GCF_000230855.2). Taxonomy (NCBI): domain Eukaryota; kingdom Viridiplantae; phylum Streptophyta; class Magnoliopsida; order Fabales; family Fabaceae; genus Cajanus; species Cajanus cajan. The sequence continues at coordinate 54,696,559 of NC_138524.1, read as the reverse complement.
AACTTTAGATGATTATTTAAATAGGTTCAGGCAATTGAAATCTCGATGTTATACTAATATACCTGAACATGAATTAGTTAGGATCGCAGCAACAGGGTTAGATTTCTCGATACGCAAAAAATTAGTAAATGAACAGTTGAGAGATATGGCCCAGTTAGCCGAAAAGGTGAGAAGAATCGAACAAATCAAGCTAGAAAAAGAGAGGTTAAGAAAATTTGATAGATTTGTTCGAAAAGAGAAAGTAGCTTATTTAGAAAATTCCGAGCTCAGTGACGATTCTAATTACGAGATTTCGACTGAAGATTTTGAGGTTAACTTAGCAGAATTGCGTCCTGGTCCTACGTATCGGTGTCAAATGTTAAAACCGGGAGATAATGTAGAAGGGAATTCGACTAAGAAATATAGTTTTGATGTGAGTAAGGCAGAAAAGATATTCGATATCTTGTTAAAAGATAAACAGATTATACTCCTAGAGAATCATAAAATTCCACCTTTCGAGCAAAGAAAAGGAAAGAGATTCTGCAAATATCATAATATGTATGGACATTGGACTAACAGTTGTGTGCGTTTCAGGGATTTCATCGAGAAGGTGATTACTGATGGTCGCCTGGCTTTTGAAGAAAAGGAAATGAAGGTGGATGTTGATCCATTTGCTGCCCATACTGGCTACGTTGAACCAGTTTCGATGCCCATCAACATGGTGGATGTTGCTGCTGAGGACGATGATAGCATTGAACCTATTTCTGACGAGAAGCTCGAGGAGTTAATGGAGGACTTTGCTAAAGAGCAAGAACCTATATACCCAAAGGAAGGGGATAGTCTGGTGGAGTTTCTGTCGAAGAAAAAAGAAGCTGATAAAGAGGTCATGTTGTGTCCTCGATGTAGTGCCGTCTTTGATAGGGCAGCGGCTAAGGCTTTCGAGGAGTCAGAAATGATGAAGAATTAAAAAGCTGAAAAGCTGCGTGAGAAGGAAAAACCCAATGTTAGGTCGAATGCTGGTTTGACCATGAGGCAAGTTCATATGCCACAATATAATGCCCCTGTTGGGAAGATGGAGATGTATAACTCGTCCAGGTTCGGCAATACTTTTGTGCCGAATGCGAATGTACCTGTTGGAAAATGGAATGCACTACCAAGGCCTATAATGGGTCGAGGTAAACAAGTAATGACTGGCATTGGGAATCCGGTACATGAAAATGCAGGAAAATTTTTGAATTTGACTACTGGGAATGTTAGAATTTTGGCTGGGGGATATGGACGTGGCTTCCGACAGCCATTTAACAACTTAACCAAAACCCAATGGAGGAGGCAGCAAAGGATGCGAAAAGCAACTTTTGAAGGTATGGGGGGAAATTGTTTTTCGATTCCAGTTCCTCAAAAAGGGGAGTCCTCTAGAAAGTTCATCGAAGACGATGAGGACATGATAATGGACTCCTTCGAGAGTGGTTTCGAGGACTCTCTGGAAGATATTTGCGGGCTAGTTTCCATTTTACCTTCGGAGTATGCTGGTGCTATGGAATCTGTGAATGAACAAGAGGATATCAACAGGGAAGACGTTTTCGAGGACCCCAATTATGAGTCCAAGATTATATGGGTCAATCAAATCTCGAGGGTTGTACCCAAATTCAACTCAGCTGTGTTTGACTCTCCCACCGAGGAAATGAAAGGACACCTCAAGCCCCTGTTGCTAACTTTGATGATTGAGGAACAGGAGGTGAATAAGGTTTTAGTCGATGGAGGCGCCGCTATGAATATCCTACCCAAAACAATGTTGAAAAGGTTTGGGAAATCTCTGGCTGACTTAAAACCTCACAACATCATGATCTCGGACTACGCAGGAAAGTCCTCACACCCCGAAGGTATGATTTTGTTAGATGTGCAGATTGGGAGTGTGAAGAGGACTACTATGTTTATAGTGACGCCATCGAAGGCGAATTTTAATGTCCTGCTAGGTCGAGAATGGATACATGGGGTAGGTGTTGTTCCTTCCACGGTCCACCAGAGGATTTTCTTTTGGAATGAAGATGAAGGGTTGGAGGTTCTCGAGGCTGATCAGAAGACTTATGAAGTTGGCATGTATTTTGCTGATCAACAACTGACAGCATTTGCCAAGACCAAGCCATTCGACGCCTACAATTCTGGGGTGATGGATGAAGAGGAAGGCGTCAAGAAAACCTTTTGTTGGGACGTGAAGAGAGGATTTGTGATTCGAGCCGAAAAGAATTTGGCTCCACTGGATGAATGAAGGAAGAAGATCCTTACTCGAGCTTCTTAGCTCGAATATCGGCCTATGTGGCCGATCAAACGGCCAACTTGGCCGAGAAAGATCAGTTTGACAATGAGGTTAGCACGGCCATTTTGGCCGAAGAAAAACAAAAAAAGGAAGAGGGGACAGATTTCAAGTCAATAAGGAAAAAAGAAAAACAAAAGACAAAGGGAAAAGACTTCGAGATCGAAAAGAAGAATGAAGAAAAACAAAAAACAGAAAATCAAAGGGACCAAGGAGTCTCAGATAAAGGTGAAAAGCAAAAAGAAAAAACAGACCTAGAGGTCGAAAAGACAAAAGAAGGTAAAGAGCAAGAGCTAGAACTCAAACTGGACTGTATTTTCGATGATTCACCCTTGGGGTTCGAAAGGGCCGCTAATGAAGAACATAAGTTAGAATCCCAAGATCCTCTCGAAGAGATTAATTTGGGAACCTTCGAAAATAAGCGAGTCACTTACATTAGCAAGTTCTTGCAAGGGGAGCTGAAAGAGGAGATAATTCGAATTTTGCATGAATACAAAGATTGCTTTGCATGGGATTATGATGAAATGCCAGGACTAGATCGAGAATTGGTGGAGCATAGGCTACCAATGATCCCAGGAAAGAAACCCGTGAAGCAAAGTCCTCGAAGATTTTCTCCTAAAGTGATCGAGAAAATTAAGGGGGAAATTGAGAGATTGCTGAAGGCAAAGTTCATCAGAACTTCGAGATACCCTGACTGGATCTCGAATATAGTGCCGGTTATAAAGAAAAACGGGAAACTCAGAGTTTGTATTGACTTTCGAGATCTCAACATGGCAACTCCCAAGGATGAGTACCCTATGCCCATTGCTGAAACTATGATAGATGCCGCTGCAGGTAATGAAATTATGAGTTTGTTTGATGGTTATTCTGGGTATAACCAAATTTATATTGCAGCTAACGATGTGTCGAAAACTGCTTTTCGATGTCCAGGTGCCTTAGGCGTCTATGAATGGGTGATGATGCCATTTGGACTAAAAAATGTTGGTGCTACTTATCAGAGGGCAATGAATTTAATATTCCATGATCTAATTGGTAAGTTTGTACAAGTATATATTGATGACATAATTGTTGGGTCGAAACAAAAAGAGGATCACCTAAGCCATTTAAAATTATCTTTCGAGAGAATGAGAAAACATGGTTTGAGAATGAATCCACCAAAATGTGCTTTTGGTGTTACAACAGGAGAATTTCTGGGGTTTGTCATACACCAGAAAGGAATTGAAGTAAATCAAAACAAGACGAAGGCTATCATGGAGACTAAACCTCCATCGAACAAGAAGGAACTTCAATCTCTCCTAGGTAAAGTAAACTTTCTGCGAAGATTCATATCGAACTTGTCTGGTAAAACTAAAGTATTTTCTCCTCTCTTACGCTTAAAAAAGGAGCAAGAATTTCGATGGGATGAAGAGCACCAGAAAGTGTTCGATGATATCAAAGATTACTTGGCTCATCCTCCAGTGCTTGCACCAATCTCTGAAGGGAAGCAACTGAAGTTGTACATTTCAGCTAATGATTCGACTATTGCGGGCATGCTGGCGCAAGATGATGAAAATGGCATCGAGAGAGTCATTTACTATTTAAGTCGAATGTTAGTAGGAGCAGAGCTTAGATATACCCCTTTAGAGAAATTATGTCTAAGTCTTTATGTTACTTGTACTAAGTTGAAGTATTATATTAGGACTCGTGATGTTGTAATACTTTGTCGAAGTAATGTGATTAAATATATGTTGTGTAAACCTGTGTTACATTCTCGAGTCGACAAATGGGCACTCGCGTTAACTGAATACTCATTAACTTTCAAGCTGCTAAAAGCAACAAAAGGACAAATAATTGCAGATTTTCTTGCAGACCATTCAAATGAAACTGAAGAAGTTAATTACCTAACTTCCAAGCCTTGGCAATTATATTTCGATGGCTCGAAACACGAATTAGGCACTGGAATAGTTCTTTTAATTATCTCTCCTGAAGGGGTCCCGACTAAGTTATCATTTAAAACATACAAGGGATACTCGAACAATGAAACCGAGTATCAGGCATTAATAACGGGACTCAAAATCCTCAAAGAGTTAGGTGCTAGAAACGTATCAGTTCGAGGTGATTCACAATTAGTCATCAAACAATTAACGCAAGAGTATAAGTGTTTAAACGAAAAGTTAATTGAATTCAAAACTCGAGCTGTGCAGTTACTTAATGCTTTTGATGAAGCTGAGCTACAACATATTCCTCGGAAGTTGAATGCCATTGCAAATGAGTTGGCTCAAACAGCCTCAGGGTATAAAGTAAGTAAAGAGTGTCTTGAGTATTTAATTCATACAGAAAATGAATTGATGGAGCATCGACAGATAATGAGTGTCGGTTCCTCGAGTCAACCAGATTGGAGGAGCAAATTGATCGAATATTTGCAAAATCCCAATATAAAGGTCGAAAGAAGGATCAAACTACAAGCTCTTAATTATGTCTTGTTGAACAATGAATTGTATAAAAAGGGTTTTGATGGAATTTTGTTCAAGTGCCTTGGAACTCACGAGAGTTATATAGCTATGGCAGAAATACATGAAGGCATTTGTGGAGCACATCAAACAGGTGAAAAAATGAAATGGGTTTTGTCGAGAAAAGGTTTGTATTGGCCAACTATGTTTAAGGATTGTATCGAGTTCGTACGAAGCTGTGAAGAGTGTCAAAAACATGGACCAATACAAAAAGTACCGGCAAGTGAGTTACATTCGATCATTAAGCCTTGGCCATTTCGAGGGTGGGAAATTGACATTATAGGGCAAATACATCCACCATCCTCGAAAAACCACAAGTATATATTAGTTGCCATTGATTATTTTACGAAATGGGTTGAAGATATTCCATTAAAAGAAGTCGAGCAAAAAGATATAATTGATTTTGTGGAAGATCATATTATCACAAGGTTTGGGATCCCTCAAAAAATCACTACAGATCAAGGTACAGTATTTACAGGTCGAAAATTTGCTCAATATGCCCAATCAAGAGGGATTAAGTTAATAACTTCAACACCAAATTATGCACAAGCAAATGGTCAAGTAGAAGCTGCTAATAAAGTAGTGATTGGCTTAATCAAGAAACATATCTCGAACAGGCCTCGAAACTAGCATGAGACTCTTGTCCAAATACTATGGGCTTACAGAAATTCACCTCGAGATGCCACGAAAACTACTCCGTATAAGTTAGTGTATGGACATGAGGCCATCCTTCCTATCGATATTAATTTACAATCAATTCACATACAAAAACAAAATGAATTACCTTCTGAGGATTATTGGAATTTAATGTATGATAAGTTAATTTCTTTAGAGGAAGAAAGGCTAATTGCGTTGCAAAATCTTGTTCAACAAAAAGAAAAAATCGAGAAATCGTATAATAAGAAAGTGAAAATGCAGCGTTTTCGAGTCGGGGATTTAGTCTTAAAAATCATCCTACCCATAGATCAGAAATCTCGATATTTAGGGAAGTGGTCATATAATTGGGAAGGTCCTTTCGTAGTCGAACAAGTATATTCAAGCAATGCATATGTGATTAGGGAGTTAAATTCGAGTCCAAGCAAAGTAATAAACGGAAAATACTTAAAATGCTTTCACCAGAGGATGGAATGTTAATTGTTCGATACAAGTTAAAAAATAAATGAAAAGAACTGAGGATAAAACAATAAAATCTATTGATTACAGAATTTGGACTTAAAATCCTTGAAAGCTTTATAGGCATCGTCCAAACTTTTTCTTCGAGAACGACATTGGGTTTCTAGGTGCTTCTTCTGCTCCAAGGCCTTGGCAAGTTTAGAAGAAATCAATTTGCCTTCCTCCTTAAGGCCCGTCTGATGCTGTTTGATTTCTTGACTCTGAACCTTGACAGCATCTTTCTTGGAGCGAGTCTTATCCAATTCATGCTGCAGAGCCTTAATAGTAGTCTCGATATCTGCTTCTTCTTTTTGCAATTGTTGCAAAGAGGAAATCATCACTGCCGTTGAATCCTTGAGGGAGATCAAGTCATCACGGAGTTTTTCGAGCTTAGCCCTATCTTCCTCGTTTTCAAATTCGACTTGAGCCACTTCTTGATGAGCGTTAGACCATTGAGTTCGAAGGTCCCATGCTAGGCTAAAAGGCTTGACGAACTCTTGCAGCTTAGAATGGACCTCAGGAGGAAGGTTCGAATAACACAGTAGATCGTCCATCATTTGTTGAACCTCTGCCTTGAACCCAGGAATAAGGAAAGCTTGATCAAGGTCCTCAACATAAGCCTTTGATCGAAAAGAATCAAGCAAAGGTTGATATGATGGAGTCTCAGAAACTTGCTCAACATTTTTGCCTTTCTCCTTCTCCGATTCAGAAGGATCACTAGTCCAATTATCCAAGACTTCAAAAATATTGGAGATATCTTCATCTCCATCGTTGAAGAAGCTCATCAAATCGAAATCCAGAGAGGGAATTGATGAAAGGCCTTGGACCGAAGAAGTAGCACCACCTTGAGTTGAAGGGGAAGTAGTGAACGGTCTTGGTGATTCAGTCGACCCTGCACAAAAAGAGAATATATAAGATGACTATATTAAGAATCATGACGAGGTTGTACAGTCGAAAGAAATATACCCTTGTTCGGACTCAAGGGGGCTTGCAGCTCAAAAGAGGGTTCACCTTGATCAGAATCTTGTATGGTCTTCGGAGTTGTCAAGGGTCCAGATTCAGCAACCTTGTTCCCTTCGACCTGGGGAGGGACTTCTATTGAAGCCACTACAGAATCAATCTCAGCAACGTTCAACTGAGGCAGGTTCAGCTGTAAATAAATTAAGTAATTAGAAGGTTGAATGGAAGTTCATAAAAGGCAAGAATTAGAGAAGCGAACCTGTTGGGTTGTCTCGGCGACAGGAGGAATATCTCTAGACATTTCTCGAGAAGAGTCAATGGGGATGATTTCGACACCCTATGAATGGATAAAGAACTTAGAGCATTTCGTAAATGTCTACATAAAGGAGTCTAGTCGAAAGAAAGAAAATACCTTAGGCATCGATTTCATAGCATCTTGAAGAAGCTTCACAGTTGGAGGCTTCTGAGTCTTCTTGGAAAGAGAAACAACCATTTTCCCTTTCCCTCTGTCTAGTTTTTTAGTGGTCGAGACCTGAAAGCAAAAATCATTTCTATTATTAAAAAAAAAACTCGAGAAAGAATGCGACATTACAAAAGTCGAAAGGTGAGGCGAATTACTTACAGTTTTAGTACTGTCTGAGCCCACTTTTTGTTTCTTGAAGGTTTCGATACTCTGCAAAGCAAGAGTCCAAAAAGGGAAAGTAAGATACCATAAAAATCTCGATAAAGAATGAAATCGAAGAGATTTGTACCTTGAAGCGTAAGGAAACCTTTTCAGCAGCGGTTTTTCTTTTTCGACCCTTTTTGGATGACTCTTTGGCATCATCCTCGTCATCATCACTCTCCCAATTGGGGGTCTGCTCAACATGTTGTGGAACACGTTGAGGAATGGCAGCTGAAAACAAAAAATAAAATTTGGAAGAGGAAGGTGAGATAAGTACAAATCTAAATTCGAGAAAGGGCTTCGGCTAAAGTTATTTACCAGGAGGAGGGTTAATGTTATTGACCCAACATAGTGGCCACCATTTGCTTCGAGGAAAATCATACACGGAACATCTCGCATAGGTAACTCGATTCTTTACAGGAATCTCTTTGCGCTCAAGGTAAAACGGGTCGAGTGTCTTCACCCAAGGAGGGTGAGATAAATGTTTAAATAAACCAAAAAGAGCATTTGGAAGAGGAGGTATGTATTTTGGACAAAATCTTTCGAAATCAGTTTTACCTCGAGGGTTTATTACCTTTTTGGAGCGGATGTTCCTTTGTACCATTTTCGATAACGAGACCGAAGCGTCAAAGATGGTTCGATGCACATTGTCAGGTCGATAACAAACCTTAAGAAATTGTTCGAATTGATAAATTATAGTTTGATTCTTGAAAGTACCTGATTGCTTGGGCCCCTGTGAACAAGAGAGAGGAGAGTTAATCAGCTTTTTTAAGAATGATTCAAAATCAAGAAGTTTATCTATATGATATGTACACCACCAACGAAGGTAACATCTTGAAACTAAGAAAGAAGGGGAAAAACGGCATGGGGTGAGTCGAAGTTCCTTGTCAGGTCGAAGAATAAACTGTAAGACTTCCTCATAATTTCCCGTGTCGACACAGAGATCAGAGTCAATACTTTCTTTTCTCCGTAAGGGAAGAGGCTTCATCTGACAAAGACCAAATTGGCGAGCAAACAGTTGAGGATGGTAGGGATAAATCCTAACATCTTTTTGCCTCATACCAGACATAATCACGTCCCAGGATAGAAATCCAGCCCATATCTCGACAGAAGCTGATGTGATATTCCAAGCTTGATTATTTTGTCGAAGCCAAGATGGACCCGTCAAGGTAGGTCGAATAAAAGGAGCTAGATCTTCATGAAAGTTAGTGAAGCTAAGAATGGCAGCAATATACGTGGCAAAATTATCAACTGATCGCTTTCGAGGGGTTAAGGTGGTTAGTCGAGCACCCTCGAGGTCACAAGAAGGAGAGTAAGCGGAAGTTAAAGATAGTTTGTTTTCGAAAATGGCATTAAGCCATAACTGAAGCAGCCACAATGGTCCAGAGAGATTTCGAGGGCCATTTTCTTGAAAGAGGCTCTCCGAAGCTTCGTCGAGACAGGCATATAAGGAGGCCAGCAAGAGCTTACTCAAACAAATCTTCTTCTTTAGATGTAAGGCTTGAGCGAGAGTGAAATAGTATTTGGGAACCTGCAGTGAAGGAGTGCAAAAAATGCAAGCAGACAACCAGTACATTAGAAAAGCAATATGTTCAGAAGGGGAAACAAGGGTCCCAGGTTGCTCTACATGGGCATTAATGAAGGCCAGATATGTCTTCTTATCCCATGTGATAGAAAGCTCGTTCATCGAAATTTCATCCTCGAAGACATCAGGGTGGAATCGGTCTCCTAAAGGGGTTAAACCAGTTATTGCAGCAATGTCCAGTAATGTGGGGCCAACGAACCCGCAGGGAAACTCAAAAGCTCGCGTCTCTCTGTTCCAGAAAAAGATCGCAAACAAAAGCATCTGTGGGTTGAATAGGTGTAAGTCGAATTTTGCAAGCTGAATAAACTCAAAGATACTAGTCTCGACCCATGACGAACTCATCTCCTTTTCCACACGAAGCAACCATTCTAAATGTCTATTTTTTACGGGAGGAAAGGCTCTAAAAATCTTGGTGGTGTCTTTAAACAAAGAAAGATCTATCTTTGGCGAATGAATAAAGGGTAAAGTAGATGAGTCCTCAGGTAATAGGGTATTGCCAAATTTTTTCTTATTTTGACCAACAAATGGCCCTAAGAAAGCATGCATATTACCGTTCTCAAGAGAGAAGGGAAGAAGTACCTGAGAATTGTAAATCTTGAGGCTGGCCTCCTCCATACCAGGAATGGGAACAAAGGTCTCATTGCTCTCAGGAACAGTACACGCTTGCGCATTGCTTATTAACAACGGAATAGACTGAGTAGAGGTTACAGTCGCCGTCGCAACAGGAGATGTCGTAGTAGCCACAGTGGGGGAAGATGCAGAAGCCATAGTTGGAGAGGATGCAGAGGCCAAGACCGGAGAGACTACTGATGCTACGGCAACAGAAGATGATGCAGCAGAGGAGGCCATTAATAAACGCAAGCAAGGAGTTTGAGAACGAAGAAGATAGAAGAATAACGAGAATACCAAGAGCCAAGAACTAGAGAAAGAGTTGGACAAGGAAGCTTGGGCACGAAGGAAAGAAAGCACAGAATGGTAAAAATGATTTGACTCTAGGGTAAAAAATAGGGTTTTGACGCGTTGGTGGGCCTAAAGTAAAACGGGTTTGTCAAGATAATTCAAAATTGAAACTGAAATTCGTCACAACAGCCAAAACGGTCATTATCATAAGACAAACTTATAGAGCCACGTGAGCACGCGCCATCGGGGTAATCAATGTCCCATCAAACGGTCATTTGCATTAAATAGGGGACTAGGTTTTCATCGAAGAAATATCAAGCCACTAGTTGATATCAGTCATGAAGAATCGAAAATTAATCCTAATAGGAATTCCAATCCTTCTGATGGATCAGTGCATCAAGATTGAATTCCTAGGGGGGCATTTGTTGAGACTGATCGAAAACAGCAAAAGTCAAAAAGTGGTAATTGACAGTTACTCAGGAGAAGATTAAACTGACACATGTTGAGAATATGTGAGAAGCCCTATTTGTTTGTGTTCGAGGTATGGTCGAGTAGGAAAGCAAAGACTACTCGAAATGGAAGTTTTTATGAACATCCCAAACAGGGAAGTAGAGCAGTTATGAAAAAAAACAATCGAAACGATAAAAAACACGTGGGATAGGCGGTTATGGGAAGTTACGGGCACGTAGCTGATAGGAAAAGCAGTTACCCACCCACGATGCTTGCACGTAAAAGAAAACTGTTCTCGAGAAGCTCTATAAATAGACCAATTTCAGTCTTTTACGAGGTCGGAAAATTTCATACTTAAATTAAACTCTCAAGCACTCTCCGCCTGCACACATGGCTTCCGTGCGAAGAATCATCTTTGGGTATGATCATTTCTTGGCCATTGTTCTTTTCTCGTTTTAGGAATAGCTTTAGTATAGGTTTCTTTTCTTTCTAAAATTACGTAGTGCTAGTAAATTAATTGTAATCTTTGAACAGTATGCAATTTGTACCATGATTTGCCTTACTGATGTTACCATTGTTCATTCTATCCGGTTCAGTATTTACATGCATGGACGCTACTTATTAATAATTATTGACGAATATTTAGAAATAAGTAACTGTTGAATCTTTCTGCTCCATTTCATTATAATTTAACACAACATGCCTAAATTGAAACGAGTGTCGTGCTAGTCTAAATAAAAAGAGCCCATAAAAGTTGATTCTACCGTAAACACTTATATATGTTAAAATATATATTTTAGTTTATTTAACTTAACATTGTTATATGAGAGATGCATGTAAATATTATGTCATTCATATGTTAAAATATCAAATAAATTAAATTTTTGTCTCTTAGAAATATTGTACTATCACTCTCTTATTATATTAATTTAGAGAATTTAACACATCATTAAATAATAATTATCACAAGATTTTAAAATATATTTTTAATTTAATTATTTAATAAAAATTTACTTTAAGTAAAATATATTTTAAAAATACTTTTAGTTCATTATTATATATTAACTTGATTTAAAAATTATAAAATATACAATTAAATTTAAATTATAAAATAAATTATATATATAATTATATATATATATACACATCAATGTAAATGTAATTATATATATATATATATAAGTATTAAATATTATAACAATTATATTTTATTTAATGATACTTTTTAATATAAAATATATGCAATATACACATTTTATTGGAAATATTAATTGAATAATACCTATATACTTATATATTACCATTTTTATTTGTAATATTATATAATGAAAATATTATTTTATTTAATTTTTTTATAGAAATATTATATTAATTACATGATTAAATATTATTTTAATACTTATTTTTATTTTGTTATACTTGTATGTATATATACATATATATTATTTTGATTTTATTATATAAATTTAAAATATTTTAAAATTAATAATGAAAATATAATTTTTAAATATATAATAAATTTAGAAAAATTTTAAAAAAGTACAACAAAAATTAAATATATAAATTAAGAGATAAATTGTTAAAGTTTAACATATTTGAATTTGTTAAGAAAAAAAAATATATTTATTTTAGCACAAGTCTAATATTTATATTTGTGAGGAGATATTAGTGTAAAAAATGTTTTACTAATATTTTTTTAAAAAAAAAATTAAAAAAAACTCTAAAAAAATTGAAAAAAAATATATAAGGTGTTATATATTATAATTTTTAGCTGAGTAAATGATGAAAAAAAGTGTACTGCATTCTGGATTGAGTAGCCACACTTAATTTTATTAATTTCAACATATATAACAGATATTAGTTACATGTGAACGTATGGTGTACCTGCCACATGGCAGCCACATTAAGAATGTCCAAGTTCGTTCAACTAATCTTATCGTCGAATTTTCTAGAACTGTATATTATGTATATATATAAAGATTCATTTATTTTAAAAATAAATTATCAATAAATTTATTTCATTTAATAACTTAAATTTTATATTAAATTTTAATGATTTAATTATTAAATTAAAAAATTTTAATTTATAAATATTTTTAAAATTTTAAATATATATAATATTTTATTATATAGATTTAAATTAACGTATAGTTTTTTTTTATAATTATTCATTAATTTAATTTAATAAAAAGAAATATTAAATGATTTTTAAATCTTTTTAAAAAATTATAAATTATATATTAAAAATTTTTAATTTAAAAATTAAATAATTAAAATTTAACATAGTATGAAATATCTTTATTAAGAATTATTTTTATAATAATTTGATCCTCCTCTCTGTTTCTCTCTTTATATATATATATAGAGAGAGAATTTCTTTTACTCCTTTTTTTTTCGTTTTTTCCATTTTTTGGTTAATACTTTTCTCGCATGACTTGCTTAAATCGATGACTAAAAAGTAAAAGAAGAAAAAAATATAAAATTAATTTAATTTAAAATTTGTACATATTAAAAATTAATAAATAAATGAAAAATAAAATTAATTTTTTTATTAATTAATATAGCACAATACTCACAAAATACAGCATATGAGTTATTAATAAAAGTAATTAATATTATATCAAAAACCAAAACAATATTTATTTTGAAATTTATTTTTTTAAAACATAATATTTTCTTTTAGAATAGAATATTTAAGAGTGGAGAAAAGATGGTGTAAAAAGAAAGTAGAGGAAAGAAAATTCATATAACAACACATGGTCAACTATAATAAGTAATAACCTTTTTAGGCCTTTAATCATGACATCGAATCTTGTGCCATTTTCTTTGAATATTTCCTTTCTCTTTTTTCATACTAAATAGTGTTGGGGCCTCTTTGATATCAAAGAAGACACGTTGTAGGCAAATTAATTAACAGCTTAGTAGGTTGGCATTTGACCCCAAATTATTAATCTTAATTTTAGAAAATGCTTTGGAGAATACAGTTCAGACATTAAAAAAAATATTGTGCTAAAATATCTGCCACAACTTTAACCCAAAAGAATAAATTATTTTGAAGTTGGAACACAGATGAGGAAATTCAATTATTGAATATGGATCAAAAATATTATGCATGGATTAAGGAATTTTTTTTTATTTTATTGAATAGCGGGTGAAATGCAAGTTACAACCACCATTCCACGTCATACATAAAAAGTAATAAAGTAAAAAAGTAACGTAGAAAACTGGAGATAAATATATACCATTAATACCTTCGAAGGATTTGCGGAGAGGCTCGACATCTTCAATAGAAGTTGGATCTAGAGCAACTAGCCAACTAGGGTAGCCATTGTAGATCACTTGAGCTCTTTGTTAAAGGGGGTTAAGTGGGTATCGGTAATCTATGAATTTGATCGATTTTTTCGATCAAAACCATGTAATATATAAGTAGGGTAACGAGTTTTATTTTTTTGACTTGTAATCAAATTCAAATTTTAAATTTTATTTTATATTAATGTTAGTTATTTGAGTTGATAATAACGTAGTAAATTAATAAATTTATCTTAAAATTTAGTTTGTATCATTATTTTCTTTATAGGTCAATAATATTGCATTTTGTAATAAGATATTAAATTATTTAATTATATTAAATGAATGGGTTAATATCAAATGATTTACATTTATTTTAAAATATTTAAATTTTTACAAAAATAAATAAGTTTAATTATGGTGATTTGATTGACTCAATCTAATCCAATCCAATCCATTCATGATAGAGGTTGGATTCAGTTGAATTTTGAAAGAAAAAAAATGCATAAATTCAAACCGAGTCAACCTGTTAAATTTTGATCGGGTTAGAGGAGCAACTTAGTTTATCCAGCTATCTAATTTATGAAAATTCATTTTCATAAATTACATTATTTATCTTAGTCAATCTTATATGTTATCAATGACCAACAACTGATTTAGTTTGTTATTTTGTTTCAAAGTTTGTTATGTCAATCTCTTATAAATGTACTCCTTGAGTTTTTCATCAACAAGCAATGTGAATCAATTAAACCATTCTCCATATTCATTCTACTTTCTATTATGGCAATAGAGGGCTATCTAGTGTACCCTGGTAAGAAAAATAAAGGTGATAAACCTAACACCATGTTTTCTTTAGCCTATCACTTGAATGTGTCAGACAATCCTAGAACTCCTTTTTGTGGTAGTACCGAGTGAGGGCTAGCTTATCAACCAACCTTGTGATGCAATAGTTATAACTATACCTATTATCCATAATGAGAGAACATGTTTGTTCTAAAATTTTACGTCTTGTCTGAAAAATGTTATCCCTTTGTGAAGTGCTTATTTCACAAGGATGGCTTCCAAGAAGCCTTCAAATTAGTAAAATATCATTATCACATGGATAAACATTTTTTACCTTAGAAAACTACCATCTCTTCTTCTTCTCCACTTCCACTAGAAGTGGAGGAAGAAAATATAGTATCCTTTTGACTACTAAAATTGTCTAGGCCACCTATGATCATGGTCTTTTTAGTAGGCATTGAGAGGAAATGCGACCTTTGAGTAGACACTGGAAACATTTAATACTACTAGTCCTAAAACTAGTGTTAGGAGTTTTTTGGTAAGGCTTATTTTTTTTCATGTTTTTCTTTGGATGGGCTCACTCTTTGGGTAACTTTCAAAAGAATACCCCTCCATCTTATGGTCCTTTTTATGGTATGATGATAATGAGGAGTCCTTCTTAAAAGATGTCTTCCTCAATGATTGTCGCTCAACTTTAATGAACAAATTGACATAGGACCAAATCATTAAGGTCCCTATATGCCAAGAGCTCAACTTTATCCCTTATTTCAAGGCTAGAGCCATTCAAAAACCTAATTGTGGAGGTTTTTTCTTCTTCCTTAATCACATCCTTCGTGATATATAGCTCCATTTTTTGGTTATACTACTCAACATTCATGTTTCTCTATTAGAGCCTTTCGAACTTATCCATAAGTTATTTCCCATAGTATAAAGGTATATGTCTTCTCCCCATGGCCCCCTTAAGTTCATTACAATATTGAATTAGAGGGTTATTATGGAGTAGCTTTTCTTTTTTTTGGGGAAGTAAATCAATACATGATACACCCTTGAAAGTTAAGGGTAGATAAGGGAACATTCCTCTCTTCACTCACTTGGTGGCAAATAAAAATCTATTCCACTTTCACTTCCTAGTCCATGTAAGACTATACATTAGGTTTTCTTTTCTAGGGAGCAATACATGACATACCCTTAATTGTAGGTTATCTTTCTTTTCTAGGATTATGTTTTCTGGGTTCTTTTTGACAGTACTCACTCATATTAAGACTATCACTTAGATAGCTCTTGCTTTTTGAAGAACTACTAAAAGATCCACTACCATGTTTCTTTCTATATTTTTCTTTTAAGATCTTCCCTTTCTCTTTAATCTTTTTAAGAACTATCTCTTGTAGACACCCAATTTCGTCCGGGGGCAAACGATAAGCAAAATAGGACATCAGAGGACCCAAAAGCCAAAATCAACTTTTTTAGTGGCCCAGAACGGGCCGTTCCAAAATCGGAACGGGCCGTTCCCAAGTCCGGAACGGGCCGTTCTCGAATCAGAACGGGCCGTTCCGATGCTTCTCAAAGGCCTAAAAATTGTTGGTTGGAACGGGCCGTTCTAGACCAGAACTGGCCGTTCCAAACCGAAAAAATGGCCTAAAATATGTACCCCAGAACGGGCCGTTCTGAACTCAGAACGGGCGGTTCTGGTTCCCCGAAACGGGCCATTTTGATTTCAGAACGGGCCGTTCCAGGGTGAAAAAATAGAACTTAACGTTTGGATCCGGAACGGGCTGTTCTGAATCCAGAACGGGTCGTTCCAGCCCACATCTGATGCTTATAAATAAGAAATCTCGGGCACAGTTCAGGGGACCTCCAAAATTTTGTCCAAAGCTCCATAGAGCTCGAAATTTCTCCCTTTTTTCTCTCTCTCTCTCCTATTGTACTTCTTGAGTTTTGTGAGGCTTATTATAGTGTGAAAGGTTGCCACAAAGCACCTAAAACCTCCATAGTTGAAGATCCAATAAAGCTTGTTACGAGGTATTACTCATCAATCTCTTGTTTTATCTTTCTCTTCTTTTATTTTATATATTACTATAATAAACGCAATTATGTAGATATTTTAGGGGTTTACCGTGTAATTTAAATTTCAAGCATGTAAATAGTAATTCATAAAGGGGGTCTAATATTTAGTTTATTATTTCTTATCTCATTAACTTAATCATAGGGTACCGATTGAGGGCGTTGTAGGGGTGCTTAATACCTTCCCTACACGTAACCGACCCCCGAACCCAATTCTGGTTATCAAGGCCATTATTGGACTTTTAAAAAATCTTTTATTTTTCCAATGTTTTGAGTAAAACATTGGTGGCGACTCCATAGAACCTATTTTCAAAACCATTAATTAAGGATTAGTCTGGTGTCCAGGCATTCCTTAATTAATGAGATCTTTAAAAAGATGTCTAAACCATTAGTCGCAAGATCGGAAATTTTTGGGTTGCGACATCTCTATCATGGCTTCCATTTCCTTTTTTTTTCTTTGTTTTTCTTTTTATATCCACTTCTCTTCTCTCCACAACTTAAGTGTTTTTGGTTTAACCATTAGTTTTGATAGAGTTGGTGTTGAACTAGAATCACTACCTCTATGTGAGCATGTGTATGAGTGTTTACTCATAATGTAATGCAAGGTTGAGGTAAAGGTTTTTCTATATGTCTTAAATGTTTAAGACCAACTAAAGTGTTAAAGAAATCTTTGGAATCTATTAACACTCCTAGCGTGCAAAGCAAGAAAAACAACAAAGATATTAAGCAAAAGAAAATATGCAACTAGGTGTGTCCTAAGTGAAAGTTTTAGTGGACACTTTGAGTCTCTCAACACACTTCTACAAATACTAGCATTATAATTACTAAAGGAAACAAGCAAATTAGAAGTTTTTAGTGGGTACTAAGAACCTCTCAAACCACTTCTAAATGAAAGGCCTTTACAAGTAAAGAATTAAAAGAATTAAAACTCCTAAACTATTATAACTTGAAAGCTTTGAAGTCTTCTCCTACACAATAAACTAACTCATTAGTGTAAGAGATCATCTATAATGTTTGGCCACGTGTAAATAATATAGGTTTTTCATAAAATATAATATAGGTTTTTCATAAAATATAATATAGGTATTTTATTAACAATTTTGGTATTTTTATTTTTATATATGAAATCTAATTAATGTCTATTTTATTATTAAATATTATATTTGGTAATAATTAAATATGTTGGTTTTAGTAACTATTTATAATTATTTTTATATGAATATATTGTGAGGTTTTATAATTAGAGGTTATATTATTTAATTATTTATTAAATGAGGGAAGGGATTTTTGGGGTAACCATGGTTGACGTTTTTAACTAAAGGGTCAAAGGAAGGTTAAGTTTTTTCTTCTTTTTTTTTTTTGAAAAGAAAAAGAGAGAGCTAATCAATTTTTACGTTTTACATTTTTTTCTCACGAATGTGTTTACATTTCAGAGCTTGGAGAACTTGAAGGAGGAGGAAACTAACTCGAAGTCAATCATCCATCTTTTCCTACTCAACAAGGTAAGAGAGAGTGAGAAATCTCGCTCTGGGTATGAGAATGTATGTTAGGTATTGAGATTGGCCCCAATCTTGTATCTGTTGTAAGTCTATGTGTGAGGGGTTTTTCCTAAATGTATCCTTTTCTTCTCTGTTTCTCCTTGAATGTTCTAATTGATGTAATTTGTATATATGTATGAATAGTGTTTGTGTTTAGTTTGTAACTGCAGATTTTTGGTGTTCCTATGGGAGACCTTAAGGGGATACATTGATAGTTGTATGAGAGGATTATTTGAAGTTGTAATTGTATGAGTAAATTATATTGCTTTTAATGTTTATTGCATAATTTAAAACACATTCATCGATTGTATAAATAGATTGATGATTTGGATGCAAAATGCTAAAATTGTAGATTTTAGAGTTTATGATTGTAGAAACCATGTTGAGCGCTAGTTCTGACGCTAAGCGTCAAGGTGGTAGAGAGCTAATAGTGTTGTTTGTAACCCTCACGCCGAGTGTGGCCCACGCTGAGCGTGAGTTTCCCATTGAGTGCGGCTCAACTAGTTAAGGTTACTCTCTGGAAGCCTTGCGTTGAGCACCCAATTTGGGATTGTGCACTAGTTGCCTCGTTATGCTTCTCTCCTTCTTTGTTTGATAAATTATATCGATGTAATGTGAATCTTATGTTACTTCTCTCTTGTGATCTATGATTGGTGTGATATGAATTTCTTGTGTTATTCAATGTTACCCTTAAATGAATATACTTGATGATTATAGGATGTGAGATAAATTGATATGATTGAAATGACATGATGAGGTTATATGATAATAAGACATGATAATATGATAAAATCCGTGGGTAAAATTCATGGGTAAATTACCCATGGATAAAATCTGTGAGTAATTCCGTTGAAAAGTTACCCACAAATTATAATCCGTCGGTAAATGTTTCAGACAAGCAATTTTTCGACGGATTATTGTCCGTCTGTAATCCGTCGAAAATGAAGTGTTACCCACAGATTTTTTGGATTACTCACGAATTTTGGTCATCTGTAATTTCAAAATTTCTTGTAGTGATTTCAAGAAAAAAGTAGATCCATAGAATTTTCATGCAACAAATAGATCTACATAACATATACTACACAACAAAATTAGAAGACTAAACCCCCATGGATGAAAGCAAGGCTCATGATACCAAATTGATGGATGTTTAATGGAGAAAGGCTTGGTGATTTTCTTATCTAGCTTACTCCTCTGATCTTTATCCATGACTCTAAGATGCAAAGAAAAAATTTAAAAAGTTGTAGATATGAAAGTGGTTTAGGCATGTCACCTTCAAGGAAGGATAAACAAGAAGTGATAATCTTGCCACAAGGAAGAATTTCTTGATGAAAGATCTTAAAGAGTTTCACTCTTTAGAAAGAACAAGACTTTTGGAGAATTTAGAAAACTAACCTCATAAAATGATCAAAAGTGGCGTCACATTATAAGGAGAAGTTATATGTAGACGAAGCTAGCTTAGGAAATAAGTTAAGTAAGCAAAGTCATAAAGAAACCAAGGTTGGCTAACTAAGGTAAATTTTCAAACCAATTTGAATTTAAATAATGACACCAATTCTAATGGCTATAGATATCATGTGCTCTACATCTAAACTAGCCTATAAGAGCTTGTCATGTGACAAGTGTGAATGATGTAACTAGTATGTGCTGCATTTTATTAATTGGATTTGTGTAGTCCATGGTAAGTGTAGGAAGCACCCATGTGGACATCCTACATATGTAAAAAGGCGCAACCCATTAAGCCCAAACACAAGCCCAATTAATTATGTGTTATATACTAGTTGCACCCCCTAAATTACTAATTACACTCAACATGAAAATACATAGAAATAACACCATAAACTACTTGACCCAAAATACAAGGTCAAAATAAAAGACAAGAATACAAAGAAATATTTACTTGGAAAAGGACATGGACGAAGGGATAACCCAAAGCTCAATCATGAACATGAGCCTTTTTACATTCAATAACCCATTTTTGTTGGTTCCTTTTGGATTGGACCCTTAAACATGATTCCATCATAATGGTTATTTTCATGATTTTTTCTTATCTTTAAGGAATCCATAGTAGCATCACTAACAATTTTATTATTAGATAAAGAAAAGATTAAATACATAATTCGACTTAAGTGTAACACGCAACGATCATTTTAGCCTTAAAACAAAGAAAAGGCGGGTACCCTAATTGACAAACTTGCATTGTCTAGAACATATCATGTTGGTGACTTGGACGTAGGGATTGCAAGTAAACCCATATTCATGGATAATATACGAACCTTCCCAGCTGCCCCGACTTTGATAGGAAATATCTAATTTGATTAGATATGGGTATTGGTATGAGTAATACCCGATATATTAAATTAGGTATGAGACAAGGATGAATATATACTTACTTACCTTGTACCCATACTTATACCTGCTTTAAATTTCTAGAAACTTAATTTATTTTTTAAAGAATGTACTTGACATTTATATAATTCCTGCTCTATTTTAAATTTATATAAAATGAAACCTAACTAATATAATGTTGTAATTTCTACTTTATGTTACAAATTTTGTTTTTTTTTTCTTTCAAAAAGATATACTTAATTAATTTTTAAGCGGGTACAAAATATATATGGATATATCTCATATCCAACGAGGATGGAGATGGAAACACAAATTTCATATCCATCGAAAATGGGAACGGAGATGGAAACATGCATGGGGTACGAGAATGACGACGAGAATGAGAATGATGGTATAGTGAAACTCATACTTGTCTCGTCTGACTGCCATTCCTACTCAGACGAAATTAGTTAATTGATATAATGGGTTGAATCACCAAGTCCTATACTATCTTTGATGGGTTAGATGAGTCAACTCATTTATCTCTTTTCAAAATATCATCGCAAGTGATAGGATAATAAATAAATATAAAAAAAAAAAAAAGACTTTTGAGATTTTCTTCTAATTTTATTATAATCATTCATATATTTTCAACAATTAAATTATTCAACTATTTAATTGAGCTTATTTTAGCTCGAGAGACCTTAGCTCTTTATTTAATTTAGAAATTCTAATACCTATTAACCAAGAAGCAACAACAAATTGCATCAAAGATTATTGTAAAGACAAAAATCTCTTGGCTTTGCACTTAATTAAGAACATGTAATCAATCCAGATACGGGACTTAATGGAAGTGCAGAGTCCCAAGCATATTTGAAGCTGACAACAGCATGAGCAGCAATAGGTCCACCACCATTAAAGAGACAAGTGCCCATTGGTGAGACGACCAAAGCTGAAGGCAATACAGGTTCAACAGTTTGAAATCCAGGGCACTTTAATATCACACTCCTTTGAACACATGGGGGTGGACAAGTGTTGGTCACAGACACACTCCATTCTGGCTTATTTTTCACTATAACTCCCGTTTTAACTTGAGTTACAGTCAGATTTTTCAAGGTGCAAAAGCTATAACCTGACATCATGATGCATACGTAAGAAATTATGAGCAAAAATTTGTAACACTTTTATGCTTTAAACATTGGGACGAAAACATTACCTTGTGAAATAAGGAGAAGGAAGATCACTATGTTGAGAATCATGATGGATGAATTAGCCATTTCAGATAACAATAGAAAGCTTCGATTCTCTAATACGTTTAGTATAAAAGAGTTTTATCGATCAAAGCATAAAAGAAAAGTTTTAAGGGATGAGGATTTATACCTGACCAACTTATATATATATATATATGCTACTAAAATAAATTTGAACTCGTTAAAAAAAATAAAATTGAACACGAGATTTTTTTTGTTTTTAATTTCATTAAGTCAAAGGTTTTTTTTTTCCTTTTTCAGTTTCATATCTTTGTGAAGTTTTATTATCATCTTTATTTAAGTTTTCTAATCATTACATTTAATAAAATTTTAAAAAATATATTAATAATTACATTGTTTAATTGTGTTGATTAATTTGACTTATATTGTAATTGCAATATATTACAATAATTAATAAAATTCACAAATATTATTATAAATTAGAAGGGTAAAAAGGTACTCCATATCTCTTAATTTTTTAAAAATTAAAAAATTAAAGAAATAATTTAAGAGTGATTGTTATTAATGGAATATCTTGATAATTAATCTTGTAGCCTAGAAATATTTACAATATAATTGCAAAGATATATTTCATTAATTATCAAGATGTTCCACTAGTAATTATAGATGATTATTTATAAAATATGAGAGATCTTTTTTTTTAAAAGGTATAATGGTTCATTACAAATAAAGATTAAAAACAGATACACCATTTCATATCCCTTTATAATACTTTGATAACACAACTTATATATGTTACTAACATAAATTTGAACTCATTAAAAAAAATTAAATGCTGAGTTTGTTTTTCTTATTTTCACTTTCATTTGGTCAAAGGATTTTCTTTTTCTTTTTCAATTTCATATTTTTGTGAAGTTTTATTAGCATCTTTATTTAAGTTTCTAATCATTACATTTAACAAAAGTTTAAAAAATATATTATACTAATAATTACACTCTTTAACTGTGTTGATTAATTTGATTATATGGTAATAAATAAAGTAATTGATAAAATTTATAAATATTATTATAAATTAGTGGATTAAAGAGATATTTTGTGCTTCTTAATTTTTTAAAACTTAAAAAATTAAAGAAAGATAATTTGAAAGTAATAATTGTGAGTGGATTATTTACAAAATATGAGAGGTTTTTTTTCTTATATAATGGACCACTAAAAATGGAGACAAAAAATATTTAAATCATATCATATCTCCTTTATAATATGTATAAATGTATATATGTATATATACAATATATTTGACTATATATTTTTATATTTTATGAAGTTTTAAATATATGCTTGATTTAAAATTTGACTAAATATTGTAACAAATACAAATATTAATTTTACTATATATTTATAAATTTTTAAATATATATACCATGCTTAATAAAAATAAATTTTTTTACTCAAATAATACTATTTTAAAAAAAAATTACCCAAATAGTAACTGTGCAAATTTATTTCCCCAACTAGCACCATTTACTGTTCATGTTCAGAACGGGCCGTTCTAAAACTAGAACGGACCGTTCTAGATTAAAAAATAACACATGGCGAATGGGTTAGAACAGGTAGTTCCTAATTCAAAATTAGCACACAAAAAGTGGAACAAAAATGAGCCGTTCTAAATCTGGAACGAGTCGTTCTAGCTTACAGATTCATAATATTTTTTTTTATTTTCACTTATCAAATACCAAAACTCAGAGACTACCATCAAGTGATTAAATTTATTGGATATTAACATTATAAATATAAATAAATAAATTTATTAAAATTCATTATAACAATAAAAATCAATGGTGTTCATGACCAATATTTGGATATGTCTTCCTAGTGTGACCAGGGGTATGACAATAGGAACAATTTTTTACACAATCATGTTGTTCTCTAATGTCCATCTCTGTTCTAATCTTGCTAGACTTTGGCCGACCCTTGAAAGTTCTCTTGAGTTCTGGATTTGGCCACAAAGTTGGAAGAAATGCAACATCCAAGAGAAATTTGACCTGCTGGGAGATTTACAATAAGGCTAAATGAAATGTGGTATTATTGCGACAAGTTTTAGAAAGTTCATACCCCTTGCTCGCATGACCCGCTGGGAGATTTACAGTAAGGTTAAATGAAATGTGGTATGATTGCGGCAAGTTCCAAAAAGTTCATATCCCTTGCTCGCATGACCCGCTGGGAGATTTACAGTAAGGCTAAATGAAATGTGGTGTGATTGCGGCAAGTTCCAGAAAGTTCATATCTCTTCCTCGCATGACCCGCGGGGAGATTTACAGTAAGGCTAAATATAATGTGGTGTGATTGCGGCAAGTTCCAGAAAGTTCATATCCCTTCCTCGCATATTGGTCAAGAATTCAGTTTCAGCCACCATTGATCTTTATTGTTGTATTGAATTTTAATAAATTTATTTAGTTATATTTATAATATTAATATTCAATAAATTTAATTATTTGATGTTAGTTTTTGAGTTTTGGTATTTGATAAGTGAAAATCGAAAAAAAAAATATTTATAGGCCAGAACGGCAGTTTCGGATTCAGAACGGCCCGTTCTGGTTCCACTTTTTATGTGCTAATTTTGAATTCAGAACAGCCCGTTCTGATCCATTCTTCATGTGTTATTTTTTAATCTGGAACGACATGTTCTGGTTTCAGAACGACCTGTTCTGAACGTGAATAGTAAATGGTGCTAGTTGGGGAAATAAATTTGCACAGTTTCTATTTGGATAATTTTTTTAAAATAGTATTATTTGAGTAAAAAAAACTAATAAAATTAGACTAAATATTATGTAGGAAAAAACTCAAATTTTTTTTTATTCTAGATCATTAAAAAAATTATTTATCATTTATCCATACATCAAACTCAATAGAGTTAAAAAAAAAGTCTCACATTAACTAAAAATAAAATAAACAAAAAGTTTACAAGTGAAGAGTTACTATCACTTACAAGAATATTCAAATTTTGTATGGTTGAGTTGAATTCTAAAATCACTTTATATTATAATAAATACATTATATTTTTTTTTTGTTCGTACCTGGAGTATCCACTGCCAATAGCAGTGACTAATCTCCTCGTTACGTTGGAGGCACCTCAAAGGGTGGGATAGCTGGCCCCAAGATTTAACGCAGCTGCATACACAAGACAGGATTTGACTATATTTATAAGTTTTATGAAATTTTAAATACATATTATGTTGAATAAAATTTAAAATAATTATATAATATTTAAATCAACCTTAAGCATATTTTTAGTCCTATGGATCGAATGAGTTTTGATTTTGATGGTCGTAAAATTTTATTTTATTTTATATTTTTTATTATCTCTTTAAAATTTAAGTTCACTTTTATTTCCTTTTACAAGTAAATTTTTTTAATGTTTTTTAAATATAAAATTACTATATTTATTCCTAATCTATATCTATATATCTATCTATATATTATTAATGGTAAAGTCTTTTTTAAATTTTTTTTGCTAAAATTTACATAATTTGGACCTACTTATTTTCTAAAAACTTTCTACCTTTTAGAATTCAAATATTTCTTATTAGTTATAAAACTAAATTATTTACCTTTAATGAATTTAATGACATTATTAAAGACACTATTTTTAATATTAATGATGTGTTTAAAATGGTTTTTAGTTGATTTTTTATGGATTTTATTGTTAAGACAGACGAAGCGATTCCCAACAAGGTTTTGAATATGACAAATATAATACGTATTGTTATTACTAATCTGTGTAGTAGTGTTTCAAATATGAATAAGAACAGGTAAAACTAAAGCATGAAGCAGAGTCGACCAAAATAAAGATCTGACAAAACAAGCCAAATAATAGAAGGATCAATATCAGACGATAATACATACCAAACGAAGATATACGCCAAGAACAATCCACAGCGTAGTATAAATCAAAAATAAGAGCAAAGCAAGACCAAGACAAAATTGCCTCAAGTCAACAAAACAATCATCAGTCGTTGGATAATCCAAGACGAAGAAGCATTCCAGACGGAATAAGAGTTGTTCATCCTCAAGACTGATCAGACGAAATGAAAAAGTCAAAGTCTAAACCTTAGATGGAGACTCATTCTCCCAGATGCAAACGAAGCATGATGAAAAGCATCTAGAATCCACTAGTCACAACGAGGAAGATCATACATCATCTTTGGTTATAAGAAAAGCGCACAGAGTTATCAAAGATATGAAAAGAAAGAAGAAAAATGCAAGAGTGTGAATTCATAAGTCAAAACTACGTGTCAGGGCAAGTACACCTACTTTTCAAAGAAAGGCAACGCCTCCGCAGCTACAATGAAGGAAAAAGGACAAACATACCTAGGTCATGATTGAAGTCAGAAATAAAAGGAGACAAATTATGGAAAGGACTTCACGTGACACAGATTAAACAAGCAAAGCATTTAATGCAAAATCAAATGCATTAAATGAAGAAGATCTGTGTAGCCATGAACGAACGTTTATCTGCACCAACGGAAAGCACCGCCTCAACGGACTCATTCAAATTCAAATAACAGGAAAATTTATCACAAGGCTATAAATATCAAGACCTGAGAAGAAAAGAAGCAGAAGAGAGTAGCAACAAGCAAAAAAAAGGGGCAAAACAAGCGTCAAAACAACCTTACTTCTCTTCTTGTGAAAAAGTTGAATATCAGTGTAAAACTAAGATAGTCTATCTTAGTGAGTGTAGAAATCATTTTATCCTCTCTACGAGAGTTACATACACACTCTAAACACATTCTTCTAAAACTAGGGTTGGAAACCTTAGTGAGTGTCGAAACCATTTCATTCTCTCTGTGAGAGTTACAAACACACTCAAAACAACTATCGTCTGTAAAGCCTGAAGAGGCTAGCGAAAGAATACTTGGGTAACCAGAAGTGGTTTAAGAATACTAGCGTCAACAAGTGAAGTTGACAAACCAGGAGTGGTTGAGAATACTTGGGTAACCAGAAGTGGTTTAAGAATACTAGCGTTAGTGAGTGAAGTTGACGAACCAGAAGTGGTTAAGAATGCTTGTAATCCATTGTGATTAGTGGAACCCTTCAGTTGAAGGAGACTGGACGTAGCTCAGAACGAGTGAACCAGTATAAAAATTTCGTGCATTATTATTTGTGTTAAAAACGTAGTTTTTGCTTATACTGATCTATCACACAAAATTTGTTTACTACTACTTAATTTTTAAATCATATATAAACGAAGTTATATTTTTTGAATTCAAGAAACCATTCAAGAAACCACAGTTACTTAGATGATAGATCTTTAGACGCAAGGCTTCTGTTAACCAATTCTGCATTTTTGTCAAAACATTTATAACCTTACTTTCAGACGGAAAGAAGCATGTTTGTGAAAACAGTTTTAAAATCCTTTGTTCACACACATTCAACCCCCCCCCCCCTTCTGTGTGTTTTCATTAAACTTCATTTATTAGTCTTTTGTTAATTCATAAGTAATTTGTGACACACTTATTACCCCAAACACATATATTGTAATAATGTAAATAACTAAAGAAATAAAATTTTCAACATTACTAAAAGGGTCCATATAAAAACCTTCAAAAATGTTCTTCAATATCCAAAATAATTGAAAATAAAATTTGGAAAATAAAACATAAGAATTTACAAATTATTTTCAAAAGAATAAGTATAACTCCAAATAGATACAAAAATCTAGTCTTAGAAATCCTTTGCCTTGATATTACAATATCAGAGCACATCCACAACTTAACTGTTGGCATTCTGGATGTCGCTCATGGATGGATCTTCCTCACCTAAAACATCCACAAATTGTATGATGAGAAAAGAAAAAAATCTAAATGTAAAGCTCATATAGACACACCACAATGTAATCTCATCATAACTCATTACATAATGAAACATTTACAACCATTTCTACAAATCATAATTCTATCAATCATGCATAACCTCTACATCACAAGTTTTAATCACATCAATCCATCACTTCATAAAATTTGTACTATGTTAAGCTCACGCCACCCTTGTATCATCTCGTGCCCAAGGTCGTGCCACACCATCATAAGTACTAATTGCCACACACAAATTTTGCAATTAACACTATGTCATGCTCACGCCACCCCTGTAGCATTTCTTGCCTAAGGTCGTACCATGTTGACATACATGTTAGTTGCCTCACACGTCCCACACTATGACATGCTCACGCCTCCCCTATATTTTCTCATGTCTAGAGTCGTGCCACGCTGACATATGTGTAAGGATATCCACAATCACATTTCATTCACAATCATCTCAAATCTTGCAATTAACACTATGTCATGCTCACGTCATCCCTGTAGCATCTCTTGCGCAAGACCGTGCCACGCTGACATGCATGTTAATTGCCTCACACATCTCACACTATGCCATGCTCACGCCACCCCTATAGCTTCTCATGCCCAAGGTCATGCCACGCTGACATAAGTTTGAGGATATCCACAATCATATCACATTCACATTCAACACAACATCTCATTTCATTCCAACATACTTACATCATAATTAGTTGAACAATTAAGCTACAACATACCATTCGCCACATCATGCTATCAATTCAATACTAAAATGGTAGATAAAATATGTATACATTTGTGTCAAGACATCACACTACAGTCCATAACTCAATTCCACATCACATACACAATATAGATAAGTCCACACAAAACAATGGTTCACATACCCCTCACACAATTCACCATGAATCCACATCACATCATTATAAATATATGAACTAACTCTACAACCTAGTATCATACTACTTTAAACAACTATTCAATTCACATGATAACACCTTAGAACATCAAAACAACATATGTCTCCCTTTGACAACTGTCAAAGAAAACAACACACAAAAAGTTATACTCATCCAAATAAGATCAAATCTATCTCAAAAGAAATATAAGAGGATAATCTACAACTCCGATGAAGACATGAAATTCTAAAAAGATCATCTACTTAGCTAAAAACTTCAAAAACCGCAACAAATATAGTTCATGCTGACAACTTGGCTCATGTTCACTAAAACAACCATAACTGGAGTTATAGACCTCCTTTTTAGGTGACTCTAACGCCATTGGAAAGCTAACATCCAAGGCTACAACTTTTATGAAGACATCAAAGTCTAATTCGGAAAGAACCAAACTCCTCAGCGCCTTGCAAAGCGCTTAATGCTTTACCTCTAGGAATTCTCCTCTGCCACACGGCCTCTAAAGGGCTCAGCCTTTCAAAAGCGCTCAGTCATTTCCAACAGCTCATCCCTTTGTCTCCAAGAATCATTCCCTGTCACACGTCCCCCAAAGGGCTCAGCCCTTTCAAACGGCTCAGTCATTTGATGACAACGGGCCTCCACACTTGAAACTCAAAAAATTGAACATGCGACCCCTAGAATTCATCCCCATAACTACAGATTTCAGAGATTGTATCAATAATAAACTTTTAATCTATTCAATAATTCAATGGTTCAACCAAAATCCAATGTTCTAGCTTCCCTTACGAACCTTAACTCACAGGCACATTTTCAATGATTCAATCTCTCTCCCAAAACATAAATTTTAACAATTCTTCATATATTCATAATCATAAACACATACAGAATCTAATAATACCAACAATTCTCTAGACAGAAACAATTATAAAATTATTAAAAATTCATAGGGAACTTTTCTCCATCCATTCCCTCATGTGACTCTACACATAAATCTCCTTTTTCCCCGTACCTAATGATGCGAATCCAAATAGTCTTTGTGTGATTTGAGATCGTCCTAAGTACTCTTCTTCAAAGCTCTTTGTTTCTCCTCTCCCTTCTCTTACTCCTTCCAAAAATGCCAAAATGAAAATTGGTGAGGGTTAATCTGCTAACCCTTCCTTCTCACTCCCTCGGGTCGAGTCAACCCAACTGTAGACCCCTAAAATTGTCCGGGTCGGAAATAAGACTCGAAGACTCTCAAAGATCGAAGGAAAGTCAGCCAGAAGGACTCCTGGAAGACCATAGGATGATTATCTGTAGGTTTAGAGGTCTTAGAGTAGCTTAAAATAAAGATGTGGGAGAATTGAAGCTCAATACGGCCTCCTGGAAGTTCAGTACGGCCGTACTGAACAATTTGCACTACAATACGGCCGTACTGAACCCAATACGGCCGTACTGAAGTTTTTGAACTTCAGTGCGGCCGTACTGAAACCAATACGGCCGTACTGAAGTTTTTGAAACTTCAGTACGGCCGTACTGAATTCAATACGGCCGTACTGTAGTTCAAATCTTCAGTACGGGCCGTATTGATGTCAGAGGCCGTACTGCGCCTCACCCCTATAAATAGGACGTCATTTGGACGTCATTTGACACTTTTTCCAGACTTCTGGACCCTCTTGCTGAGTATTTTGGGGTTTTTGAGCAGTGTTCTGCCCTAGAATTCTCTCCGAGAGCCGATCCGACGAAGTTCTTGAGTTCTGAGCATTTAGCTTGAGAATTCGAACTAGTCGAAGGGAAATCTTTTTGATTTCCATAGTAAAAATTATTTTTTAGAAAGGAGAAAGCGAGCATGTAGTGGGAAGGAGCGCCAAAAAGCCTCCTAGTTCTTTTAAACATATAAAAGCACGCTTCAAGAGGTTTTCTTCCAAAACTCGTCTTTTATTGCTTTCTTTATCGCTTTCTGATTGTTGCATATTTAAATTCGTCATCATGTAGATATTTAATATATAATCGCTTATAATAAATAGGGGTAATTTAGTAATTTTATACTATTATTAATGAAATAATCTGTCATAGGGAACCCGAAAGGGGCGTTGTGGGGTGCTAACACCTTCCCTGCACGTAACCGACTCCCTTACCCAACTCTGGTTGTAATGGCCAAGGTTGATTTGCGAAAATCAATTGCCTTATCCCTTTTTCCAATGTTTTGAGTAAAACATTGGTGGCGACTCCAAGAACCCTACTTTGCGAAAACCACTAATCCATGGAGGGTCCCGCTTGGGATTAACATGGATTGGTGAATCATTTAATAAAATTGTTAGTTCGACGAGGTCTCAGTTTGAGAATAAGTCGTTCTAACAATCCACCACTTTTCAAACTCTTAAAAAGAGTCCGACCATCGTCGCGAATGCCAAGGTCCGTTTCGGCGGGTGGCGACAGATGGCGACTCCACTGGGGAATTTGGCCCGTGAGTGGATCCCATTTAGTGATGGATTCTTTTCAAAATAATAGTTTAAAATTACTTTATTACCCCTCACTTGTATGATAACATGTTTATCTATTTGGCTTTAATAACTGTTGTATTTTTAAATTTACGCAATTGTTTGAAATACAAACTGTACACGAACCTTTGCACACAACAGTTCCCTCTATACCCGGGGGCATGAGTGGTAATCCATAGGGAGTGGATGTTAGTACGGCCGGTTGTCGAATGGGTCTATAGGTGCCCGCAGACCGTTGTCGGAAAACATCACTCAAGGTGATAACCATGAACTCAAGTCCGACAGTGCGTTGGAACTTTCCATCGGCTTACGACGAGAGGAATTGGGTCCCTATAATGGGGGCACCTTGGGGGCCTCAGACCGGTGAGAACAGTTAGAACCTCCTTGAATATGCACTTTTCTGCAGGATACCCCTACCTCGTGATTCGCTCGTGACTGTTCGTGGATGAGTGAATTGTTTGTGCATTGATTATGTGAAATTGTTTGAGCATACATTGCATTTCTTTAAACATACAACATCCTTTTTTAAAATAAGAATAAATAGAAATAAGAATCTTCCATTACATGGTGTTAACATCTACCTTCATCACATTCATATAGGTAGTTTCCCTTTTCACCCAAAAATACAAAAAAAATAATAAATAAAAAATACCCAAAAAAAAAAAGAAAAAAGGGGTTATTTATCCAAACCAAGCAATATCATGCATCATCTTAGGGTCATCCTAAAAACATGATAATGCTTAGTTGAATAAACACAATGCATGCATATTCATCACCATCATCTCATATCATGCATTTTAGATTATGGAGGGATCTAGGGGAATGCAAGGGCAGTTGAAGAAAGTGGACTTCTTGTTGTACCGTGCCGAGAGGTTGGATCACCTCTGTTCCTTGATGCCACGAGAGGCTCGTTTGGAGTTTGAAAAATCTTATGGACGAGTTCTCGATTTGATAAAGATTTGTGTGGATCCAGCTTTTCTGAGAGCCTTGGTCCATTTTTGGAGTCTCGATCTGCATTGTTTCGAGTTCCCCCAGTTTGACTTAGTTCCTACTCTCGAGGAGTATGAGCTCATGCTACGATGGCCCAAATCAGCAGGGGTCTATATCTTCCATGGAAATCATGTGGCCGTAGAGAGGGTCGCAACTCAAGTCAAACTGCCATCACGATCATCCGCTTTAGTGGGGAACGGCAGTATCAGGGGTTGGAAGCTTGCTATGATTGAAGACCACCTTTCTTCCTTGGCTGATGAGGGAGATTGGTTAGCTTTCAACAAGACTCTAGCGTTAGCCGTGTTTGGGACGATCTTATTCCCCTTTCACGCTAACACAGTGGACCATGCTGCTATGGACGCTTTCTTCGCTTGGGACGTACACATGAAGAGTCCCGTGCCTGCCATTCTTGCCGACACCTTGCTTTTTGTTAACCTATCTCAGCAGAAGCAAGGGAAGACTATCCGATGTTGTACCTCCTTGTTGTATGTATGGGGCATCACACACTTCTATGCCTCTAGTCACATGGGGACCTTGCCCGATCCGTTGAGGAGTTTTTCGAAGATCCCCGTATGCCGCCGATATGCTTCCGAGTGGAAGGAAGAGATGGAACAGTGGAGTATTGAACACTTCACATGGGTTTGTCCTTGGTTCCGTCCGAGCAATATATTGATGAGATGCGGCAGCTATCCAAGCATACCATTGATGGGCCTTAGAGGTTGCATAGCCTACTCACCTAGATTGGTTATGAGACAACTTATGAGGACTCAGATTGTTCCTGTTCAAGAGGAGCTTGGAGGGTTGTGTTTCTCCTTTGATTCCGAGCATCAGAGGGATATGCACGCTGTCATTAGAGCGTGGGAGAAACCAATCTATGAGGGAGATCGAGAGCTTGGAAAGCCTCGGGTATCCGCCTCCACCGACTACGAGATATGGAGGAGCGAGAGAGGGGTGTCCCAACCATCCACCTCTTGCGCAACCGCAACTACAAGGAGGATAATGCAAGAACAAGTCGACGCCTTGACCAAGAAGCTGGAATTTATGGGAGCTCAAATGAGAGTTCTTGAAGAGAAAAATGAAGAATCCAGTTTCGTCATCGATGGTCTACAAAGGCAATGCAAGAAGAAAGACCACGAGATAGAGCGGCTCAAGGATGAGTGTGCTAACCTCAATGAGGAGGCTACTCGGGCGTCCAAAATGCCAAAGGTTGAACCGAGTAGTCAACTCCAAGAAGTCAACGCAAAGATAGCACACCTTGAAGCCGAACATGCAAGGCAGGCACAGTTGATCAAGGACATGCAAGACAATCTGCTCTTGACTCGATCCGATGCACAGCAATGGCGGGAAGTTGCTCAACAACAAACCGCAAGCCTTTCCGATTTCCGCAAGAGAGAAAGGGAAGGACTAGCACATATGGCTAGACTCCGAGAGGAGAAGGATCGAGCCGAAGACGAGCTCAACGAACTGCAGGCCATGATCAACTATCACACTCAAAAGGCGAAGGACGCTCAGAAGATCAGTGATGATATGAGCCAAGCCGTCCATATGCAAGTTGAAGCAATGGCACGTCATGTGGAGGAAGCCGAAGACGAATGGAGAAGAAAAATGAACCCGCCTGTGGGTTTTTATCGGCTTTTCTCATATTGTAAAAAATTGCTTCAAAGCATTGTATGATAAGTTGTACACTTTCTATGATCAATGAAATCAAGTTTTTGATTTATGAAATCTCTCAATTGCCTTTGCATTTCATAGTCATTCATTTGCATACATCTCTCCAAGTAATTTAATAATAAAACATTAATAAAAAGAGAATTAATCGATGCGTATAATCAAAGAGTGGATCGCACGCCATTTGTTACCAAATGCAAACCAACAACTGCGCCAAGCGAGCACACGACAACTTCGTTGTTGGTAATCAAGACGAACAAAGGGAAAGGTCCGACACCGTTAAGGATCACTGCTCCAAGACCTTTCCCCTACGAATCAAATAAGGCTGTGCCGTGGATATACGACATCCATTCTTCTGCCGACAGCGATATCTCTAACATCGCTGGACTTGGGGGCATGACTAGGAGTGGCAGGATCTACACTCCCGAAGATCTTCATGACAAAGCTCCCAAGAATAAAGGGAAAGAAAAAGAAGAGAAAACCGAGGAAAATAAAGAATCCGAGGAGGAGACAGACGAGCTGTTAAAGTATATCCGACAGAGCGAGTACTCCATCATGGATCAACTTCATAAGACGCCAGCAAAGATTACTCTGTTGTCGTTGATCCTATGCTCCGAACCGCATCGGCAAGCTCTGTTGAAAGTCTTGAACGAGGCATATGTGTCGCACACTATCTCCCAAGACAAGTTTGAGGGGATTGTTAGTCATATCACGGCTAATGATCACCTCACTTTCATCGATGAAGAGATCCCCGCAGAGGGACCAAAGCACAACAAGCCCTTGCACATCTCTGTAAAGTGCAAGGAATATCACGTCGCAAAAGTCTTGGTGGATAATGGATCTTCCTTGAATGTGATGCCGAAAATAACTCTGGATCAAGTGGCAATCAAGGGAGTCCAAATGCGCCCGAGCAACATGATCGTTCGAGCTTTCGACGGTTCTAAAAGAGAAGTGGTCGGAGAAGTCAATCTTCCAATCCAAATTGGACCCACCATCTTCAACGTCGAATTTCAAGTGATGGACATTACTCCCGCATACAGCTGTCTCCTCGGCCGACCTTGGATTCATGATGCAAAAGCTGTTCCTTCTACGCTCCACCAGAAAGTCAAATTCATAGTGGGTGACAAGCTGGTGACTGTACAAGCTGAAGATGACATACTCATCAGCAAGCCATCCACCATACCTTACGTGGATGCAGCAGAGGAAGCTCTAGAAATCGCCTTCCAAGCATTGGAGATTGCCAATGTCGAAACGTTTCCCCGAGAAATGAAGAAGGTAGCCTCCATGCTCACCAAGAACGGATACTTGCCAGGACAAGGACTTGGCAAGGATTCCCAAGGAATTCCCGAGCTACCCATTATCAAGGATAATCCGGGGAAACAAGGGTTAGGATACAACCCTAATAAAGATCAAAGGACGAAGAGGAATCAAGATCCTTCTCGACGTTCTTTAAGCCAGATCTTTAGGAAGGCCGGTTCACAAGCGTCAAGGCCGGTCGTCGTCATCAAGTGCTTTTCTCCTTCCGATAGGGATGTATAGACCTGATGACTGTTAGAGATTACTCCTCGGGGACAGCCCGACCCCCGAGCCTCGATAGGGCACATGTTTCCACTATGATTATAATAAAATCATTCTTTATCATTTCTTACTGCTTCTCTTCTTGCTTATAATAAATTTCTAAACCACATTATTTTTAACCCTGTTTGAATAAACATGAATGAGGTTAAAATCATCTTAATAATAATAAACCCGCATCATTTTTATGTGGAAGTGTGTGTGACAACTTGGAGCACCTTCCCTTGGCCTCGACAAGTGCCATCATGGATAAAAAGAAATCCTTTAAAATAAAAGAAGCTCGGCAGGAAACCCAAAAAGGGGGCTGCGCAAAAATAAGAGCAAAAGACCCGCTAGGAATCCCACGAAAGGGTGACCTAGGCAAAAGTTAGGGTTACGAAAATAAATAAAAACAAAGGTCCGCTAAGACGCCACAAAAGGGTGTTTTAGGCAAAAATAAGGACAATCAAAAAAGCAAAAGAAATCCATGATGGTACCATGAGCCGAATTCAAAAAGAAAGGTTCAAGGGAAGCTATCTAAGTTGTCAAATCACAACGTCAATAACAAGACTACCTTAACTTCATAAGTGTTTAATCAAACAAGCCTAAACACATAAGCCTACCTTGGCCAACCATTCTTACAAAAACCATTTTTGAAAAAATAAAAATCCCCTCTAAAACACAAACTTCAGAACAAAAATATCTTTCCTTTCTTTTCTCTCTTGTCCCAAACGATTTTAGGATAATCTAGTGGAAACATGGAGATATAGTGGTCAATAGGAGGGTTGACACGTCTTCTAAAGGAAGGGGAGGATCACTGGGTTGATGACGCCCATCTCGATATCTCACGCATCATTCCTCGGTTACAGAAATCGGCAGCGCACAGCCCGTCTAGAGGAATGGCAAGATCCAAACAAAGAAACGCATCGGTTAATTCTTTTGAAAAAATAAATCAAATAGAATTAGGTGCATCATACCGCATACATGCATACAAATGATAGGTGTACTGGAAGATCACTTATTCTCTGTTTATTGAAAAAAAAAAAAAAAAAACAACAACAAAAAAAACAAAAAATATAAACTTCAGAAAAAATAATGCGCCCGTACCATGTTCAGTACACCCGTACTAAAATCAGGGTTACGAACAAATTTTCAACTCAATACGGGCGTACTGAAATGGATACAGCCGTATCGGCCATAAATAAATTTTCAAAGACCTCATCATGAGGCAATCGCATAAAATAGAAAAAATAGGAAAAATTGCTTGTGTATGACAGCAGAAAAATCGACGAAAAAGCAATCTGCACAGAAAGAGCCAAAATCAACAAAGAAGGCAAAAATACAGAAAAAGTCAAAAAACGATAAAAAAGGCGAAAATTCAGAAAATCAATCACATCATTCAGAATAATTGAGCCTAGAGAGGCTTGCCGAAATAATACTCTCTCAGAATAACTGAGCCTGGAGAGGCTTGCTGAAATAATACTCCCCCATCGTACAGAATAACTGAGCCTGGAGAGGCTTGCCGAAATAATACTCCCTCATCATACAGAATAACTGAGCCTGGAGAGGCTTGCCGAAATAATACTCCCCAATTGTACAGAATAACTGAGCCTGGAGAGGCTTGTCGAAATAATACTCCCCAATCATACAGAATAACTGAGCCTGGAGAGGCTTGTCGAAATAATACTCCCCAAGAGACATCTCCGCTTGCACTCTTGGGCTGAACAAAAAATCAATAAAACGTACAAGAATAACCGAGCCTGGAGAGGCTTGCCGAAATAATACTCCCACAGAATAACTGAGCCTGGAGAGGCTTGCCGAAATAATACTCTCCAAAATAATTGAGCCTGGAGAGGCTCGCCGAAATAATACTCCCCAGAGATATCTCAGCTTCCACTCACGGACCAAATTCCCCAGTGAAAGCTATCAAAGCAAGATCAGCAAGATTCCCCAAGGGAGGCTTGATCATCCAAACAGAATATCTAAGTCAAAGGACTTTTGACTTCCTCAGTGAAAGATAACTTTCCAACTCAAGCGCTGAGTGAGGCTAAGCCTGCAGAGGCTTCCTAAATAATACTCTAGGATACATAAGATCCCCAAATCCCCAGTCGCCTACTCAAGAGGCACCCCTACAAAAGGAGAAAAATAAAAAAATATATCAATAAATATTCCCCAAGCGGAATTCGGCATCCAGCCAAACACCGAACATCAAGATGATTTGCCTAATAGAAGAGGTCAGTCAAGAATTGAATGACAGAATCCCCCAGCGGATGATAGCCTACACAGAGGCAACAAGATCAGAAAACCAAAAAAGAGTCACCCGAATAAGGATAACCGGGATACTCCACCAACATCGAAAGGACGTCAGCCAATCATAAGGCATCGCTCACCTTAGGAAGAGCATCTTTGTGTCTGCATCCCCACGGAATCAGAATTTCCCAGTGGGCACCAACTACGCAATGGAAAGTTGGGACACAAGAACCTATGAATAACTGCACATCCCCTAGACGGATCCCTGCGTTATCCAGCCCTCAGTGGCACAAAAATCAAAAAACAACCGTCGAAGCAACATCGTGGACTGTGGAGACAAAATCATCACAACAGAATCCCCCAGTGGATAACAGCCTACACAGAGGCAATAAAACCAGAAAATCAAAAAGAGTCACCCGAATAAGGACAACCGGGATACTCCATTTACGTCAAAAGGACGTCAGCCAAACATAAGGCATCGCTCAACTCAGAGAGAGAGCATCTGTGTCTACACCCCAAGGAGTCAGAAATTCCCCATGGGTACCAACTAAGCAATGCAAGTTGGGGCACAAAAACCTATGAATGACTGCACATCCCCTAGACGGATCCCTGTGTTATCCAGCCCTCAGCGGCACAAAATCAGAAAAACAAACCGTCGAAGCAGCATTGTGGACTGTGGAGACAAACTTATCTCAAAACCCTGGAGAGGGTAAACTCAGCTGCCCATGTTGAGAGGCAAAACCCTGGAGAGGGCAAACTCAGCTGCCCATGTTGAGAGGCAAAACCCTGGAGAGGGCAAACTCAACTGCCTCATGTTGAGAGGCAGGGCCTGGAGAGGCGATACTCAACTGCCTCATGTTGAGAGGCAGGGCCTGGAGAGGCGATACTCAACTGCGTCATGTTGAGAGGCAGGGCTTGGAGAGGCGATACTCAACTGCCTCATGTTGAGAGGCAGGGCCTGGAGAGGCGATACTCAACTGACTCATGCTGAGAGGCAGGGCCTGGAGAGGCGATACTCAACTGCCGAATGTTGAGAGGCAGGGCCTGGAGAGGCTACTCAACAATTTTCCACCGGAAGACGCTACAAGTCAGAAGGATGGCACATCACCCGGACAATTGGGTCAACTCCTTTACTTGTCAGCCGGTACACCAAAAGGCCGTCCGACTAAGTAAAGGGGGGGCAGCTGTAGACCCCTAAAATTGTCCGGGTCAGAAATAAGACTGGAAGACTCTCAAAGATCGAAGGAAAGTCAGCCAGAAGGACTCCTGGAAGACCATAGGATGATTATCTGTAGGTTTAGAGGTCTTAGAGTAGCTTAAAATAAAGATGTGGGAGAATTGAAGCTCAATACGGCCTCCTGGAAGTTCAGTACGGCCGTACTGAACAATTTGCACTACAATACGGCCGTACTGAACCCAATACGGTCGTACTGAAGTTTTTGAACTTCAGTGCGGCCGTACTGAAACCAATACGGCCGTACTGAAGTTTTTGAAACTTCAGTACGGCCGTACTGAATTCAATACGGCCGTACTGTAGTTCAAATCTTCAGTACGGGCCGTATTGATGTCAGAGGCCGTACTGCGCCTCACCCCTATAAATAGGACGTCATTTGGACGTCATTTGACACTTTTCCAGCTATTCTGGACCCCCTGGCTGAGTATTCTTGGGTTTTTGAGCAGTGCTCTGCCCTAGAAATCTCTCTGAAAGCCAATCCGACGAAGTTCTTGAATCATAAGCCATTTGCTTGAGATTCGAACGAGTCGAAGGGAAATCTATTTGATTTCCATAGTAAAAATTTTATTTTAGGGAAAGGAGAAAGCGAGCATGTAGTGGGAAGGAGCGCCAAAAAGCCTCCTAGTTCTTTTAAACATATAAAAGCACGCTTCAAGAGGTTTTCTTCCAAAACTCGTCTTTTATTGCTTTCTTTATCGCTTTCTGATTGTTGCATATTTAAATTCGTCATCATGTAGATATTTAATATATAATCGCTTATAATAAATAGGGGTAATTTAGTAATTTTACACTATTATTAATGAAATAATCTGTCATAGGGAACCCGAAAGGGGCGTTGTGGGGTGCTAACACCTTCCCCGCACGTAACCGACTCCCTTACCCAACTCTGGTTGTAATGGCCAAGGTTGATTTGCGAAAATCAATTGCCTTATCCCTTTTTCCAATGTTTTGAGTAAAACATTGGTGGCGACTCCAAGAACCCTACTTTGCGAAAACCACTAATCCATGGAGGGTCCCGCTTGGGATTAACATGGATTGGTGAATCATTTAATAAAATTGTTAGTTCGACGAGGTCTCAGTTTGAGAATAAGTCGTTCTAACAATCCACCACTTTTCAAACTCTTAAAAAGAGTCCGACCATCGTCGCGAATGCCAAGGTCCGTTTCGGCGGGTGGCGACACCAACCCAACTCAATTTCGACCCATTTCTCATTCTTTTCCAAAATAATTATGAAATAAATAATAATAATAATAATAAAATATATTTCTCTTCATAAAAATAATAATTATATATCTCTACAGTCCCAAAAATATAATAAAAATACAATTTTATAAATAATATTATTTTTTTAAAAATAGGGTGTTACATAATCTCTATTTCATTTTATATTCTTCTCTTTCATCTACTACTTTGTTATGTACGTTGTTAGTTTTCTTTTTCCTTTTATTTTTTGTGTTTGTAGTATCAAATTTTTGTTTCACGTTCTCTTTAGATGGTGGATTGATGGTGACAAAGTTTAACAGTGACAAAATATGTATGGCTGTGACAAGATTTATATTCTCCAATTTGACTCTGTTAAAAAAACCCTCTCAAATCTAAGAGCATTTGTCTTTTAACTTCCTCATTGTTTTTTGAAGGTGGTTTATAACATCATGTTTCACTCTCCTCGTATAACACAAAATGTGGATATTCGCTCGCTAAAATTGGAGAGTACATCTTAATCTTGGGTAACTGTTGTTCCGATCTCCCACTACAAATTAAGCCTATAGTTTCAAGGCATTTTTTCACCTGAAAGTGGTAAGCTAGAAGGTTGTTGGTCTATGAGGTCAACCGAAAGGTGGCCATCCTAAAGAAGTCAATCTCAAAGATGGGCCTCTTGTTAAGGTTCATTATGAAGTGGTCAACATGAAGGTGGTTGGCTTGAAGGTGATCGATGCCAATTATGTTGACCTGAAAGGTGCTCTTCCTGAGGAAGTTGACTCAAAAGTGGTTGGCCTCAAAAGGTGATCTTCTTGAGGAAGTCGGCTTGGAAGTGGTTAGCTTCAAAGAGGTCAACCCAAAAGGTACAAGTATGTTTCTAATTTAAAATTATATATTAATTTATGCAGTTTAATCAATTTACAATTTGGTTGCTCTTTCAGTAATATATTTACTACAATATTTTAAAACAAAAATAAACAAAAATAGGATTATGATTCATTTGTTTGACTCCTAATCTTGATCGATTTGATGATCCATCTATGTTTTAAAACAATAATTATACCCTCATTATAAATATATATATAGAGAGAGAGAGCGAGAGAGAGAGAGAGAAAGAGAGAGAGAGAGGGGGGGAGGTTCAAACGACACCGGTGTAACTTTTACTAAGTGTTACACCGCTCAATAACTTTATATTAAATGTAAATTTTGAAAATCAACCGTTAGATTGAAAGTTCATATCTCTTACATCATATATGTCAAATTTTGTTAAAATTGAACAACTTGAAGGTAATCAAAGTGTTCATATTTTAGTATATTTTAAAATGTATATATTACGTCAATTTTATTTTATGATAATGAAGTATCAAATCATCTTAGATTAATATAAAATTTGACATATATGATCTAAGAGATATGAATTTTCAATCTAACGGTTGAATTTTCAAAATTCATATTTAATATAAAGTTATTGAACAGTGTAACACTTAGTAAAAGTTACTTCGGTGTCATTTGAACATATATATATATATATATATATATATATAGGTTTTATAAGGGTAAATAATAAAATACATGAAAGAAAATAAAAGATATAATATCTAAATGAAATTTAATTTAGTAAACAAGGTGTGCATGAATTGGTTTGGCATAAAACTAAACCAAATATCGATTATAACCGGTTGTGAATTGGATTTTAAAATCAAATCAATTTTTTTTGGTCATAACAACTTTCTAATAGCAGTTCATACAATCTGTAGCTCTTAACTTTCTTAACTACGTCTCTCAAAATAACTTAAATTTTAAACTAGTACCTTTCTAACCCAGGTTATTTATTTACCCATGAGCTACTAAACTTCAAAAGTCCACCATTATTTTATAAGTATGCTTTCCATCCCGATATAGTATCCTCTAATAGCAATTATATATGCACTGTAACAACCAGTCGAAAATATTGAATTTCTTTCCATTCTTACTGAGCCATCGACTATTAGCAACTTTTTTTAAGATCAACCAAACACTTGGTTCTACTAAATTTGTAACAAAGAAGGACATTATAACTGATCTTCTAAATGCTTTTGCAAAATGACATTTATAGCAGAATGCAGAGTCAAAAGAAGTTCATCCAGGAAAAGAACAACCAAGCACTTCAGCGCCAACAATCACACAATGACATGATACAAAGGAAGACATGCTATTTGTAAATAAAGTAATTAATATTCATTCAAAAAGGATGATAATAAGATTCCCTCCAAGGCACAGACAAAAATGTGACACCCTTACTATCCCAACACATATATTGTAATAATAAAAACTTACAAATAAATTTTTGTATTTCGGTAAAAAGGGTTCAGATGAAAATCTTCGAAATTATTCTTCAACAACCACAATAATAATAAAAAAAATGAAACGCAAGGGTTTACAAATTGTTTTAAAAAATAACGTTTACAATTCCAAATCCATATAAAAAACTATGTTCAAAATTCCTCTGCCCCGATGTCACAATATCAGAACATCCTCGCAATTCAACTGTTGGCATTCTAGATGCCACTCGAAGCCGGATCTTCCTCACCTAAAACATCCACAATTTATACGGTGAGAAAAGAAAATATCTATATGCAAAGCACATACAAACACACCACAATTGTAATCTCATCATAACTCGTTGCTTAATAAAATAATTACAAGCATTCATATATATATATATATATATATATATATATATATATATTATAATTTATCAATCATTCATCATCTTCACATCTCAATTCACAACTACATCAATCCATCACAATCCACATAAATCTTACAATTAACACTATGTCAAGACCACGCCACAACTGAAACAAGTGATATGGGTTAACTGCCTCACTCATCCCACACCATGCCAGGGGCACGCTCGTCCCTGAAGCATCACCTACCCAGGGTTCGTCTCATCCCTGGTCATTAGTGTGAGGAACCACAAGCACATTACAATCCACACAATCTCTTGCAATTAACCCTATGTCAGGGCTGCCATATATGACATAAGTGATGCGTGTTAATTGCCTCACTCATCC
This sequence comes from Cajanus cajan, assembly GCF_000230855.2. Lineage (NCBI taxonomy): Eukaryota > Viridiplantae > Streptophyta > Magnoliopsida > Fabales > Fabaceae > Cajanus > Cajanus cajan. The sequence continues at coordinate 54,653,662 of NC_138524.1, read as the reverse complement.
CACACTATGCCAAGGGCACGCTCGTCCTTGAAGCATCACTACTCAAGGTTCGTCTCATCCCTGGTCATTAGTGTGAGGTACCACAATCACAATCATAATCATATCCACACAACATCTCATTTCATCTCAATTCCATATTACATGCACAACAGATAAGTCTAACAAAATAAGGGTTTACACACCCTTCGAGCAGTTCACATCTAGATCATCAATTCTTATCAAATAAATCATATATTCATAATCCTAAATTCATACAGAATCTAATGATATCATTAATTCCTCAAACAGAAATATTCCAAATTTTCCAAAACCTAGCCTACAGGCACTTTTCTATAATTTCGTTCTCTCTTCCAGAGCATCATTTTTTACAAATAAATCATATATTTGTTGTCCTAAATATATACAGAATCAAATAAGACCAATAATTCTCCAAACAGAAATAATTATAAAATTGCTCATAATCCTAAAGGATTCTTCCTCTACCCAGTTCCCTCATATAACTCTACATATAAATAATTCCCTTTTTCCCCCGTACTTGGATATGAAGAAGCTGAATCTAGACTAGATCTGGTTGATCTCCCTCGTTGGGTTCCCCTCGGTCTGAAGCAGAAAGTAGAGGAAAGAAGAGAGAGAGCAGAAGAAAAGAATTCAGAATCAGAATAAGTGGTGTGCTTTTTGGGAGTGGCAAACAGCTCTATTTATAGGCTTTTTACGCCGGAACGGCCCGTTCCAAATCCAGAACGGCCCGTTCCGGACCTTTAAAACATGGTTAAAAATCACATCCAGAACGGCCCGTTCCAAAACCAGAACGGCCCGTTCCAAAACCAGAACGGACCGTTCTGGTGTGCATTAATTACCCACAACGGTCACGCCCCATGCCAAGCCCATTTCCAATTAGGGTTAATGGCATATTTAATAGTCCGGAACGGCCCGTTCCATCTTGAGAACGGCCCGTTCTGGGCTATTAACTCACACACAACTTGGTAGTTTGGAACGGCCCGTTCCAATTCCGGAACGGCCCGTTCTGAGCTACTAAATCACATGCTTTTTGGTAGTTTGGAACGGCCCGTTCCAATTCTGGAACAGCCCGTTCCAAGCTACTAAATCACCCCTATCACCTTTATAAAATTACCAAAATACCCTTAAAAAAATAAAATTGAAATAGAAAAATGGGGTGTTACAATTCTCCCCTCCTTTAAGAAATTTCGTCCTCGAAATTACCTGAAGCAAATAAAAATGGATATGACGCTTTCATCTTCTTCTCTAGCTCCCAAGTAGCACTTTCAGGTGTAGCTCCTCCCCAAATAACTTTCACTAAAGGAATTTCCTTACCCCTAAGTTGTTTCACCATTCGATCCTCGACTCTCACCGGGGTAGCTTCCACAGTTAGGTTCTCCTTAACCTCAAGATGATCCGACTCAATCACATGCGAAGGATCATGGATGTATTTCCGAAGTTGGGAAATGTGGAAGACATCATGGAGATTTGACAGATTAGGAGGCAAAGCAATTTGGTAGGCCACATTACCGACTCTTTTTAGAATTTGGAAAGGACCAATAAATCGAGGAGTAAGTTTTCTGGATTTCAATGCCCTGCCAACCCCAGTCCACGGAGTGACTTTCAAGAACACATGGTCACCTTCTTGAAATTCCAAGTCCTTCCTTCTCCTGTCAGCATAACTTTTCTGTCTACTCTTTGCTGTCCTCATCCTCTCTTGTATCAATCTAACCTTATCAGTGGTTTGTTGCACAATCTCAGGTCCTAAGATAACATTATCACCAGGTTCGCACCAACACAAAGGGGTCCTACATCTCCTACCATACAAGGCTTCATAAGGTGTCATACCTATACTAGAGTGGTAACTATTATTATAAGTAAACTCTATCAAAGGTAAAAGACTATCCCAACTACCCCCTTGGTCCAACACACAGGCTCTAAGAAAATCCTCTAAAGATTGAATAGTCCTCTCAGTCTGACCATCAGTTTGAGGGTGGTAAGCTGAACTAAGTCTAAGTTGGGTCCCCAAAGCTCGTTGTAGGCTCTCCCAAAACCTAGAGGTGAATCTAGGGTCTCTGTCTGAAACTATGCTAGATGGTATCCCATGCAATCTCACAATCTCATCAATATACAGTCTAGTCAATCTCTCTAGAGAATACCTAATGTTAATAGGTAGGAAATGTGCACTCTTAGTCAACCTATCAACTATAACCCAAATGGAATCATGTCCTCTCCTAGTCCTAGGCAAAGCAACTACAAAATCCATAGAAATGCTATCCCACTTCCACTCGGCTATACTCAAAGGCTGAAGTAGTCCTGAAGGTTTCTGATGTTCTATCTTAGCCTTCTGACACACTAAACAGGCACTCACAAATTCAGTTATATCTTTCTTCATCCTAGGCCACCAAAATATCTTCCTAAGGTCTTGATACATCTTAGTTGCTCCTGGGTGAAAACTAAGCTTGCTCCTATGACCTTCCTCTAAGATCAAACGTCTAAGTGTAGGGTCACTAGGCACGCACACTCGGTCTTTAAATCTTAACACTCCATCTACACCCAAGGTAAATTCTCCTCCAACACCTTGTCCTATAGCATCATGTCTAGCCACTAGAAATGAATCCACTAACTGTGCTTCTCCAATTTCCCTCAACAACTCACTAGTCACCCGAGTCATACCTAGTCTCACACTACTAGGGGTCACTTCACAAGTCAAACTCAAGTCTCTAAATTGAGCCAAAAGATCCATCTCCCTAATCATAAGAGAAGACAAATGCAAAGATTTCCTACTCAATGCATCAGCCACCACATTAGCTTTACCCGGATGATAACTAAGATTAAAATCATAATCCTTAAGGAATTCTAACCATCTCCTTTGCCTCATATTTAATTCCTTTTGGTCAAATAAATACCTAAGACTCTTATGATCACTAAACACCTCAAATTTTGAACCATATAAATAATGTCTCCAAATCTTAAGTGTGAATACCACAGCTGCTAATTCGAGATCATGGGTGGGGTAATTCTTCTCATGTATTTTCAATTGCCTAGATGCATAAGATACGACCTTTCCCTCTTGCATTAACACTCCACCCAAACCCATCTTAGAAGCGTCACAATAAACCACAAAAGTCTTACTAAGGTCAGGCAACACTAAAACAGGTGCACTAGTCAACTTCTCCTTAAGGGCTTGGAAACTACTCTCACATTTACTATCCCATACAAACACAACTCCTTTCCTGGTTAAACTTGTCAAGGGTAATGCTAACTTAGAGAATCCCTCTATGAATCTTCTATAGTATCTAGCCAATCCAAGGAAACTCCTAATCTCACTAACTGACTTAGGTGTCTCCCATTTAAGCACCGCCTCAACTTTAGATGGATCTACTGCTATACCCCCACTTGAAATCACATGTCCTAAGAAACTTACCTCCTCTAGCCAAAAGTCACACTTAGACAACTTGGCATAAAGTTGTCTCTCCCTCAGAGTTTGAAGTACTACCTTTAAGTGTTCCTTATGCTCCTCTTTAGTCTTGGAATAAACTAGTATGTCATCTATGAAGACAACTACAAATTTATCCAAATACGGATGAAAAATTCGGTTCATGTAATCCATAAAAATTGCAGGAGCATTTGTCACACCAAAATGCATTACTAGATACTCATAATGTCCATAACGAGTCCTAAATGTTGTCTTAGATACATCTTCACTCTTAACTCTAATCTGATGGTACCCCGATCTAAGATCAATTTTACTAAATACACAAGCACCCACCAACTGGTCCATAAGATCATCTATCCTAGGCAATGGATATTTATTCTTAATGGTCACTTTGTTCAACTGACGATAATCTACACACAATCTCATACTACCATCCTTCTTCTTAACTAATAGTAAGGGTGCTCCCCAAGGTGATACACTAGGCCTCACAAACCCCTTCTCCAACAAGTCTTCTATTTGTTTCTTAAGCTCCACTAACTCTACGGGTGACATCCTATAAGGTGCAATAGAAATAGGTCCTGTACATGGTATTAAGTCTATGAAAAATTCTACTTCTCTTCTAGGTGGTAAGCTAGACATATCATCAGAGAAGACATCCGAAAAGTCACACACAATAGGCAGTTCATTCACCAAAACATTACTCTCAGAATTCAAAGAAGCTAACAACATGTACACTTGGGCATCTTCTTGTAAAAATACTTGAACTTGGTTGGCAGTCAAATAATCCTTACTCACTTTTTCAACAGGCTCACCAAAAACAATAGATTTATCAACACAATTCAAAAGGACATGATTGGAAGATAACCAGTCCATACCCAGAATAACATCTAGCTGACTTAGAGGCAAACAAATTAAGTCAACCATGAAATCTCTACCATCAATAATCAAAGGACACTTTAAACAGACATCAGAAGTAGACACTGAACCACTAGTTGGTGTCTCTACTATTAATTCAAAAGATAAGGAAGAAATAGGTAATTTTAATTTGGACACACACGCATGTGATATAAAAGAGTGAGTCGCACCAGAGTCATACAAAACAATTAGAGGAGTTCCATTGATGAAACACATACCCTGGATTAAGTCTTTGGATTGAGTAGCTTCAGCACCACTCAAGGCAAACACCCTTCCTGTCGCTCTAGGTTTACTAGCGCTTCCTCCAACCTCTGATGTTCCTTTCTTGTTATTGGGGCATTCATTAGCTTTGTGTCCCTTCTGTTGACAGTTGTAACAAGTTATTGCTCTTGGTATCCGACACTCAATTGCCCTATGCCCTGGCTTCCCACAGTTGAAGCAGTTGTTGTGTGGAACAGAACTCACACTCCCTCCTCTAGACATTTGGCTAGCTTGGCTCCTTTGTTGCACAGAATCTTGATTATTCACTTTAGAGCTCGTATTCCCGGCAGACTTGGTGTAAGGTTTACCCTTACTAGATGACCCAAACTTATTATTCCTCATAGGTCCTCCACTCCTATAATGAGTTACCCTAGCACGGTTGTCCTCATCATATACTCGACACTTGTTTACCAATTCGTGATAGTGAGTGATCCCTTGATAATTGAAAACTTGTTTAATCTCTGGGCGAAGACCACTCACAAACTTCACACATTTGTCCTCCTCATTGTTCACACCATCATACATGGGACAAAATCTGACCAAGTCTTCAATCTTAGTCACATACTCAGCCACAGAATCATCTCCTTGCTTCAATTCAAGGAATTCCACCTGTTTCTTATGTCTCACATCTCGGGAAAAGTATTTCTCCAAGAATAGCCGCTTGAAATTCTCCCAGTTCACTTGGGTACCCGCAGCTATCATTCTTTGTAAAGTACCTTGCCACCAGATGCCAGCCTCTCCAGAAAGCTTGAAGGCAGCCAAAGTCACCTTCTGTATCAAAGGACATCCCATAGCTTGGAATATCTTTTCAACTTCAAAAATCCATTCAGCAGCTCCATCAGGATTATAACCCCCACGAAAGCTTGGTGGATTATTTCGCTGGAATCTCTCCAGCCAATCTACCTCTGGTTGCTGGTTCATATTACCAAGAGCCTGAGCCATCGCTTGAAGAGCATCAGCGATTGCACGATCGTTCCTACCTCCTGCCATTACTTTTCTGGTCACCAGAAAAGTTACCAATTATACTATAAGTAAACAACCAACTTAATCAATCATAGCACTAACATATCAACAAATTCCACATTTAATTCATTCCATAAATTATCAACCAAACAAGCATAGTAGACTCATAACTCACGACCGATTGGATCGACCTGCTCTGATACCACTAAATGTGACACCCATACTACCCCAACACATATATTGTATTAATAAAAACTTACAAATAAATTTTTGTATTTCGGTAAAAAGGGTTGACATGAAAATCATCGAAATTATTCTTCAACAACCACAATAATAATAAAAAAAATGAAACGCAAGGGTTTACAAATTGTTTTCAAAAATAACGTTTACAATTCCAAATCCATATAAAAAACTATGTTCTAAATTCCTCTACCCCGGTGTCACAATATCAGAACATCCCCACAATTCAACTGTTGGCATTCTAGATGCCACTCGAAGCCGGATCTTCCTCACCTAAAATATCCACAATTTATACGGTGAGAAAAGAAAATATCTATATGCAAAGCACATACAAACACACCACAATTGTAATCTCATCATAACTCGTTGCTTAATAAAATAATTACAAGCGTTCATATATATATATATATATTATAATTTATCAATCATTCATCATCTTCACATCTCAATTCACAACTACATCAATCCATCACAATCCACATAAATCTTACAATTAACATTATGTCAAGACCACGCCACAACTGACACAAGTGATACGGGTTAACTGCCTCACTCATCCCACACCATGCCAGGGGCACGCTCGTCCCTAAAGCATCACCTACCCAGGATTCGTCTCATCCCTGGTCATTAGTGTGAGGAACCACAAGCACATTACAATCCACACAATCTCTTGCAATTAACCCTATGTTAGGGCTGCCATATATGACATAAGTGATGCGTGTTAATTGCCTCACTCATCCCACACTATGCCAAGGGCACACTCGTCCTTGAAGCATCACTACTCAAGGTTCGTCTCATCCCTGGTCATTAGTGTGAGGTACCACAATCACAATCATAATCATATCCACACAACATCTCATTTCATCTCAATTCCATGTTACATGCACAACAGATAAGTCTAACAAAATAAGGGTTTACACACCCTTCGAGCAGTTCACATCTAGATCATCAATTCTTATCAAATAAATCATATATTCATAATCCTAAATTCATACAGAATCTAATGGTATCATTAATTCCTCAAATAGAAATATTCCAAATTTTCCAAAACCTAGCCTACAGGCACTTTTCTATAATTTCGTTCTCTCTTCCAGAGCATCATTTTTTACAAATAAATCATATATTTGTTGTCCTAAATATATACAGAATCAAATAAGACCAATAATTCTCCAAACAGAAATAATTATAAAATTGCTCATAATCCTAAAGGATTCTTCCTTTACCCAATTCCCTCATATAACTCTACATATAAATAATTCCCTTTTTCCCTCGTACCTAGATATGAAGAAGCTGAATCTAGACTAGATCTGGTTGATCTCCCTCGTTGGGTTCCCCTCGGTCTGAAGCAGAAAGTAGAGGAAAGAAGAGAGAGAGCAGAAGAAAAGAATTCAGAATCAGAATGAGAGGTGTGCTTTTTGGGAGTGGCAAACAGCTCTATTTATAGGCTTTTTACGCCGGAACGGCCCGTTCCAAATCCAGAACGGCCTGTTCCGGACCTTTAAAACATGGCTAAAAATCACATCCAGAACGGCCCGTTCCAAAACCAGAACGGCCCGTTCTGGTGTGCATTAATTACCCACAACGGTCACGCCCCGTTCCAAGCCTGTTCCCAATTAGGGTTAATGACATATTTAATAGTCCGGAACGACCCGTTCCATCTTGAGAACGGCCCGTTCTGGGCTATTAACTCACACACAACTTGTTAGTTTGGAACGGCCCGTTCCAATTCTGGAACGGCCCGTTCCGAGCTACTAAATCACCCCTATCACCTTTATAAAATTACCAAAATACCCTTAAAAAAATAAAATTGAAATAGAAAAATGGGGTGTTACAAAAAACACGATCCATCAAAACATGAAAACATGAAAAGAAAATAAGCTTCACAATAACACAGTTAAACATATATATACAGCTAATGGTCAACTCAAATTTATCTTTTAATATTGACGGCTAAAAACTTAATGGAAATCTCCATATTAAGTTACTTTTTTTTTTCGTCACTCGAGTATCCACAGCCGACTGCATACAGAAGGCAGGATTCGAACTCCTGACCTTGCTTAAGCGTGGAACAACCTCTACCACTGAACCACATACTTACTTTATTAACATAAAGGAATAAATTGAATTTTTTTAAAAGATAAAAAATAAAAAATAAAATAAAATAAAACACAAAATCTAATTTCACCTACAATATAATTTATATATTCAAAATGTTTATTTTATATGAATTTTAATTATATAAAAATAACATTATCATGTGCAATATAATTACTAAAACAGTATTTACAAATAACTTCGTATTGTTTCTTTTTAAGTGATTTTATATTTATATATATAAAAAAATCTATTTTTGGTACAGAGAAAAACTGATTATTTTGAACAATTAAAATGAAATAATGGATTATTTCAACGGTGAAGTATTTTAATAAATAATTAAAACTATGATTCCAAATTTTAAATTTATGGAATAACTAATTACTATATATATATAGTGGTTGTTGCATCTGCATATGTACATTAGCTCTAACGCGAACCGCATTTTGTTTCTATATTTTCGCTTTATTTACGGACTTATTTAATAAAAGATCAAATTTACAGTTGTGGACTGCAGAAGTGAAATATGTGTAGAAATACCTGGTCAAAATAAAATTTAAAAGCCTAAATTAGCCTGATGTAAGCACCTTTTATTAATATGGAAATCAGAACTTAATCACATCTATTTTATGCAAGAGTTATTCGATAGAGGTTTCCACATGGTGTTGTCAATTTTTTTTAATAATATTAATTAAAATAATATTTAATTAAGGAAAGTTATATTTTATAAATATAAATTAAATTAATTTTTAGATAGTAATTCTAGCATATTATACACACGATTATAGAAGAAAAAAAACATTTAAAGTTTTTGAACAGTACAAATATATATAAAGTTTATTATACATATCAAACATGACAAAATAGTAATTTAAAATAGTACACATTATTGTCTCACACAACAAAGATAATAGATAATAGATTCATGACTCCAAAAACAAGAAATGTCCCTGGCTAGAGCATAGAGCAAAAACTTCAGTCTTTCTTGCCCAACAAAGTGAGGATGAATTTCTTGTAATCCCCTGAGATTTCCTTGGCCAATGCATCCTCAAGGTGAACACTGTTTCTCTTATAATACACCTCTTTGATGTGCTTCATGTCTTTCTCAGCCCTTGAGACCACCACACGGGTGATTGCATCCTCATCAGTTCCAACCCTTTTGATGGCATTGCGCAAAACCTATACACCACATTAAAAATTAAAAAATAAATTAAGGGTACATCAATCATAATAAATTTAAGCTTAATCTCTTTTTTTTTTTTGTCACTCATATTTAACAATTTCATGAATTTTGTCGTATAAGATTTGAAATTTCACATTTTATCACCCAATTTTTAATGCATATTTTATCATTTCGTTAGATGATTGTATAATATCATTAATTGATTACTAATGTGATATGTTAGCTGATAACATAAATTGCTAGCATGACATATAAATAATAATATGACATAATATGTTAAGTTAGAAGTCAACGGTCATTTCAATGGTCAACTAATGACAGTCAATAATGTAGAATAAAGTTAAGTGCAAAATTCATAAAACTATAAAATTTAGATGAGAAAAAGTGCAACTAAACTTAAAGTATTACTAAAACTCTATCCTCGGCAAGAAATCATAATTGTTAAGAACAAAATCTATTTTGAATTATTGAAATTCAAATCCTAACATATATGACTTTGGTTATTCATGAAAATCCTGATCTGAAAATTTGGATCATAAAAATTTAGGTTTGCTAAGGTTAAAGATTTCAACTAAAATAATACATAATTGCAAGCAATGCTTTGTACTTGCAGATATAAAATGAGAATCTGACCTTTTCATAGTACTTATTGTGGTCATTGAGACATCTAATGGCAGTGTGCAATGCCTTGTGGAAATCATCAGATGCATTATCCAACAGTTTCTGTAACAAATAAATATATACACACATCAACTATTTATCTTTTTCTAACATGTAGAGAACAATCAAGAGGGTAAAGTAAACCTTTTCTTTTATACCTTGGTTATGGAAGTGCCATGGTCATCTCTGTAGCAGTTGAAAGTTGCCATAAGTTGGGTCTTGCTCCTTGTAGTAAGGATCCTAATGGCTTCTTCATGATTACCCTTTTTCTCCTTGACAGATTCATGAAGAATATCAGCTTCACTTTTTGCCAATTTAGCATTGATCTCATCACCACCATACCTAAATGAGGTCACCAACCCAACCAACAGCTGACCAAACCCAAAACCAAGCACAGCCTCAAAACCATCAGTATATACTTTTGGTCAAAGTTTTAAAATGAAATAAAGATGAACCCAATGTGGCACTATTTGTCTACAATTTCCTCCAATTTCAAGAATCACAACATAATTTCAACTCTGACAGCAATTTAAAACCTTGATCATGACCAATCTACAACTAGTCACAACCCCAATTTTAAACCTTGCTTTTGATTAGCCTTCACTTGGAAAGAGAAACATATTTTCTATTATAGTATAAGAAAAAAGGTTATATATCAAAATCGTAAAATAATTTTACATTTTCATCCAATCACAAAGTCTTGTACGATAAGATTGTTCACTTGTACAATAATTACCTTAAAAATTATACCAACAGCAATTAATTGATAAACATTAGAAAAGTTTTTAAGGCAGTACATAGTTATTAAACCTATATAGTGTTATCCTATATGTGTGAATGATGTGAATTGTGATAATTATTAAGGTGGTGAATCTATGTGATGAATGAAAGGAGCAAAGACATAACACTATCAATTAGGATAGTGAATGATGTTTACCTGGCGAAGATGGCCAGTGGTATTAGTGGCTATATCTTCTTCCAAAGATCTCTTGTAACGGTTGTGATAGGCACGCCTCACAGCCAAAACCTCTTCAGGGGAAAGCACACAAGCAATTTCCACAATCACATGGTAACCTTTGCTGCCACTCTTGATGGCCACGTTGGCCAAAACAGCATCACGATCTGCATGTTCCAGCATCCAACGGTACACAGCTCTCTGTTTTGTTTAGACCCCATTATTCAAGATCATTAGTAGTACTCTTGAGGCTATATGTCACAAATGACAAAACCATGCCAATTTTAGGCAACATGTTTTTAGGTCCCAAAACTGATTTTTAAAATCCATGATCTTGATCTTCATATACAGAGACTTAAAGAGGCTTGAGACACATTTTGTTCAAATACTTGTTTTTTTTAGCAAAATCAAGTTCTAAATTTCTAATAGTGGTTACCTCAAAGTCTCCAGAGAGCTCAGACTCTAGGCGTTTGATGAGGTCTTCTTGGTAAATTTCCTCATAAGACTTTCTGATTTGTTGCCTCTGATAAACATTTCTGTGACCCAATATTGCAATAACGGTTTTCTCATCAGTCCCCCATCCTACACAGTTCAAAACCATTAGATATTAAATACTATATGCTATTTTTACTTTCTCAAGATACATCATCATCATACATATTGATCAACTATTTCTTTAAATAGACACTTAAATTTGTATTGAACTTTGTCAGAATTGGTATAGATTAGAGTTAGAGAGGCATATGTTTTCCATCAAAATCACAGAATCAACATTCTTGATGAATTTTCAAGATGGCAGGAAAGTCATATCAAGTTCATTAGCCAATCAATCAAAGTATTTTACTTTCTTTCTTTTTTTTTTTTTCAATTTAAGGAATGGAAAGAGAAATGATGCATATATAATAATATAAACCTTGGAAAGCTTTTCGAAGAGCTTCTGCATCTGCACCAGGTGAAAAGCTGGTGGGAGCAATAAGGGTGGCCATGGTTGATTAGTTGTGCTTTCCTCACTAAGGTGTTGGATACGTTGGAGTTTAGTTTCCTATAGCTCTTGTATATATAGTACATCACACTCTATTTTAACATTTTCTTTTTAATACTTTCTTTAAATCACAAATTTTAGCAAGTTTTATCACTAAATCAGAATAGAGACTCAGATATAAAATCCATAAATCTGTGATTTTTAATAAATTTCAACATATAATAACATTGCCTTAAAAAAAAAAGTGTTGCTTTTCAATGAGAACAATTAATAACTATACAGCTGTGAATAAGCCTGTACTGTTTGCTACTTTTATACCAATGACAAGTTTGTTTAGAGCAATGCCAAAATCTTTTGGAACTAGAAGAAGATGTTGTCACTGTTCAATTTGGACCCTCATGTAATAAATAGCCATTACAGATTTACAGCTATACAGCTATGAACTATGCTTTTACTGAGCCAAAATTTGTTAAGAGCAATGCCATAATCTTCAATAATCGCTGCCAATTTGGACCTTTAGATAGTCAGAAAGTAAAAGAATCATGTAGCAACAATATTATAATCTATTGGTATTTGACTATTTAGTACTGAATTATTTTTTCCTTGCCAACACTGAATGAGTTACCAATGCCAATGTGCAAAAATGGATGGAAGATATATAATACACAAGTTATATATATCTTGAACTTTAAAAAAAAGGGAAAAAATGACTAAAAAGATTAAAAAGTAGTACATTTTAATTTTATTATAAAAGTAAAACCAGAAGAAGAAATTAGGACAGGGTGTTACATTCTATTTTATTTCCGGGACAAAAGATACCTCATAAATGTGAACATTTCCCAATTAGAAATCTAAATTTTCATTCACCTTATTGTGAAACTACTCTTTCACTGTTTCTAACTTTAATTTGTTACTAATTTTTATCAAACCATTATATATATAAATTAATCCATACCTAACTCTTATTAAAAAAAATTAAAATAATTATCTTATAATTAGTTGGTAACTTAAAAATCTTTACCTAACAGCATATAAAAGCTAAACATTTTCTATTTAAATCGAACAAAATATACTCGAGGCAGATTTACACTTATATTATAGGTAACCATTTTTGTGTCAGAAATATAACTGATATACACAAGAGGGAAAAAGTATAATTCCACGTATACCCCATTATAAGCATGATTTAAATGTCTTACCTAATCAAAATGCAGCAGAAAAATTGAGTGGTTGAAAACTCACACTGACATTAAGTATATATGGTAATTCAAAATTAGGCTTTATTCTCTATATGAAGAGGGAGAGAAAACTACTACTTATTTGTTTTTGAGTAAATGCTTTTATTTTGTTTTATTCTCAAAGTTTTATCTTTTTATTTATTTATTTTATGCTCATTTTTCAAAATTTGTGTATGAAACATTGAACACATCAAAAATTTTGTTTTTACTATTGCTACACAAACCTTTTTCAATAAGGAAAGAGATCGGAATATTAATTATTGTGGTACCACCCTCAAGAACAGCATAGATAGATCGAGGATAATTTCAACTAACAAAAGGGGATTAAGAGGTCATTCAACTACACGTGTCTTCTAACATGGTAAAAACCAAAAAAAACAAAATGAAATAAGGTCTCTCCAAATGTTCTAAAGAGCCAAGAAGATTAATTAATTGATCAAGAAATGCAACTCACATGAAGAATATTTTATAACTTACGTACAGTCACTTTATGTACAACCTTTAAATAGAAAAAAAAAAATTTAAGAAGTGCAAATCTAAAACATTATTTGAACATTAATGCAGCATCATAGGTAATTATCTCAATCATTTTTTTTTTATCTTTTTAGTAAAGTAAATGAGCTCAACACAAATAATTAATGTGCTAAACGTATGATTGAATCGTTCAATCAGTGTTCATTAATCAGGTTTTACTTATCTCTTGATCGAATCAAATTAGTCTAAGAAAAATATTAGCATAATACTGGTCTGAAAGAAAAAAAGAAAGAAAGAAATATATGAAAAATTAATTAAAGTAAAAATTATCGTGATCCATTTTAGTGTTGAAAGTAAAACATTTTTCCTGTATATAGGATATATATAAGATACCTTTAAAAGCCTTTTGTAAAGCCTCAACGTCTTCAACAGGAGATGTTTTGATTGGAGCAACAAGGGTAGCCATAGAAATAGAATAGAAGCAATCAATTGTGCTTTCCCCTTAATTTTTCTCTTATAATCAGTTATTATAACTGTGAGTCCCGAAGGAAGGAATATATGTGATATGGGAGATTGGTTTTATCATCACAGGCTTTGATATATGTAGCCAATTGCTTCCTAGTTGTTATCGCCTTCAGACGATCATAAAATATGAACGTTACTTTTCATGTGATGATTATTAATTATGTGTATTAATTAATTAGCCTTCTTCGGCATTAAGAAAGCCACTTGAAACTTCAGAACTTGCAAGGCAACGTTGTAAAGAAACGGAAAGGAGATAGAACTTGATTCTTGGCTTCAATTTCAGTTGCTTATGTAAGTTTGTAATGATTTAATAGATCTTTATACTTTTACAGCACAGCAATTAGGTATTAAAAAATTATGTATATATAATTGTATAAAGTTAACATGCAAATAATTTTTAGATATACATGTAGCAATAAAATATAGTAATCCTAGACTAAAAATATAACTATAAGTTGTCAGTCAAGTAACTATTATAAAATAGCTATATAAGAGTAATTCAATCAACACCATCATCCTTTATAACTTATTCATGTTCTATTCTCATAATTAGTACAATTATCATAGTCCAACCACAAAGAAAAGGCAAGGATAAGCTTACAGAAGATAACGCTTAAAGTACAACTATGCGATCAACTTCAACATATTAACACTTAATCAACACAACAATTCCAATTAACAACTTTCAACATGTCAACACACATATAAACCACACAATACAACTCATCAAAATTTTCAACTTAAACAACACAACAACATGTCAACTTACAACACCACCATACAATTTATCAATATATCAACTTATCATATGAATAACATAATTTATCAACACATCATATGCACAACACAGTAATATTATGCGTTATCACAAATTCAACTAAAAGATCTCTTACAACATAGGTGAGTAGTCTATGTGACTTGACCCTACTGAACCAACTTAACAACACAATCTTTTTGGGCTTGCTAAATCAATAGCAGAGTTGGATAAAAAATCAACAACACAACATGATTTCTCAAATTTTGCTTAAACTAGTAAAGTCCAATTTTCCTATTAGGGTTAGGACAACTTAAGTATGATTCTATCACGATCTTAGCATGCATAACTAAGCCTATTGTGAAATTAGTTATTCGACTATCGATCCTTTAAATAGTATGCCCTTTCCAGTACTTATGTAGGGGCTTTGTCCCTTGACCTTATACCATACTCGGTTGGTCACTTCATACATATATGATTCGACCTTGCTCCCATACGATTCTACATTGGTCGCTTCATAATCAATATGGTTCGACTTGACTCCCATACTATATCAACTAAGGACTTAAAGGAGACTCAACACTCCACTTCAAGAGCCTACTACTCAAGAAGGGGTTTTCAACAATTGAGCTCGTGGAGTACTACAACACCATATCCTCTCAATGGGATATTCATCTTTTAAAATATTTTTCCTCTAGTCCTAAGTCGATTGACACAATTCAACTTCATGCATCAAGCATTCTCAAAATAACTACTTTCAACACTACTCTTCATACAACTATACTATAGTTCAACTCTCATCAACTTATAGCTTTAAGCAACTTAAATATTAACTACATCATCCTACATTAGTGTATAAGGAATTATAGTCATATAACAACATAATTATTATGAGCAGTCCAACTTATTACACACATGTTCAACACTTAGTTAAATAAACAACACATTTGCATTTGAAAACTCACGTTCGACCCCATTCTCCTGGCACGCAACGTCATTAGGCAAAAAGCCCCT
Organism: Cajanus cajan; assembly: GCF_000230855.2. Taxonomy (NCBI): domain Eukaryota; kingdom Viridiplantae; phylum Streptophyta; class Magnoliopsida; order Fabales; family Fabaceae; genus Cajanus; species Cajanus cajan. The sequence continues at coordinate 54,637,968 of NC_138524.1, read as the reverse complement.
AGCTTGCCTACTCCAGATGCCAAACTACATGTGCACGACGTGAATGAGGCAGAGAACTCGTTTCAATCACACTTAGCATGACTAAACCCACACCTAGCCTCATTTAGGCAAAAAACCTCAACCTAACTCACACCTAATGCCATTCAACCTACGCCCAACGTTGTCTAGGGAAAGAGCTACTACCTTGATCCCACTTGGTGCCACTAAAATTGGAGTTCACATCACCAAGTTAGAAAGCCTTCAAGGCAACCACATCTAACACCCCTCAACCTATGCCCAACATGACCAAGTTAAAGAGTTCTTTGCTAACACATGCCTGACGTTACCAATCTCGCGCTCGGTGTTAATGAGGTAAAGAGCCTTTAGCATGCATCATGTTTAATGCCATAAAGTTACACCCGACACGATGGTGATTTCTATACTTAGCAAATTCACATTTTGGTTCAATCCACTTGAACCTCGGCAAATTACTAACATGCAATTCATGAAACCATACATACATTTCACAAGCACTTCAATTCCAACCAGAAAAACCACATGCAACCAACATATGACTAAAATCACCAATTTCTCTTCAACATGTTCAAGAAACACCAAAAACCCATAATATTAGAGTTCTACCTCACAATCATCAACACAACAACAATTTTAGTGAATTCAAGCACTATACAACTCAAACAATTCATCAAAAATTTAAGTTATAACCACCCTTACCTCTAAATCAACTAGAATAAAGGTAGAACATGAAGAATGAGACCATTCCGAGCCAACTTTGTACAAAACCACCAATTCTCCAATCCTCGACTTCCAAAGCTTTGTTTCTCAATTTTAGTTATTACTGACTCCAGCAAGAATCCTTCACTTTAGGACGAAGAAGAAGAAGAATGAAATTCTGACTTGAGAGCTCATTTCTCTAGTTTCTCTCAAGTTTTCTTATGAAATAAATTTATGAAGTTTAAATCTTAAAAAAAACTTTATATATTTTCTCCTAACCGGTCACTTTAACCTCATCTAAAAATAACACTTAACTAACATTACTCATTAGAATTTTTAAATCCTTAAAATTTCACAACAATTAAACAACTACTCATAATAATAATTAAATGAATAAATTATTAATTATTAATCAAATGTACGGTGTTACAGGTTCCATGCATGACAAGGGGAATAGTGTATTTTGGTGCGTTTTTTCGTCCTTTTCTGATAGCATGTGGTGCAAACTACGCAAGTTGATTTGTGATTATCTTGTTTTCTTGTGTAGTGTTACTTTATCTTAGTTGTTTTCCTTTCTTTGAATGCCTGCAATTTTTATATCACTAAAACATTTATATCATAAATATATACAATACAATCAAAGACGGATTAAATAAGTATTCATTTCATATTTTCATTCTAGTAAAATTATTATTGACCTCTTATTTACATACTTGCAAGCACACACACATAACTTGTTTCATCATTGTCGTTTTCTTGTATTTATTAATATTATAACTTTATATGATAATTTTACCAACATTTTTTCTTTTGAACTGAATGATGTATTAGTATGTTATACAACGTTATATATTTCTTAATCCAACTTTAAAATTGTATTTTTGAATAAATTACTCAATAGTGCATCCAGTATTTTAAGGAAGTAAAAAACTATGACAAACGCCCATCATCAATCAGCTAAATAAAAAATCATTTAAAAAAGAAAAATCTCTTATTACTAATTTTTTTTTAAAAGTGAGGGTCCATTTTGATGACCATGACATGACCACTTCAGTGAGGTTCATACTAGTTGGCATATGAACACGAGACACACACATAACGCGAGGGAAATGACTCTGACAAATCACGTTGCATCCGGATATAAAAATAAAAAATAAAAAAATGAATTAAATATATTTTTAGTTTTTTAAAATTTAAAATAAATTTGTTTTTATCTTTTAAATTTAAAAATATTATTTTCAGTTCTTATAATTTAAAAAAATTATTTTTATTTCTTTAATAATATATTTGAAGTATAGACAATTATTTAGTATTAGTTAGATTTAATGTGATATTATCGTAAATAGATCTAATAATAGGTAAGTTTTATATGATAATATTTAATAAATTTTTAAATAAATTTAAATATAAGGAATAAAATTAGAAACTTTAAAATTATAAAAATTAAAAGACTAATTTTAAATTTAAAAAATTAAAAATAAATTTATTTTAAATTTAAGAAATATAAAAACATATTAAGAAAGAATGATAGTGCTCTTTAGGTAAATTTTATCTCCACTATTTACTAATGTTTCTTCCGCCTTTAGATTTAATTTGAGCACTTGTATCTAATCCACAAATTCTAACAATTCCATTTAAGATTTTCTTTTTTTTAAAAAAAGTTATTAGTATAAAGTATCTTTCAATTTTTATCAAAGGAAATGGATACTCGCCAGCTAGAAGGAAGCTTAGTCGATACAAATTCTAAAATTGCTATATGTTTACAGTGATAGTGTTGTAGTGGACCTTATCATAACAGTGCTTTCCTATACCTTTTTTGTGTCAATTCTGTCAGCATATTTTGTGCGTTTCTTCATTTAGTATATTTTGTTCATTTCTTTATTTAGTACTTTTGTTGTGTGTATATATTGGTCCTGTAGCTCTACTTTCAAAGACAACAAATTAAGAAACATTTCTTCAAATATCATTTTCCTCTCTTTTCCTATGTTTTTCTATTATGGTATTAGAGCTCTGGTTTGCTACATTCTATGATGCATATTGATCCATCTCAAGATCCTTCTTCACCATATTATCTTCACCCATCAAAAAATCCATCGCTGATTCTTGTTTCTGCTATTCTTAATGACCCAAAATATCATTAATGGCCACGATCATTTTGCAATAGTTTGGTCTCCAAAAATAAGCTTGGTTTCGTCAATGGGACCATTTTAGCTCCAGCTTGCACCAGTGTTATATATCCAGCCTAAGAGAGAGTAAACATGATGGTTGTGTCATGGCTTCTGCGATCCCTTTCACCATTTATAGCTCACAGTGTCATATGGAGAGACACTGCTTCAAGCATCTGGTCAGATCTTGAAGAGAGGTTTTCTCAAGGAGATTTGTTTCGAATTACAAGTCTTCAAGACACAATCACACCTCTAAAGCAAAGGGAGATGAGTGACACTAATTATTTCACTAAACTAAAAACTCTTTGGGATGAACTAGAGGTTTTTTGTTCATTGCCTATTTGTACCTATGCCATTAAGTGCTCTTGTAATGCTCTTGTTAACATTGGCAAATATAAAACTCAAGACCAAGTAATCAAGTTTCTTCGAGGGTTGAATGATGGCTATTCGATTATGAAGTCCCAAATCATGCTAATGGACCCATTACCCCCTTTGAATCGTGTCTTTTCCCTAGTTGTTTAGCAGAAGAGACAAATGTTCAACGAAACAATGGAGCAATTCAGGGTCATGGCAATTGCTAGTAGAAGAAATAAAAAAGGTAAAGGATATGGCCTTCTGGTTTTGGCAGGAGAAGAAATGCAAGCTTTGGTCAACAACAGTTTGGTTTCACCGAAGAGCAGTATCAAGGCCTAATAACACTTTTCCAGCAGTCAAAAGTCTCCAATAGCAGTCATGTTTCCAATCAAGTCTCGGTAGCTTCTACCTCTTCTGGTTCAACTACACATACTAGTAAAATCTTTCCTTCTTTTAGCACATGGATACTGATGAGCTTTATTTGAGTCAAGCCCGGAACTCCAAAAGAGAAGAAATTCTCTCAAACATAATTCATATTCCTCTGTTCCTCATAGTCCACATAATGGTCTTATTTAAAAGTGTGCATGTAACTAACATCTTATTTCTATGCACTAGATAACTACGATAATAATTTAAATTGTAGAATCAAAATAACTACTTGATAAACCTGACTTAAAGATAAAATAAAATTAATCATGAGATAACAAAATATGTTGCCCATGATGGTGCTCCTTTAATTCTTGGCTCTTTCTTCCTATTTCCTTGGGGTGTATCAGTACCCCTCCCATGGAAAAAGACCTTGTCCTCAAGGGCTGCCTAGGTATAAAGTTCAACCAATAGATCCCATGACTCCCAAGTAGCTTCTTTATGTGGCTTCCTGTCCCATTACACTAGAACTTGGTATTGGTCTCCCAGCTCCGAGGTAGTAACGTTGCATTCTGGGATGATAGCTTGAGGTGTAGGTAGTGTGCTTGGTGGAGAGTTGTTATCGCAAACCACTATTGTAGGAGGGATAGGACCTTTGTATGCTTTAAGCAAGGAAACATGTAAAACTGGATGGATCTTGCTGTTGTGGTAGGTCCAACTTGTATGTGACCTGGCCGATGCATTCCATGATACGGAAAGGTCCAAAGTATCGCTTGGAAAGCTTAAAGTTAAGCCTTCGAGCTGCAGATTGTTGGCGATAAGCGTGGAACTTAGCCCACACCCATTGGTCCACTTCAAAGCTCTTGTCCATGTGCTTAGAATTGGCATACTTTTGCATGCAACATTGTGCTCTAATCAGGTTGGCTTGTAGCTGTTGTTGAATTTCTTGGCGGTCTACCAAAGTTAAATCAACTTCATCCACAAATGCTATGCCTGGGGCGTAAGTAGGCAATAATCTTGGGTTGGAGCCATATAATGCCTGATGAGGAGTCATCCCTATTGCAGTGTGAAAAGTTGTATTATAACATAACTCAGCCCACGAAAGGTGAGTGTGCCACTAGTTCAAATGATCAAAAGTGAAGGCACGGAGGTATTATCACTTTGTGGGTGGTAAATGGTGGAACAATGGAGTTCAGTTCTACCAAAGAGCATGAGTTGACGCCAAAAAGCACTTAAAAAAATTAGGTCCCTGTCAGAGATGATGCCTCGGGGAAGGCTATGGAGCTTTACTATTGAGTCTAAGAAAATATTAGCCACTACTTTAGCTGTGAAACTAGGCTTGAGAGGATAGAACTGGGCATTTTTTATCACCGATCCACCACAACAAAGATTATTGTATAACTATGAGAAGAAGGAAGACTCATAATGAAGTCCATGGAAATCTCAGCCCATGGGGCAGTAGGAATTGGTAAAGGCTGAAGAAGGCCCGGGGTCTTGGTGGTCATGTACTTTGTCTATTGGCAAGTAATGCATGCAGTCACATATTTTTCCACAGATTGCTTCATGCCCGTCCAATAAAATTGCTCTGCAACCCTTTTATATGTTTTCAAGGTTCCTCTATGTCCTCTTTATGGGGTAGAGTGAAATGCATGTAGCACTTTCTCAATAATAGGAGAATCCTTTGGGATGTACATGCAAAATTGATAAAATAGGAGACCATTTTGTAAACAAAACCCAGGGGAAAGTTGATCACGGCGCTGTAGCTCATGATACTTGAGTAGTTTTGGCACTAATGCATTGGCTTTGCGTAATTTAGATATGATGACATTTTCCACTTGGATATAAATATGGTAGTGAGTAGCTGGCAATCGAGATAAGGAATCTGTAACAGAATTGGTGTTTCCTGCACGTTAAACAATATCAAAGTCGTACCCCAAGAGTTTGGTGAGCTAATATTGTTGTTCTAGTGTTTGAATCACTTGTGACATCAATTCTTTCAAACTCTTATGATCTGTTTTTATGGTGATTTTTCCCCCAACAAGTAGTGCCTCTATCTTGCGACTGCCTATGTGATGGCATAAAGTTCACGCACATATGTGGATGCTTTGGTCATCTAGGGAGAGAGCTTCTTACTAAAAAAAATGCCAAAGGATGGTCATGTAGGGATAAAATTGCTCCAATGCCTTGTGTGCTTGCATCAGTATCAACCTCAAATGTAGTGGAAAAATTAGGAAGAGCAAGGATAGGGGTTGATGTGAGTGCATGCTTGAGTGTCTTGAATGCCAATTTTGCCTCTAGTGTCTAATGAAAATAATCCTATTTCAACATATCAGTAAGAGGGTATGTCATAGTGGCATATCCCTTTACAAAACGACGGTAATATCTAGTGATGCCCAAGAACCCACGTAATTGCTTAACATTGTGGGGTAATGGCCAAAAGACAATGGCTGCTATTTTAGTAGCATCAACTTGAACTCCCTTTACAGACACAACATAACCCAAGTAGTGTACTGATTTTAAAAAAAAATACATTTAGAGAGCTTAGCAAAGAGAGAATGGTTTTGTAAGGTTGTCAAAACCATATGAAGGTGATGAATGTGATCCTCCAAGCACTTGCTATAGATCAAAATATCGTTAAAGAAAATAGCAACAAATTGACTAAGAAAAGGTTTTAAAATTTGATTCGTTATTGCCTGGAAAGTAGCTGGAGCATTAGTGAGACCAAATGGCATTACCAAAAATTTATAATGTCCATTATGAGTGTGAAAAGCTGTATTGTGGACATAACCTTCAGCCATGTGAATTTGATGAAATCCCGAGCATAAATCAAGTTTGGTAAAAATCACTGCCCCATTTAACTCGTCCAAAATCTCTTCAATAGTAGGAATTGGAAATAAATCACGAACTATAATCGCGTTGAGAGCATGATAGTCAATACAAAAACGCTAGGAATCATCTTTCTTCTTCACCAAAAGCACTTGAAAAGAAAAAAGGCCAGTGTTATCACAAATGATGCTTGATTGGTGCATTTCAACCACTAAACGCTCAATCTCTACCTTTTCGAAATGCAAATATTTATATGGGTGAACTTGGACTGGTTTGGTATCTTGTTGCAAAGGAATTTGATGAGCAATACCCCGAACAAGAGGTAACCCCTTTGGCTCTTGAAAAATTGCTGCAAATTCAGTCACCAATTATTGTACAACATCAGGAAGTTCATGAGTGACATTGGGTTGATCTTCTTGTAGATGTTACATGGCATAAACAGAAGAAATATCATCATGAAGGAGCATCTTTTGTATACCACTATTTTTTAGCGAGTTTGGGTATAACAAATGCTCCACATGCAAGATAGTAAGAGTTCCGTGATACATGAATTCCATTGTCAAAAGGTTGTAGTCGATCAATACTCGACCCAAGCCTTATAACCATGACAAGCCAAAGACCAAATCGGTGCCAAAAATTGCTAAATGATATATATCAATTGGAAAAGAAACTCCTTGTATTAGATGAGAATATTAGAACTAAAAGTGTTGCACCATAAGAAATCGCCACTGCCCATAATTACTTTGAAGGGTGAGATTGCAGTGGAAGGTATGCTCAAGAGTTGCGCCACCTAAGGCTTAATGAAATTTAATGAACTTCCACTATCCACCAAAATATTGATGGTGTGTCCTTAGTAGGAGCCCTTCAAACGCAATGTGCGAGGACTATATTCCCCCGAGAGAGCGTTGAAACTAATCTCTGGCATGGTTGCATTGTCTTTGGTTATGCCATCCATGGTTGTGTCATCTGACAATGTGTGACACGTCTTGCAAATCTTTGGGAGCTAAGAGGACATAACACTTATCTTGGAATTTGTGTGAGGGGTTTTATTTTTCATCATAATAATAGAAAAGCCCTTGATGACACCTCTCTCGTAATTCTACTGTTGTAAAACGTTTGTAGGAAGTTTGGTGGGTGCTGGAGTGGTGTGTGGTGTGTGTGTGTGTAAGTGAAAGGGGTGGTGGGTTGAGAGGTTTAGTATGGGTTGAGGGATGTGGTGGAGGTGGTTAGAGGCTTTTGGGGCAGTTGGTTGGTAGTGTAGAGGGAGAGGGAGAAGGGTGGTTTCAAGGAATGTCGTAAGGCTGCATGGTTTTGTTCATGAAGACGGGCTAGGGCAACTGCCTCATGGTAGGATATTGGTTTGGCCAATCGTAGTTGACACTTCAAGTAGTCATTCAAACCTGCCACAAAAAAATTGATGAGCCATTGATCTAACAAACCCATGACTCTAGTGGAAAGAGCCTCAAATTGATTTTGATAATCAACCACTATGCCTTGTTATTTCAACTCTTTGAGAGCCTCTTGAGGATTGGTGTAGAGATTTGTGCTAAAGCGTTTGTAGAGCGCATCAACAAAGACTAGCCAATCTTGGGTATAGTTGTTCCGAATTAGCCATTTATACCATGCATAAGTTAGGTCTACCATGTGGAAACTAGCATATTTAATCCGTTGCTCCAAGGGAATTCCAATAATATCAAAGTATTCTTCTAAGCGAAAAATCCAATCATCCATATCGTTGTCGTTGAACAAGGGGAGGTCGTGCTTGAGGTCCTTGTGAGATATGCAAGCAGTAGAAGAAGAAGGCTGACCATTAGGCAAAGAATGGCGAGGACCATCTTCATTGTCATTTTTACGGGGGGTGTTCTTCTCAATCATAGTCATCATCTTTGATAATTAAGATTCGATGCGCTCTTGAAAGCTTATGCGTTGTTCCTTATCAAGCCGCATGTCACTCTCAATGCGAGCCAACTGACTTTCTATCTTGCTAAGTCTCGTGTCGTCAGCCATGGGTACTCGATGAAAACACCAATGTTGAACTTTATTTGAGTCAAGCCGAAACTCCACAAGAGAATAAATTCTTTCAAACATAATTCATATTCCTCTATTCCTCAAATTCCACATAATGGTCTTATTTAAAAGTGTACATGTAACTAACATCATATTTTTATGCATTAGATAACTACGATAATAATTTAAATTGTAGATTCAAAATAACTACTTGATAAACATAACTTAAAGATAAAATAAAATTAATCATGAGATAACAAAATATGTTTCCCACGATGGTGCTCCCTTAATTCTCAACTCTTTCTTCCTATTTCCTTGGGGTGTATCAAATACTAGATAGTGGAGCCATTAATCAAATTTGTTTTTGTCTTTCCCATTTTGCATCATATCATCAAATTAAACCCATACATGTCACATTTCCAAATGGAAATAAAGTTGTTGTCAACTACTTTGGAAGTGTCTTTTTGACTCAAAATCATATGTTGCCTACACCAGCTTTGAGTTTTTCTTCTCCACATAAGATTTTGCATAAAGTTGAACCAATTTTTTTCTCAACTAAAGGTTTTTGGTTCAATTTTTTTTGCTAGCACCTTAATTATTAATAGAACCAAGTTTGATCCTAGAGTTTGCAAATGTGTTTTTTAGGATATAAGACAGGTACAAAAGGTACCTTTTATTGAACATTCACACTAGAGAGTTATTTGTTTCCAAAAATGTAATTTTTTTATGAGAGTGTATTTCCATATTGCAAATTAGAAGCTATAGGTAATCAAATTAACAGATGTCCTTTACCAAACAGTGAAAACCATAATATTCACCATCCAACTCCCATGATCCATGACCTTCAAGTTCAAACTCCCACTGATATTAGGCAGCCCCTGATTCTGACACGACTCCAACACCACAAACATCCTTGCTTCCAACCAATCATGCATCCATCGTACAAAATTCAAAAGAATCAAACCTTCTTATAGCCACCACACCTCCTCACCCTAACACCAGAATAAGAAGGCCTCTTGGTTATTTAAAGAATTATTATTGTAATATCAGAACAATCTCCAATTCATCTTCTAAGGTTCTTTATCCAATTTCCTCTATGTTGTCATACAAGCATTTATTTGCATGTTATAGAACATTTGCCATGTCTTTGTCTTCACAAGTTGAACCCAGGAACTATATTGAAGCTATCACTCATGACTGTTGGAAGGGTGCTATTCAGGCTGAGTTACCGGCCCTTGATGCTAATTAAACATGGATTGTCACAGATCTACCAAAAGGAAAGGTTCTAATTGGTTGTAAATGGGTCTTCAAAGTCAAATACAGGGCAATGGGACAATAGAAAGACATAAGGCTCGTTTAGTAGCAAATGGGTATACTCAAACTGAAGGGATAAACTATCTAGATACCTTTTCACCTGTGGCCAAAATGACCATTATAAGGTTGCTTTTGTCTCTTACTTCTATGCTAAATTGGAAGCTAAGACAGTTAGATATCAATAATTCCTTCTTACATGGTGAATTAAAGGAAGAGGTATACATGGTAGCTCCTCCTAGCTTGGACATTGTTTCACCAGGGCAAGTATGTAAGCTCCGAAAGGCATTGTATGGCCTTAAACAAGCTAGCAAGGAATCGTTCCCTATACTCTCCTCCTTCCTTCTCTTTGTAGGTTATGCACAGTTCGTGCATGATTATTCTCTGTTTATTAAGTCATCTAATGATTCTTTCACAACAATTTTGGTGTACATAGATGACATAATTCTGACAGCAAATGATAACCAAGAAATAGCGCAAATTAAGTAAGCTTTGAATGCTTCCTTCCGGATCAAAGATGTGGGGGAGTTACGCTTTTTTCTTGGTTTTGAGGTGACATGAACTAGACTGAGAATTTTGATAAACCAGAAAAAATATGCATTGGAGTTATTGACTGAAGTAGGGCTTTTGGGATGCAAAGTAGCATCTACACCAATTGACAATGCCAAAAAACTTTCAACAGACTCAGGAGAATTGTTTAATGATCCTCTTGCCTATAGATGTCTCATAGGAAGACTCATTTACCTTACAAACACGTGACTAGATATAACTTATTTAGTGCATCATCTTCCACAATTTCATTCCAAGCCAACAACAACCCACTATAATGTTGTTCTAAGAATTCTTTGTTATATAAAAAATGCACCAGGTCTGGGATTGTTTTTTCCATCTGATCCTACCCTTAAACTGAAGGCATATAGTGACAATGATTGGGCCTATTGTCTTGACATCAAACGATCCATTACTGGATACATTGTGTACCTTGATTCTTCACTCATTTCATGAAAGTCAAAGAAGAAAAACATAGTCTCTAGAAGTTCTTGTGAAGTAGAGTCTAGAGCCATGGCAGTTGTGACCTGTGAGATTCAATGGCTAACCTTTCTCTTGCGAGACCATCAAATTCCTTTCAAAATTCTAGCCTTGCTATATTGTGACAACCAATCTACACTACATATAATTGTCAATCCTATATTTCATGAATGTACAAAGCATATTGAATTGGACTGTCACATTGTTAAAGAAAAGACTCAACATGGGCTGATAAGATTGTTGCCTATTTCTTCTTCTTGGCAACTTGTTGACATTTATATCAAAGCCTTGAGCCCCCAATAGTTTCGTTTCTAGTCCCCAAGCTAGATCTCCTCAACATCTACTCCCACTAAAAAAGATATGCAATTTAGCGACCACCAAAATCGGTCGCTAAATTGCTAAAATCGGTAGTTATTTACCTTAGCGACCGAATTAGCGACCGAATTTAATCAGTCGCTAAAACCCTGGTTGCTAAGCTATTTAGCGACGAAAAAATTTTCGGTCGCAAAATGGTTGCAATAATTTTGGTCGCTGAAGTGTATGAGACCAAATTAGTGACTGAATAAATCGGTCGCTAAATATTTATTTTTTATTTTATTAAATTTTATAGACGTCGCAAATTTGGTCGCTACGAACCATTCATATTTGGCCTCTTAAGGATTTTATTTCACAACACTTAACTTTTTAGCATGTTTTGTCCTTAATTACACAAGTTTTGTGAAACTTTCCAGAAGGTCACTCATCCCTATATTACTCCAAGAATGCATAACTGTAAAGTTCTTATGAGATAAGCTACCGAAAAGCAGATGCATGTTGTTAGTATAAGTAGTACAAATAAATTCATTTGAGTCATCCTCAACTATCCAATCTCATACTTATATTATCTTTGGATCCTTATCATTTTGGTGTATCTGGACCGTTATAAATATATAATAATATATATAATAATTATATTACTAATAATAATAACTATATTATATTTAAATAATCTTTATTTATATATATACTCACTTTTATAATTAACAATCTACTTATTTCTATTTAAAATTAATTTTATGATACAATTTAAATTATTTATTATAAATTTAAAAGTTTAAGTAATAATTTATATATTTTAAAATGAGAAGGGTTATAATAACACTAGTATAACTTTTACTAAGTATTATAACGCTCAATAACTTTATATTAAATGTGAATTTTGTAAATCCAACCGTTAGATTGAAAGTTCATATCACTTTATATGTTTATATCAATTTTTGTTAAAATTGAACAACAACTTAAAACTAATCAAAGTGCTCATATTTTATTTGAAATGTACATATTACGTCAATTTTGTTTTACAAGAATGAAGTATCAAATCATCTTGAATTCATATAAGATTTTCTATATATGATCTAAGAGTAAAAAACTTTCAATCTAACGGTTGAATTTATAAATTCACATTTAATCTAAAGTTATTGAGCGATGTAATACTTAGTAAAAGTTACACCGATGTTATTATAACCCTTTCTCTTTTAAAATATTATTTTATAAATTAAATTTTAACATTTTAAATAAATTATTAATTAACTTAATATATTTATTCATCTTAAATCTAAGATATAAAATTCAAAAAAAGTATTTATCCTTGTTTTATTTTCTAATTATCAACAATTAATAAAATACTAATTTAAAATCTTATCTTGTTATATCATAATATTTTCATACCAAGTTTAAAATCAGATATTAGTTATACAAAAATATTAAAATCATATAGTAAATTATTAATAAGATTCTAGTTAAATAATTTAAAATAATCAATTTTATCAAAGAACAATAAAGAAATACTAGTGGTTAAGAAAATACATTTGTAGTCTTCCAATTAGAAACAGAGAGGATGTTATAATTTTTTTTTCCTTAAGATATCACATCTCTTCTATCAATAAAATTTAAATATAAAAATTTATTTAAAAATAAAGTTATCATAAGTTAGAAATATATATTATAAATATGGATCAAAATAAATAAGAAATTTTAAAAAATTCATATACTCCAATTAAAAACTGCCTAAAAATTCAATCGTAAAAAAAATCAAAATTTCTGATTTAGCGACCGATTTCAATTCCTCGCTAATTTTAACTAATATTTAGCGACCGAATTTAATTTCGTTGCTAAAAAAATCAAATTTTCTGATTTAGCGATCGAATTCAATTTCGTCGATAATTTTAACAAATATTTAGCGACCGAATTCAATTTCCTCGCTAAAAAAATCAAAATTGCTAATTTAGCGACAGAATTCAATTCCGTCACTAATTTTAACTAATATTTAGCGACCGAATTTAATTCTGATGCTAAAAAAATCAAAATTTCTTATTTAGCGATCGAATTCAATTTGGTCGCTAAAATATTAGTTAAATTTAGCGACCGAATTCAATTCCTTCGTTAAATTTAACTACTATTTAGCGACTGAATTTAATTTCGTCACTAAATTTAACTAATATTTAGCGATCGAATTAAATTTCATCGCTAAAAAAATTAAAATTTCTAATTTAGCGACCGAAATAGTGACCGAATTTAATTTCGTCGCTAAAAAAATCAAAATTTTTTATTTAGAGACTGAATTAGCGACTGATTTTCTAGCGACGACTTATTTTGGTCACTAAATCAGTCGCTATTTTGATTATTCATAATCGGTCGCTAAATCAGTCGCTAAATAGCGATTGATAAATTTTGATCGCTAATTTCGGTCGTTATTTTACAATTTTTTAGTAGTGGATCCCCCAACTTGAGGGGTGATGGAAAGAGTAGGAGAAGTGAAGATTTGTAACTCCTCCAAAGCTCCTTCTAAGTTCGGATCAACTTCAATGGAGATAAACCGATTGTATCAACACCTTAGGATAAGAAGAACTCTCGGATGGAAGGCCAAAGCCTTAGAGGGAAGTATCCAAGCTCAAGCCTCAAGGGATAGTGAAGGAAACTAGGTTTTTCCTAAGAAACTATGAAGGCACTCTCTATAGCTCTCTCTTGGGATTTCGGTGACTTTCGAAATGGCTGAAGTAAATTCATAACCTCATATATTCAAAAGTGAATAAAAAAATGTGAAAGAACACTTAAGTAAGCACGGTTTTGCACTCTTTGGGCGCCTAAATCAAAAGATGACATGTGGCGCCCAAAATTTGAATTCAAATTTGAAATTTGAATTCAAATTTTGGCTCCCATGTGCTACTCTGAAAATTCAGGTACCTAAGGTGCATCTAAGTGTAATTTGGAGTGTCATTTAGGGTTAATTTGAGGTCACATGTTCAGCCACCAAAGGTGCAAAACATGTGACTCAAATGTAACTTAAATGGCTTCCAAATTAAACCTAATTTAACCTACTTAGCCTACTTTAGTATTCCTTGTATTTTCCTATTCTAATGACCTAAATAAATTGGTCCAACAAATACAATGGAAAGGAAAAATTACAAGAATGAAAATGAGCCCAATATTGGGTACCAAGAGCCCAATATTGGGTACCAAAAGCCCAAAGGCCCATGAAGTCCAAAATTAGGCCCAACAAGCCTAAAACCTAAAATGCTACTCTATGTGGTCCAAAATACAAGACCAAAAATATATGATACCTATATTAACATAATGTATACAAAAAAAAATAGCTATAACAAAATATGGCCCATGAAAAGTTCCACTTGGGCCTTCCCAGGCCCACCAGGCCCATTGGGCCCTGACTGGCCCAAACCTTCATGTCTAACCAACTCCTCTTGAATCTTTGAGTATGTCACCTCTTGCACTCCAAAGCATGATTCCATCAAGGGGATATCAAGGGAAACGGATACTCAGTCAATACAAATTTTGAAATTGCTATATCTTTACGGTGGTAGTGTTGTAGTGAACCTTGTCATAGTATTGCTCTCCTATACCTTTTTCGTACCAATTCTATTAGCATATTTTGTTCGTTTCTACATTTAGTATATTTTGTCCGTTTCTTTATTTAGTACTGTTCTTACCGGAGATCTGCTGTAGAGATGATCCGCCAAGTAAGATCGGTGAGTCTCTTTCACTGGTACGTTGATGCTTCAAGATGGGGGTGGTACCTGCAAAAGAGACTCTGATGCCAAAGTTAGTGTTTGTGGGTGTATGAGTCTTGTATAAGTAATGCACGTACCTTTGTGTGGATTAGGGTTTTGTTGGGCCTTGGGCCTGAGATCAGTTATGACCTATTTAGGTAGCGGACCTTGTCTTGGCCGAGGTCGCCCAGCGCGTGTTCAAGGTGCGTATCCTAGGTCGTCTTGCGCTGTGATGCCAAGCTGGAGCTCGGCATAGCGGTACGGATAGTACACTAGCCCCCCGAGCTCCGAAGACCGTAGGTCGAGGAGTTAAGACCAGGCTCGACAAGGGGTCGTGACTCTTCGCGTATGCCTATCTGTCATGACACCATGTGTCATAACCGTCACCTCATTCCCATAACGCGTGGGCGACGCGGTGACAAGATTGTATTTTTATTTGTTTGATGACGTGGCCTCTTTGGGCCGATGTGGTGTTCCGATGTCCATGTTTTATGGTCGAGCTGAGGAGCTCGGCAATAATGAGTTACTGCTTGGTTAGGCTGGTAAACCTTTGACCGAGTCAGTAGATTGGTGAGGGACAAGTCGACAACTCGGCTGGCCAGTACACTTGCCCCCCAAGCACCGAGTGATGTAAGAGCAAAGGGGCTTCTAAGGAGCTCCCAAATTTGTTGTTTGAAGGTTCAAATTCGACCTTGTTAAGTAGATGTGATCTTCAAGGTTCGAGCTCGACCTTGGTTAAGAAAATGTGATCTCAAGGTTCGGACTCGACCTTGGCATATCAAGGTTCGAACTCGACCTTGGTTAAGAAAATGTAGTCTCAAGGTTCGGACTTGACCTTGGCATAACAAGGTTCGAACTCGACCTTGGCATCAAGGTTTGAACTCAACCTTGGCATCAAGGTTCGAACTCGACCTTGGCATCAATGTTCGAATTCGACCTTGGCAACGTAATTGGTATTTGAAGGTTCGAACTCGACCTTAACATCAAGGTTCGAACTCGACCTTGGCAACGTAATTTGTATTTGAAGGTTCGAACTCGACCTTAACATCAAGGTTCGAACTCGACCTTGGCAACGTAATTTGTATTTGAAGGTTCGAACTCGACCTTAACATCAAGGTTCGAACTCGACCTTAACATCAAGGTTCGAACTTGACCTTGGCAAGTCGTCATGGTTAATGTTCCAATACCGAAAATGTATGGGAATGGAGTTTCTTTGTTGATTTATTTATGAGGTATGCCTCGTTAAAACCTTCCTTGGCCAAAAACCCTTTTCTTTAGTGGGAAAAAAGGCTGAGGAGGAAAAAGAGTACATCACCTAAATTTACAAGTTAAGAGAAATAAAATTTGAGGTGGGTGGCATTCCAAGTTCCGAATTTTCCTTTGGAGGGGTCTGTTCTTGCTTCTCCCCGTAATCGCCAAACAAAGTCGCCAACTTTAAATGTTCGTGGCATGACCTTGGTCTTGCTTTCCTTGTGGTTTCTCGCGAATTGCCTTGTGGAACTCGGCATGCTCCTCCATCTGGATGTACCCAGCAGCGCGAGCTCGGAGCTCGTCTATGTCGGGAGGAGGTCGTCGGTAAAGGCTGTCGACGAAAGGTCCTGGCTTCAACGCCATGAGCATGGAGTGTAGTGCGACCTCGGGGTTCAGGTTCCGAATCTTCACCGAGATGCTGGCAAAGCGCTCCATGAACGCCCTCAGTGATTCATCGTCGCCCGGAGACTGGCCAAGGCGGTGGAGGTGACTTGGTGAGGGCGACTCGTGGCATACTGCGCCGTGAATCGCCTTACCAAGGTGCCGAAGTTGTCAATCGACTCAGCAGGTAACTGGGTATACCAGTTGAGTGCAGCCCCCTTGAGCGAGATTGGAAAAACCCTACACAGAATAACATCATCATTAGTGTAAAGGTTTACCTGCGTAATATACAGGTCGATGTGCTCGTCCGGATCTGTCGTGTCGTCGTAACGGTCGATGTGGAGAGGCTTCCACCAAAAAGGGAGAGGTGTTTCCATGATGCCATCCACAAAAGGATGACGGCGGAAGGTCGCTTGATTTCCCGTGACGTGGGCAGGAGCATTGCTGACGTCATGGGCTGACCTGTTCGTCGATGCGTGGTACCGATCTTAACCTTGTGGTCGTGGGTTCGAGCCCCACGGTGGGCGCCAAATGTTCTTACCGGAGATCTGCTGTAGAGATGATCCGCCAAGTAAGATCGGTGAGCCTCTTTCACTGGTACGTTGATGCTTCAAGATGGGGGTGGTACCTGCAAAAGAGACTCCGATGTCAAAGTTAGTGTTTGTGGGTGTATGAGTCTCGGATAAGTAATGCACGTACCTTTGTGTGGATTAGGGTTTTGTTGGGCCTTGGGCCTGAGATCAGTTATGACCTATTTAGGTAGCAGACCTCGTCTTGGCCGAGGTCGCCATGCGCGTATCCGAGGTGCGTATCTGAGGTCGTCCTGCGCTGTGATGCCGAGCTGGAACTCGGCATAGCGGTACGGATAGTACAAGTACTTTTGTTGTGTATATATTGGCCTTGTAGCTGTACTTTCAGAAACAAGAAATTAAGAAACATTTATTCAAATATCATTTTCCTCTCCTTTCCTTTGTTTTTCTATTAATTTTATTGATAATTATTTGTTTTAGAAATTTTATTTGACCATTTTTAATTATGTCTTATTTTTTATATGAACCTTTAATTGTGCTTTTCTCTTAAACATATATTTTTCTTTTCAATTACAAATTTTGATTTTGAGATCTTACTTAAAAAATAAGTTTAATTTCACTTAACAAAATCAAGAAAATAAGAACTGAAATAATGGATCAATTTGTTACGAAATATTGAAATCAAATAATGGGAGAATATTGTATAAGAAAAATATGTATGGAATAGTTGTAAAAAAAAACTTATTTCATAATTAATTATAATCAGAATTAATTTTTTTTTATCTAAATTTTTTGAAAAATGATTTTAAAATAATCATTTTTTAAATTAAAAAAAATTCTTCAGAAAAAACTTTTCAAAATAATTAAACTATAATGATGTCACAAAATAACTTTTTATATTTTATATATATATATATATATATATATTTAAATGGTGTTAAAAAACTTTTTAAATTTTTTTTAAAATGATTTTTTATAAATTTCTTTTTTTTTTTTGAAACATTGTACTAATTAAAAAAAAATCCATAAAACAGTTGAAAAGGTGAAAAAAAAATTGTCCCAAATATGTTCGAAGGAGATAACTGAAATAACTAACTAACAAACTAATGAATTATAAGATCTGATTAATTTTTTAAATGATTCTTTTAAAATTTATGTATTTTGTAATAAAAAAAACCTCAGACAAATTTTTAGTCATGGTAAAATAGAGATTTTTTATTTTAGTCTTTTATAATAAAATCATTTTTTCCTGTAAAGTTTTTCTTTTTTATTTTCATTCTTTCCTTTAGATTAACCCTTAAATTTAATGGAAAACAAGTATAAAAAAATAGGGACCACAATAGAAATGCAGGAATATTACATGGACCAAAATAAAAAAGACTAAAATAAAAATAACTAAAATTAAGAATGATTAAAATAAACATAATTAAAATTAAGATAATTAAACACTAATTAGAATTAAGAGTATTAAAATTAATATAATTTTATTTCAAAGGGACTAACTCCTATTTAAGCTAAATTTATAAATTTTAAACTTTGATTTACACTTATAAAAAGTATAAAAAAAAAAAATTTGTTAATGATCATCTAAAAATAATGTTAAACTTTACGGAAGTCACCCAATAAAGTTATAATCACTTTCAAGTTATGAAGAAAATATAATAAATAAAAAGCAATAAGAATAAAACATAAAATATACTAGAGATGTCCAAATGAGTAGTAACACATAAGCATGAAAAATATTTTTTTTACATAATCCATAAGATAAGAGATATTGATATGACATAGAAAGAATGTTATTATAATTTTTTTCATTCTTCATCTGAACTTTTTATTATTTCATGTTCACCTGTTTTGACTCATTTTGTTATCTTTACCTTATTTTATGTTTTTTTCTTCTAATTATTTGTTACATTTTTTTTTTTAGATTTTTAAAGGTGAATGTTTCATTATATGACTTTTATGAAGTTGTACTTTTAATTTTTATAAACTTTTTTTTACCATTAATGCATTTGTCCATTTAAATTTTATGAAGTTGTATTAGCTCATTTAAACTTTATAAATTTGAATCATAAATATTTAGTCCCTATAATCCTTTTAATTTTAGTTAATTTTATTTTGATCTTCTCAAATTTTTATTATTTTTGTAACAACCCAATAGAACTTCTCGTTGGGTGATGTTACTCTCATTCAGCAAAGAAAACACGTACTTTGTGGATTTTGTGACACCCTTCTACCCCATAATAGATAAGTAACAACAATAAGAATAATTCAATAAATATAACATCAAGAAGGGTCCACATATTTTAATAAAAACTCATAGGTTCACAAGTCTTGAAATAAATAGAAATAATAATAATAATAATAATAATAAAGTTTTACTCTTAAAAGAAAATTATCAAGGTCTCTAAAGAAAAATGAAAGGGATCCAGAATTTACAAATATAAGGTGAATATAAAACTCCTAAAAATAAGTCTCCTCAAACGACAAATAACAATTCATAACTAAAGCATCCTAAATTCATGCCCCAATGTCACATCCTATC
Organism: Cajanus cajan; assembly: GCF_000230855.2. Classification (NCBI taxonomy): domain Eukaryota; kingdom Viridiplantae; phylum Streptophyta; class Magnoliopsida; order Fabales; family Fabaceae; genus Cajanus; species Cajanus cajan. Next base: position 54,618,446 of record NC_138524.1, on the reverse strand, counting down.
AGAGCAGAACCCTTTCCCTTTAGAACTCAACACTATGAGTGCCTTCATCTTCACCTAAAAGAAAACCACATAAAAACAGGACGGTGAGAGATAGATAACATCATATATGAACATAGAGCTACCCAACTCCCACCCCACACCGTGCACCAAAATATCATCATTAACTATAAACAACAAATACATCTCATATAATTACCAAACCTCATTTTTTTTCAATCATACAAGCTTTCATACACATGCTCACTATATGCTCATACACATCTCCTCTCCTAAGAGTCTCAACTTGGCACTCCGCACAATGGGCGTACCTCGTCAATTCCCTTAGTTGTTGTCAATGCAGGCATACCGTTCTCACACCCTCCCAGGGCCGGTATGTTGCACGGTTAAACACCCAGCGGCTCGTGCAAAGGCAATCCACCAACCGTTAAACCCTCTGTGGCCAGTGAGCTGCGCAGTTAAACACCCAACGGCCCACGCATGGAATGCCTCCCGTCATGGTCCCCCCTGTCTCAACCCCTCTCTGGGCCCAGGGTCCAATGCAATATAGCCACGTCTGGCTTCTCAAGCACCACATGCAACTCATAAGTCTCATGCAACTCATGCATCCCACGTAACTCATAATTAATGCATCTCCATTATATAACATCATCACATGTCAATAACAATCCATGCAATATCATCCTCACATGCTAGGTACCTATCATTAAGTTATCAACATCATAGACCACAAATTTCACATAATTCTTCACACACATCACAATATCTATGACATTCAGTTAATAATTTAACCATAACTCGAGATATACATATCCTTTCTAAGTGATCCCAACTCCATTAGAATCCTAACATCAATATCTACAACTTTCATGAAGAACACAAATCCTAATAAAGTCGTTTAGGTTACCATTCAGGCCTCACAAAAATTGATGTTGTGGTTCGCACACAGATTGGAAGGCTCAAATTTAAACTCACATAACTTGATCAAATATTAATATTTTTACACGATTCTTGTGTCTAAATGATAGCCCCAGATGTCTAGTTTCTAACAAAACAAACGGCACTCGATTTGGATAACTACACAGAAAGATATCGCAAAATTACAAACGTATGTCGGGGTCCCGACGCCCGACGCCCAAAACTGGCGCTGAGCGCCCAAATCTCTGCCCAGACTCCCCTTTGTGAAATTAAACCTGCGTTTTACGAGTTCCAACAAGGTTTTTACCAATTTTCACTACTTCTACACCCCGTTGGTTCAGTTTAACTCCATTTATATTCTTCATACGTTCCAAATCAATCCATACACATCTCAAGCCTCAAAAATTGGTTTCCATTGGTTTTACAAAAAAAAATCTAAACTCTTCTTAACACATAAAATTCAAGTCATCAAATTTAAGGATAAAGAATTAACAAGAAAGCCCCAATGGAATTCAAAGACAATTCAAGAAATAAGTTCTTCCAAATGAATTAAGAATTTAGAACATCGATTGCACAGATAATCGTTCAGAATTTTAAATAGAGTTCCTAGAGGGACTTAGGGATTGCCCTCACTACCCGAACACCCCTATATTCACATATGAAGAAACCCATCTCCCCCGTACCTGGATGAGCAGAAGATGAATGGTCTTGGTGTGATCTAAGATCGTTCTTGAGTACTCTTCCTTAGAGCTCTTTGTTTCTCCTCTTTTTTTTCCCTAACCCTTCAGAACGCAAATGAGGCAGATAGGGTTAACACCACCTGACTCCTTTCTTAAAATTAATCCATTGGACTGGGTCAACCCAACCCATTTTCCTTCTCTTCTAACCCACTTCTAATTTTCCTCAAAATAATTAAATAAAATAAATACATGTATATTATAAAATATTTTTTCTCTATAATAATAATATATTTCTGACCCTAAATATAATAATATAATTTCAATAACAAAATATCATATAAAATCAACATTTCTTAAAACATATAAATATTTATTTAAAAATGCTAATAAAAATACTTATTTAATACGTACAAAATAATTGTCCAAAATAATAATTATTTAAAACGTACAAAATAATATTCCTCTATAATTATTAAAATAATTATGACCAAATACCATCTAATAATAATAATAACCATTTTGAAAATTGGGGTGTTACAGATTTCTTTGTTAGGAGGGCTTTAGCTCGTTGGGCAAACAAACTCCTATGAAGCTTGTCGCTAGGTGGACTAGAGCTTGTTGAGCTAGCAAACCCCTTATAGGTTCTCTCACTAGGTGATAGAGACCTCCCTTCCATGGTTGTTTATGACGTCTTGAAGAGGGTCATCTTGCCCAAGGATCTAGGTTCACCAAAGGACAAGAAATGGAGACGTTTGGGGTGGAAGTGGTTTTGGGCGTGAAGATGGTGAGGATTTAGGCGTGAGGTGTTTGGCGCTCGAGGTTGGTTTGTTCACTCCAAGATGAAGATGGAGGCCACTCTAGGGTTTCACTCTCCAAGGGTGGAGAATGAAGTAGGTTAGCCGAATTAACCTAGTGACTAAGGATGAGATTTTGAGGCATAAAGATGCTCACTTAATATCATATAATCCAAAGTATTTACAAGGCGTGGTGCCTAGGGTATTTATAGGAGTGGGAGACATCTAGGGTTGCATTGGCCAAAATTTACAATGCCAAATGCACACCAAATGAAACCCAAATTAACCCTAGATGCAACTTGGTGGCCAAGGATGGAATCTTTGGGTTTAGTTAGGCTACATCTAGGTGCATGATAAGACCATGCAACCTTTGCCCTCCACTTGGGCCTAAGCCTTTCTAAGTCCAAAAATAGGTCCAAACACCACCAAAAATGCATCTAGCTCCCTAATTAAATACCTTAGCCCAAAATTAAAAACCTATGATCTAAAGCTCCCTATAATACAAGGGTAAAATGAGAAATACAAAAGAAAAATAAATCCTATGTCTAAGATACCCAAAATACAAGGGTAAAATAGGAATAAAGTTTATGCTAACAAGGCTTAGGAGGATGATCAATATGAGAAGCATGTTTTTAGGGGTATTAGCTCCCCTATCCTTTTCCAATCTCCTAACCATGGGCCTAGTGATGGGTCTCACATGAAGCTCTAAGGATGGTCTTCCATCAAAATCATTCTCTCACTAGGCAACGCCCTAAGTGAGACCTTTATTTTGGATAGTTATTCTTTAGCTATGAACGTGTTGGGTGCCACATCATCTCGCTAGGAGAATAGGGTTTTCATTGAAGAAAACTCATCGTTTCACTTCAAATCCATACACCATACTTCATGATTCACATATGCAACTTGAAATTCATCTTATACATACTTCATATAACTTAAAAATTAAAGGAAACACAACATATGTAACCATTGAACAACTCAATAAATCAAATTGTAGGAAACAAGTTTTTTAACAAAACCTAGTATTCAACTTCAACTTCATCAACACAACTCAAATTGCCCCTAAAGGGGCAAGACAACATAGAAATCAATGCATATAACACAAAAGAAACAATCTATAAGCTTTCCATACCTTAATCACTCCAAAAATCAAGGGAAAAGGGAAGAATGACAACCTTCGAAACTCGTCATATGACAACTTCTATTTCTAATTCTTAGCTCCTCAGCTCGAATCTTTACTCTAGCTATAAAAATTCTACTCCAAGGAAGGATTTGGATGATCTTGTCAATTCAGAAGAAGAGAAGGTTTTCCTTGGTTATAAAACTTGTCTCTCTAAAACTTTTTCCTAAAACTCAGAGAGATGAACTTAAGATGTTCAAATTCTCTAAAAACCTTATATATCTTCCACAGTTCTTGGTCAACTTTGACCTCAACATAGAATAACTCTAAACATCTAAAATTCTAAGATTTCTTTAATCCTTAAAATTTTCAAACGCATAAAAAACAACGTAGCAACACAAAAATGAAAGGTTTTCATTTTGTTTCTCTCAAATTTTAGTTGTTTTTGTTTTGGTCCTTTTCTATTTTGATCTCTATAATTTTCTTGATTTTTTTAATTTATACCCCTTTAATTTTTTTTTTAATTTTTTCATTAGATTTAATTGTTAATATGATGATAAAGATGAAAATGAAAAAATTACAAGAACGAATTTAAAAAACTAAAAACAAAATTACCCTATTTTATAAGGACTAAAATGTTATTTAAGTAAAAAAAATTATTCACAATATACTAAAATAAAATTCTGAATAATAATTCTAATATATATATATATATATATATATATATATATATTATAAAATATACTTTAATTTTAATTTTTATAATTTAATTATGAATAATATTAAAAATTTATCTATACATATATAAAGACGATAATCTTATTCGGTGTACACATTTTTAGATAATTTTATCTTTAAATTTTTAAATAATATAAAATAACAAAAAAATTAACTATCTTTATAAATACAAAACTTAAGCTTGAGACTTTAAAGTTTAAAAATTAATTACAGTACCAGTTAATCTAATAAATATTAATAATTTTTAAATATTTTTATTAATAAAATATAGAGATATAATATCTTAATCAACTAGTATATTATAAAAACAATTTGAGTTAAATTAATATTATACTTTATATTGAAATTTATGAACTTTTAATTGTCCTCAAACTTAACCAGCAGCGTGTGTGGTGCGTAGTAGAAAGGAAATAAACATTAGACAAAACTAAATAACTGTTAAAATACTTGATGTCAACTAATCGAGCACTGACTCCATGGCCCAATGGATAAGGCGCTGGTCTACGGAACCAGAGATTCTGGGTTCGATCCCCAGTGGAGTCGCTGGAGGCTATCTCTTATTTTCCCTGTCTATTATTTTAATTACTATTTCTCTGAATTATGAATGGATCAAATATAGTTATTAGTTATTTCCAATTAACGAAACTAAAATGGCTAAATTAATCATGTGGTGTACAATATTTTTTCTGGTCTATAAATTAAATTAGTTTAATACTGCTACTTTATTTTTAATTATTATTTTTCTGAATTATATTGTATTTTTTTAGTAATATTTCAAAAAGATTAATATGTTTATTTAATTATAATCTCAAAAAAAATTAAATTAATTTTATTTTATTAAATAAATATATTCTTTAGAATTAATTTATCTTATATTTTGACCCGATCTTCAAAAATTGATTGTATTTTTTCTTATGAATTAATCAAAAATGATATTGAGAAACAATTTCTCTTCAATATAAACATAATATTCTCAATGTTTTGAGAGTATCTCTCACACATCTCCTTTTCATACTTTATAAATTATTCTCATTTAAAAACTTACTAGTTCTATTAGTCTAATTATTATTCGCAAGGACGTATTATATCTCAAAAAACTTATATATCACGTGGATAAATATTTAAGGATAGTGTTATCACAACATATTAAATTATTTTTATTTTTACAATTATATAATTATTTAGATAAAAAGAAGACTTTTATTTATGATCGATTCTAAAGATGGATAGCAATGGACAATAATCTTAAAGACTTAGCATAAAAATCTAAGTTTTATGGCAGATGAAGCTAGCCTCCTTGCAAAACCCTAACCCCTATTCAACTCTCTCTTCCACACCCGCCACATCACTCACACCCAATGCCTACACACCCACATCCTCTACCTCGAAACCCTAACAATGGCGATGATGCAAGGCGTGTAGGAGAACACATTGTACATGGGATGGTTAGTGGAGGAGATCCTCAACGCGACATTCATTCTGTTTGGCGACATCAAGGATATGAAGATGCCACCTCCGCCATGGACATGAACAGCACCGAGCTATACAACCACATCCTCAATTCCTCACCTTCAACCATTTGGGTACAACTCATCTGAGGTGTTCCTATTGTCGTCAAAATGATGGCATAGCGAGTTTTCCATATGATAAAAAAAAATGAAAATGAAATGCATTTTTTCGATGGGTCAACGATATGAAATGCATTTTCAAATGGCTTTGTTGCCTTATCTACAAAAGAAGATCATTGTGGAATATTTATAATTTTCTCAAAGCCCCAATTATGTACAAGAGAGAACTCAAAGCCAAAATAAAAAATTATATAGGTTTCTCATAAACAAAAAAAAAAACTGTAATTTGTGAAGCATTTGTCTTGAGAATCATTAAATGGAAATCAAGCTAAAATTATATAGGTTTCTCATAAACAAAAAAAAAATAAAACTATAAGTTGTATGTTCAAATATGTAGGTTCTCCCATGAACAACAAAATCAAAAAATGAATACATCTTCAAATATAAGTTGTATCATAAAATAAAACTTATCAAGCACATCTTCAATCATCCAAATGAATAACACTTGAAGGTTCCACTTCATCTTGAGAGGTTATCTCTACAAAAAAATAAAATACTCTATCATTTTCAAAAATTTAAAATATAAACTAAAAAATATATAGATTTTTAATATAGACTCACCTTGCTCAAATTTATCAAGCTCTTTAGGATCCTCATCAAAAAGTATAGAGAAAGGTGTTCCTTTCAACCAATCTTGGGTGCAAACAAGTACTTCCACTATTTTAGGCGTTAGGCAACTACGATAAGGACTAACCACCCTTCCGCCTGTGCTGAATGCACTTTCTGATGGTACAGTAAAGACGGGAATGGCCAACACCTCGCGAGCCATGTTTGCAAGGATAGGAAATCTAGTTGAGTTGACTTTCCACCAATGTAAAACATCAAGCTCAACTAACTTTGTATAAGGTTCAGGATCTTCTCTCAAATATTTATCAAGCTCTGATATATAATCAAATCTACGTCCAGTAGCTCTTAGGTAGAAACTCATGCCATGAGGATCATCATCTTCATCATCTAGTTGTGATTCTTGTTGGCTACTTTGAGAACCCTCCTCAACACCTTGATATTGTTCATAAAGTGTTTTCAAAGATGACAACAATTTTGATTTCAATTGACTAGCCATATCAGATTCAAATATATAGTCAATGAAGTAATTAACAAAATCCAACTTACTCCTAGGATCAAGCACAACAGCAATCAATAATAAGATATTAATTCCATTAGGATTTCCCCAATATTTGTCATACTTTCCCTTCATCCTCAATGCCATCAACCTTATGCTCACATCATTACTCTCAGAATATTGTCGAATCTTTTTACCAATTCCAAACACCTCCTTCATGTACATATGACTGGTGACATATGAAGTACTAGAAATGCGCATGGTAGAGTCATAGAACATCTTTAAAAATGGTAGAACAAACCTCGCATATTCCCAATCCTCTTCTAGTGGCATACTACCATTACCTTTGGCCATTTCAACACCAAATTTCTTGTCTTGCATATCTAGCAAGACAAAGGCATCTTTGTACTTTAAGCTTGCCTCTAACATTAAGTAAGTTGAATTCCACCTGGTTTCAACATCAAGGCAAACAATACCTTTGTAAGAAATTCCCTCTTGCTCAACACAAGCCTTGAATCTAGCAAATCTAGCTGGAGAAGACTTCACATATTTAACTGCATTTCGAATTTTCAAAATTGAATCTTTGATCTCTTTTAAACCATCCTTCACAATCAAACTCAATATATGTGCACAACAATGCATATGGACATATTCTCCCTTTAAGACAAGACAATTCCATGATAACATCCTCCTTTTAAGATATTGGACCCCAACATCATTTGCTGTAGCATTATCCACAGTGATACTAAGGACCCGCTTCAACTCCCAATTATTCAAACAAGCCTCAACAAGTTTAGCAATGAACTCTCCTGAATGTCTCGTTGTTTGAGAAAAATTCAAAATTTTCTTTTGAAGCTTCCAGTCATTGTCAACAAAGTGCGCTGTCAAACTCATGTAGTTTAGATTTTGGATTGATGTCCATGTGTCTGTAGTTAAGCAAACCCTCCCACATTGTTTTGATAGAAAAAATTTTAACTTTGCTTTTTCTTCTTCATAGAGTTCCCACATTTCACGCCTCAATGTGGTGTGGGATGGGACTTCAAATCGTGGTTGCAAGGACCATACAAAGTCACGAAAGTCATCATCTTCCACAAATCGAAAAGGAAGCTCAGACTTCACAAACATCTTCACCAACTTCATTCGAGATGCATTTTGGTCAAAGTTAGAAATAGTTGGCGAAGGGCCAACACTAACCCTTTCTATAGTTGATGATGAAAGTTTTTGCCTCTTGAATACTTCTCTATTAGGATTTTCTTTGCATCTTATCAAATGATTCCTCATGCCACTTGTCCCAGCCAAATATTTAATCAAATCTCCACAGTAATTGCATTTAGCCTTCTTCTCAGAATAAGGTTTTTGTTTAGTAAAATGTTCCCACATGTTTGACCGACCTTTACTTTGCCCAGTCGATGATGAATCAATACAAGGGGGTACATCATTAATTCTAGAAACATTTGGTGTGAGAGTTTCAATGGTGTTTGGCAATGTAAGTTCCATCTGATAACAAAAAACAAGGATGCAAGAAAAATATATTACTAATTACTACTATATAACACACAATATAAAGGAAAATATATTACCTTTTAATGTTTTGGGCTATATAGGCTGGGATCAAGATAGCTTGTATACAAAATTAAGATGAAATTTTAGGGAAAAAGGGATACCTAGATGAATTTTTATAGAAAAAGTGAAACTTTAAATTCATATGCCTTTTCTGGAGTCAGGTAATCCTAAGTCTTCTCTAATGCTTTCCTAATCTTCAAATTGGTTTCACCATCCAAATTAGTAGTCTACCACCCAAAAATATGAATTAATAAACCGTAGTAACTGTTAAAGAATGTCAAGACCACTCATTTTTTCAAATTGAAATGAATGAATGAACCTCAATGTAGCAGACACCATCTACATTCGTACTAGCTAGGAAAAGCAGATCTGCAGGGAAGAATCCATCTTGCTCAACCTGCAACAAAGAACAAAGTTGCACTTACAGTAAGTATCTGCATCATAAATTGAAATAGCCACAATGAAACCATCACAAGCAGTTCAAGAAAATAAATTTCAGAGGTTCCCAGACTACACACATCTACAAACCATATCAAACTAACATGTACAATTAAAAACTCAGATTCGCAAAAAAAGAATTGTTTAACATGAGAAGAATAAGTTGATTTCCCCAGTAATTATCCTTATAAAATTAAATAAAAGACTCAAACAAACACTCATAATTAGAAGCACACACGCGCAACACATTGATCAAATTCATAGAAAGCTCATGAATGAGGTCCTCATGGTTTCAATGACACTAAAGAAGAAGTAATTGTAAAATGCAAGTCAAGGCCATGCCAGAGAACATAGTGGATGATGGTAGATAAGTGTTTCGTTGGCCTAACACCCAAATCAAACACGCGCAAATAATTTTATGTCGCCATCCTCAACTCCACCCTCACTAGAAATAGCATTATTTTGAACATGTGACTGTGAAGGAAGATTACATTTTCGCATTTACCTTGCAGTGGGTGGTGGCTGGTGTGAGTTAGGGATTTCGGATTCCTAATAGCATGCGTACAAGAGCCAAGCCAACCTGTGTCGTGCCCGTGCGTGCTTTTATTTTTTAATGTGTAGTTACTTATAGTTAACCAAACTGTAACTTAAATAAGTTCAGTTTTTTAAAACTGAATTAAAAAATAGTTTAATTCAGTTTTATTTTAAATAGTTTTAATTTTTTAGTTTAAAATAATTCAGTTATTTAATAGTTTTAGTTAAGTTTAGTTAATTTTGCCCAGCCCTAATCCTCACCTTCAACCATTTGGGTACAACTCATCTGAGGTGTTCCTATTGTCGTCAAAATGATGGCATAGCGAGTTTTCCATATGATAAAAAACAATGAAAATGAAATGCATTTTGTCGGTGGGTCAACGATATGAAATGCATTTTCAAATGGCTTTGTTGCCTTATCTACAAAAGAAGATCATTGTGGAATATTTATAATTTTCTTTGTGTTATGGTTATTGAAAAATATATGTTGACCACGAGACACGTCATTATTGGCAATAAAAATGTTGAAGACTTGAAGTGTGTGCACGTGCTGTTTAAGGGGTAAGGGGTTACATGCATGTGGTTGCATTAATGCATATTTCCCATAAGCACTTATGGAGATCTAGAGGCACTATGCAACAGTGATATCTCCCTTCAATGGTGGAAAAGCTTTGATGAAAATATGGGATTATTTGTCAGAATTTTATTTTTGTGTGTGCATCAGGTTGAGGTATGTATTATATGCCTATTTCTTTTTATTTTGTCTGTGGAGACTAAATCAATTTATGAAAATGAAAAAAGCTACGGTCAAGAGGTGATAATGATAATTATGAGGTATTATTTAGAAAATGATATAAATAATTAATATTTAAGAAATCTCTCCATAGTGAGAAAATTTATTTATTAGTATATTATATTAGCTAGTGTTACTAATTTTTATGAATGAGATGAAACTCACTCTAAAATCAATATAATTATATATGATGGTCTTAGCGTACATCACTTTATGTGGTGTTGAGCATTTTTGTGGTATGTTTTGTGATATTGGTTATATGTGACTATATATTTATTTTGGTGACTATAATATATTTTATTTGCATTTGAGGCAATGCATGATTACATATAAGTTTGATCTATATGACATTACATGAGAAAGAAGCTTAATGTTATGAGGAGATAGTTAGTGTTGATCAAGTACATTAATTAATTAAATGTTTCAATTATATAATAAATGGTGATACCTTGGTATTAGTGATGTGAAGAATTACTTGATAAAATACTTAACATATAGTGTCAGTTTATGTTTAACTAATGTACCAGGAAATAATTAAAAATAATTTTTAGAGGGCATGTGAATTTTATTTTTAAGGTGTATGTGGTGGTGTTAAGGATGAAAATTTATTGGTTAGTTTATGAATTTATTTTGTGGTTTCTAAAATTGTTAGAAAAATTATTGATCTTTCTAAGTGTATTTTTTATGTGTTCAATTAATTTAAATAAGTTATTAAAATTAACAATAAGATGTGTAAAATATTTTGGAAAATCATATATACTTTCACCTTGATTCATTCTCAACATCTCATATTCTCTAACTAGTGTATATTTTCTAGATTTCTTAACATCACTAGTTCCCACATGTGTTAATTACAATGTGTCCCACAATTCCTTAATGATTTGCATTGAGATAATCTAAAGAATTCCCCATGAGATAATGTAGATGTAATAATGTTTTTGGCTCTATAGTCATATTGTGTTATTCTCTTTTCATCATCACTCCACTCACTCTAATATTTTTCTCTCCTTTCACTCTCATCTTTTTCTTTAGTCATAGAAATATATCGACCATTCTCATATGACTATATCAATCAGTGTTTAAAAAACTGGACCGAACCGGCCGGTCGGACCGGTTGGACCGGGAACCGGTGGTCCAGCCGGTCCGAACCTTAAGTTGGATCGGTTATGCAGTCGACCCATTTCAAACCGGATTGAACCGGTCAATTTTCCGGTTCAACCAGTGAACCGGTGGGTCAAACCGGTTCAACCACTTTTTTTTTTTTTTTTAATTTTCTTAAGGGACCATAAACCACAAAAATAATAATGAAAATTGAATCTTTTAATGGAAGAACAAAGATTCTTATTAAATATAACAATGACTACTTGTTCTAATGTATTTGTTTATATAATATACAACTTAAATAACTTTTATAGTATATTATTAATTTTATATTATATATTTAATAATATAATATATATGTGGATATTACATATATTATTTTGTGATATCAATTGCAAGCATATTATATATGTACATATTATTTATATTTTTAATTTGTATTAATATACAGTTTAACATGTAATTTTTTTATATATTTTTTACAAAATAAAAATAAAAATAATTTTAAATAAGATAGAAAAATTGAAATTTAAAATAAGATATGAATTTATTAAAATTTATAAGTATAAAATATATTTAATATGAATATTTTTTAATAAAAATAAATAAAAACCGAGTCATGCGGTTCAACTAGTGACCCATTGATTCAACCTTTGACCCACTGACCCAGTACCTTAACTGGTTCGATGACCGGTCTGGTTTTTAAAACTATGATATCAATAGCTTCAATGAAAATTTCATTCTTATTTTCTAGTAATGATAGTTTTCACCATTAAAACACTTGAGGTCTATGAATAAAGACTCATTCACCATATGAAAGATTATTACCAGTCATTAAAAAAATGATTAACTTTCAAGAACCTTGCTCTAGTTACCAATTGTTAGAAAAATGATTTTATCCAAGAGGGGGGTAAATTAGATATTTAAAAAATTATTTTCAAGATTTTCATTTTTCAAAGCTTTTCTATAAACTTTTCCAAAGAAGTTTATTGATTTAGTTTATATAGGATAGGATGTTAAGATTGATTTTATATTCAAGAACATGCCATGAGTGAATCTTATATGATATGTAAAATTTAGATGTAATAAACTTAACACATTCAAACAATATAAGCAAGAATTCAAATAAGAAGTGTAGGGATAAAGAAAAATCAAACATAAGATTTATACTTGTTTAGCCACTTCCACTATGACTTGCATATAGTTCTCAATCAATCCGATTGAAATTTTTCCACTATCTTTAGATTCAAAGAAGTGAATCGATATCAGAGTAGTTTAGCCTTTCTCTCAAGTTGGATGATGATTCTTGAATCCTTTCTTAAAATTTTCCAAAAGGATCATATGATTCTTTCATAAAGAGAACAAATTTTTATAAAGTCTTTTTTGCAAGGATTATCATAAACATACAATTTTTTCAGTTCTTCTTGATCTCAGTTCAAAAATTGATATTTAAATAACTTTATTTGAAATAATCAATTATTTACATGGATAATTAATTATTTTGTTCTCGGTAAGGTTGAAAACCATTCAAGAACACTTTACTCGATTATTTGATGAGATAATCGATTATTATAGATCATTGACTATGAAATAATCAATTATTACATAGTGATAATCGATTATTACAATGCGTTTCTTAGAATGAGAAAAATAAAGTAAATAGTTGATTATTCTAAGTGGATAATCGATTATTTTGAGTAACAAACTCAAATTCTTGATTTTTCAAGTTGAGAACCAATTTAAAAATCTTTTTCATCATTAATCATTATATAACAAGAGATATATGACTAGGTTACTCACAATGCACAAAGCAAACATGCATATCAAAGCTTAAAAACAAATCAATACAATTTGCACTCTCTTAACTATGAGATACACTCTTTGGAATCATCAAAATATAAACTAAATCTTCATCATGAGCTTGGTCAATAAGTCATAGTGGGTGGTGATCGAAAAAGTTGAGAGAAGGCATGTTCCTTGGTGGAACTCTACCTTTCGCCCAACGAGATGAGCTTCATGCCTAGGGGTGGGTATGCGGACCGGTTCGGCCCGTTTAAGGCCCGGTCCGCGAAGTCCGCATTTTTAACGGGCTGGATAAATCCGGTCCGCGAAATAAATGGACTTATATCTTCAAGTCCGTATCCGGCCCGTGAAGCCCGCGGATAAACGGATAAGTCCGCGGGCCCAATTAAATCTAAATTGTTTAAATGAATATTGACTCAGATTTTGAATTTCTTTTCCTTTATTTAACCTATGAAAACACGAGGAAAAAAAAACATATAAAATGATATAAATATACTTCTAATAATAACATCAAACATTGTAAATAATAAATCAAAGTCTTAAATAAAAAAATTTACACATTCTAAATTTCTAATAGAAATATTTAAGTCTCAATGCCTTTAAAATTTAAAGTCCAAGCATACCAACTATTAACCAAATATTAAAGCCTTACTACCTTAAAACTTTAAAAGTCTTAATACACAACCAAACAAATATAAAACATTTGTAAGTCCAAGTACATCAAAGTCTAAATACCTTAAAACATCAAAGTCTTAATTAATATCTTAAAAACAAACATAAAATATTTGTAAGTCCACATTTAAACGGGTAATCCACGGGCTCGCGGATTAAATCCGCAAAATCCGCGGACTTAACGGGCCGGACCTAAAAAGTCCGTATGATTATACAGATTAAAAAACATGGGCCCGTTATCCGTGAAGTCCGCGGACTTACGGACCGGTCCGCGGACTCAAGTCCATATACCCACCCCTATTCATGCCCAACACGAATGCATGGATGATGAACAACTACCTTTAATTGTGTTCTCTCTTAGATTTAGAATCTTCGTCCAACGAGAAAATGATTTTATGGCTAGTCTATTGGGAAGCTCACCCAACGAGGCATAATTTGCCCAACGAGAGAACCCATAGGGAGTTTTACTCGATTAGCAAGCTATGGTCATCCAACGAGAAGACCCATAAGGAGTTAAAGTCTCCTAGTGAGCTATGGCCACCTAGTGATGAGGTCTAGTGGAGTTTATTCACCTAACGAGCTAGAGCCCACCTGATAAGGAATGGCACAAAGAGTTTTACTCATTGAGGGAGAATAGCCTACCTAGTGATGAGCTCTAAAAAGACTTGGTTGCCCAACAAGATCCCTATTTTGTGAATTTGATATATTCTTGTGCTTTTATAAGAAGTGTTGATGTGAGATGTTGATAGTTGAACATTGTTACATGTTGCTTTATGATGAATAAATCATGTTGTGTAATGTTGAGCTGATATATATCAAGTTGATATATGTTGAAATTGGATTTTGTTTCCAAATGTTTTTATGTAGTATGTTGATTAAGTTGTAATTGAAGTTGAACTATTCTATGTTGATTAATGCATGATACATGTCGTTAAGTTATAAAGTTGAATTTAGGACCATAGGAGGATGAGTTGTTTTATAAGTTGAAAGATCCCACTATGAAGATCTATGTTGTGGTATTCTACGAGCCTAATAAGATGAAAAACCCTTCAAAGATAGAATTGAGTATTGAATTGAAACATTATTTTTGGAAGTTGTCAATTTAGGTTTTTAGTGGATACAATATGAGGGTCAGATAGAACCATACTACTTATGAAGTGACCAATAGAGTAAGGCACAAGGTTAAAACCAAAACCCCTAACTGAGTGTTGAAAAAGAGTGCAATATTTGGAAAGTAATTAGTGGGTTAATTCCATATAGACTTAGTTGATGCACTAATGTTATGGTAGACCCAAACCCAAATTGTCCTATTCCTAATAGTAGCATTGGATTTTCCTAGTTTAAGTAGTGACATTTGAGAAGCTAAAATAGTTGGTGAATTGGCATTGAAATGCCAGATGTTGTGTTGAATTAACTTAAACATAAAAGGTTAGATGTTGTAGTTTGATAGGGTCAAACTATTCACAGTGTTGTAAGAGATCTCTTAGTTTAAATGCATGATGACACATAAAGTTGTTAAGTTATATGTTATGTTGTAAAGTTGTTGGGTTGTGTATTATGTTGTTAAGTTGTTACTGAGATGTAAAGTTTTTAAGTTGTATTATATGTTATGAAGTTGCTTCTTGAGTTAATTATCTGTGTTGTTTGAAATTAAGTTGTTATTGTGGAGAAAAAACTCACACTAGAATAGGGGTTAAATAGTGTGTATCAAATACTCACATGTTTGTACAGTGAAAATAAAATAACTTATCAAACGAAGCACTAGAAAAGAGTTAGATGAAACACTAGTGATTTTTATATTGGTTCACCTTAATTAATGAGACTATGTTCAGTTCTCAATCTAACCATATTAAGTTTCACTAACTTTCACAAAGTTACAAGTATTCTTTTACAAAGCCACTTCTGAAACAATCCTAAGTAGTCTTTGACTTGCTTCTTCAAGCAACTATCAAAGTATTATTTGATCAACAAGCTTCTCTAGGCTTAACACCAAGTATTTTTTCAACCAAGCCTCTCCATGCTCAAACACTAAGAATTTTTTCAAACAAGCCTCTCTAGACTCAATACTAAGTATTCATTCACACAAGCCTCTTTAGGCTCAACCCTTACAACAAAGGTAATGGATGATTACAGAATTGTTTCATCTCTTCTAAACGTGATGTAATCAATAATGAAAGTACAAGTAATCTACAAAGAAATATATACAAGATTTATAATAAATGTTTCATTGTAGTTTTTCTACTTTGTATATTTTTGTATGATTCTCTATACAAATTTCTTGATATGTATCACTTCTATCTATTTTGTTCTATATGTCACTTGCTTCGTTGTTTGAAGACTTGATCCTTTTGTAATAGATTTAGAGAAGATGACTGTTGCAATAAGTTTGAGTTAAACTCATAATTTGCTTCATGAGTTGTATCGTCTGTCTTCTTTGCTAATCTTAGAGATTATTGTTGATGCATTTAATGCGAGCATTATATGCCTTTCAGCAAAGCCTGTATCTCTTATCTAATCTTGTAGGCTACTTATCATTATTTCTTTCTAAAATAAGTATGGCAGAAACAATGTCAACGTAGAGTAGTTAAAGTTAGCATAAAGTAGTCTTTTGCAAAGCCTTTTCTACGATATCTAGGATTTTGCTTTTTATTTTTGACGGATATTTTGTCTTTTCATTCTTTAATAGATTTCAAGAGTTCTAAAGCTTTTTTCTTGTTCGATCTATTAAGAAATAAAACATTTAATGAAACTTAATGTTCGTTTCACTTAGAAGTATACGTTTAATGTATAGAGACTATATGTTTTGCCTGATTTTCTTCATCTTATAGACGATATATATTTTTCACATTTCGTCTGATATGGTATATCTTTATAGATATTTAACTTTGCTCAAAAGAAAATTTTTCATTTGTTATCATTAAAACTTGAGTGATCCAAAATTGTCTTTTGACTTAACAATTATATTATTTCTTAGTTGAAGTTGATGATGTTTATATAGTTAGCCCATTGCTTGCTATCTTATATGTTGAATCATTTTACACATATTTACCTTTGTTTTTTTATGTGTTAGACTACTATGATCATACTTGGTATGTGAGAAAGTCAAGATTAGGGTGGGGGGTGAGCACATTGGTTGGCCATTCAAGAAATGGTGCTTTTGTGGAGTTTGTTCTAATACAACTATGAATACGTTAATGTTTGACTGACACTTAGGGATTTATAATTTATAGTACTAATTTTTGTTTTATATATGCATAGGGATTGTTGTAACCCCATAAAGAGGTTCATGTTTCTGGACCACTAATATAACTTTATTTCTTACCATTTTACTTTTCTCGTCAAATTTGTTTTCGGACACTCATTTGGTTCCTATGATGTTTTGGCTTTGGAAGAAACGTCCATACTTGGTTTCTCTCAAACTGATGAAGTTCTTCTTTCATTGCCAAAATCCAATCATTATCCTTGATTGCTTCCTCTATAATATGTTAGGCTCAATTTATGATACTAAGGCGTAGGGTGCATTATCTTTGAAGACATACTTAGTTTTGATTCCTTCAGCTTTATCTTTAAGGATCTGGTCTCAAGGATGGTAGGTCATAAACTTTCAATCTTTATGAGGCTTGACAGTATTGCCTTCGTTCAGTCTAAATTCCTTTTCTGGCTCTAACCGCAAATATATAAAATGTTCTTCAAGATTTGATAGTCTATCAAATCTTGAAACCTTATATAGATTGATTATTCCACTACAAAAATTTTAGAGTTGAAAACTCTATAACAAACTAGTATTTTAGTATATAATGCTTATAACTAAAATTTAAAATAAGTTAGGTATACAAATAAATACTATGTTTATATAAAATTATATTTAAAATTTAAATAAATAGATATTTTTAAATATATAAATTATATTTTAGATTTATGATAAATAATTTATATTGTAGGATAATATTATTTTTTATTTATTTATAAATTATTTAAAAATATTAAATTCAATTCATAAATAATTATAATAAATAAAAATCAAATTAAATATACTATTAAAAAAATCTTTAAAAATTCTCTTGCCAAAGAAAAACTTTTAAAAAAACTTTCACATAAAATAACTATTCATATTTTACACACAAGAATTGATTGAATGCATATTTTTTTCTTCTAAAAATAAATTAAAATACTTAAAAAAATTTACAATAATTCACACATTATTCAATTGAGTAAACTCCTTGATAAAGACGCTTAAATTTAAAAAATAAAAACACGATGTGAGAAGATACAATATAAGAAAAAAAATCGAAAAACCATTTCCGTCGAAGAACACATATTTGTCGTAACGCAAAACAAAAAAATAAAATAATCTTATGTATCGATATTTCCTCATTCCATTGTCCTCACCTCATCACTCATTCTTGGCTTCTCCTTTTTCAAAAAGCTACCAAATTAATATATATCTATTATAAAAAGTACTAGAAATATGTAATTATTTTTAGTCTCTAATTTTTAATAAATTATTATATCTCTCAAATATATATATTTTTAATATATTTTTTAAATAATTATACATAATCTTTTAATATTTTAATTATATATAACTATTAAAGATACATGATTTTTTTTTTTTGTTCGTCTCAAATATATATATTTAACGCAGCTGCATACACAAGGCAAGATTTGAACCCCTGACCTTGGTTAAGCGTAGATCAACCCCTACCGCTGAACCACACGCTTGAGGTTTAAAGACACATCATCTAATTTAACTAATGAATATCTAGTTTCATATTTGTTTTAATCATTGAATAATAGTATGAGGCAGTTGATAAACACGAGCCTGTGGGCCCAACGAAAGCAACCTCTAATGCTAGCTGAGCCACGATATGGGACATTGGACTGGCCCAATGGGCCCACACATCCAAACCCAAAACACAACCATAGAGATTAGAGAGAGAGAAGAAAGTATTAAGTAACCAATGAGGGTGCAGCATTTGATAGACTCTCTCAGAGCCACTACTTTAGATACACACGCGTACACGTGTCGACCCTGCGCCTCACTCCTCCTCCACTCGTGAACCCCTCGCGTGACGTCACGTGCGCTCTCTCTCTCACTACTCACTACTCAATACTCCCTCCGTCGCCGTTTTACCCAAAACTTTGAAACCTCTTCTCTTTCAAAACTCTCTTCTCTTTCTCCGCTTTGCGTCACTGTTATGAGCGAGTCCTCCGCGGCGACGTCGTTTCGCCTGCGTCTGATTGGTTTCATGCTCGCGTTTTTGTGCTGATTTTCTCTGTGAAATCTTCTCGGGGTTTCTCGGCGATGAGTGAAATAATTCGTTCTCTTGTGTTTGATTCCGCGTTTCGCTTTTTTAACCGTTGTGCTGCGCATGTAAGAAATGTTTGATTGGAACGACGAAGAGGTTAGTTAGTTTTTCAAATTTTCCTATTGTTTGTGGTAATTAATTTGATATTTGATATATACGTATTTTGGTTTGTTAGGTTTTTTTAATAAACGTGCTTAGGTTATTGTTATTGTATAATAATTTTTAGAAACATTCCTTTGGGGTGTGTTTTCGTGGTTTGAGAGTTGAGTATGGAATGATTATACGAAATTGAAATTAAGGTGAAAATGTTGTCTTGTGTTGTTGCAATTTTTTTTTAGCTTTGTTGTGAAATTCTTGTAATAAAATACAATGTTTATGCAATGGTTGTTGAAAATTAAATATTGGGTACTTTGACCAACGGTTGGTCTCATTTGTTGTGCTGTGTCTTAGAGGTTCAAATCTGAGCTATAAGGAAAGAGAAAAGACTTTGGCTTCTGTAAACTGCTATGGCCATTGCAGCTACAAAAAAGTGAAGTGACAGAAAGCTTTCTTACAGAGTTGCCATAGTATTTACTTCATTACTTGTGTCTATGAATTTCTCTATCGGTAGCATCTGAAGTCTTTTATCTTTCTTGTTGGGTTTTGCCTCATCAATATTTCTTATACGTTTTACAATGGATTGTTTTCAGCTTGCTAACATTGTATGGGGTGAGGAGGGCGAGACTGATGATCATATTGTGCCTTATCCAGAGGCAAGTGAAGATCTTCGTGACAAGAAAGGATGGAATCAAGAAGATTCTGTCACTAAACTGATTGAGCAGAAGACAATAGAGGCTAAAGCTGAAATTCATCAAGGAAAGCAAGGAAGCAGTTCCAAACTTGATATCATTGAGGGACAATCTCCCACAGAATCTGGAACAAAGTCATGGAACGACTTATCTTTATCCAGTGCAGCTAAAACTGATCAGGGTTCCCTGGGTGCTGAAGTATCTAAAAATTTAGGTGAAATTAGCAAATTTATTTCAGCAAAGAGGTTGCTTATTGGTGGAATTATGAGTAAACTAGATAACATTTATGTCAGTGTGTTTGCTTGTTTGTGAAGATGTATGTCTTTTGGTTTCTTCTGTGTTCATCATTATATGAAAAACAGTAAACATGTATAGTATGTTGTTATAGTTTATCACTTCTAATTATTTATATTTGTGACAGAAGAGTCTACACAGATAGAAAAGGACGAAGAGAAGCAAGGTGATTTTGCCAACTATGCCTGGGATAACATCGGAAGCTTTGATGACCTTGATCGAATTTTCAGGTAAAGTATATTATCTGTACTATTCTTATGTGGTACATGCATTTTCGGAGGTAATAGTTAACTTGACTCTAATTAGATATTTTCTGAACTTGACCAGTAATCATAATGGATAAAACTCCTCTCTTTCTGAAAACTTGTGTTACAACTGCTTTCTCATGGATCAATCTGAGTATAAGTGCTCTTAGCCCTGTTTCTTTCAAACTCAGATGGAGCCATGTCTGCATCTATGCACAGTTGTAGTGGCAATAAGAGTGTCTAGGTAACATTAAAAATGAAAAGAGGAATTCTGGAAATAATATATAGGGAGTAAGTTCCACTAAATAGGCACTGGGACCCACATATTTAGCAAGTTCCACATTAATTTCACCCAACAATAAAGATAGTTAGAAAAAATGTACTATAGTTTGTTGGTAACATTTACAACATGAAAAAAGGATGATGTTACGATGTCAAATTTATGAAAATCTCCTGTTCTTCACTCATTGAGCATTTTCATGCTGCCAACTTTTGATATTGTTTATAGGTATTTTATAGTTCCTTGCATTAATTATATTGCATACATGATGAATACCATTGAACATAAGTGCTAACGTTCCTATTTAACACTAAATATTTATTGAACTACATCTGTCCTTATACTCAGTTCTGTGAGCTTTCATTGTTTACAATGGTATACGTCTGACTGAATATTCTCACAAGTGATGATCTTGCAGCAATGATGACCCTATATTTGGCAATGTAAGTCTCGAGAATTCTGATGAGCTGTGGTCTTCCAAAGATGTCAGTAGCAGTACAGTACCAATACTCTTGGAAGCACCAAGCCCAGCAAGTGCTTTAAGGAACAGATCTGAGCCTTTGGAAATTAAAGCAGAATATGCTCAACAGAATGATCAATCATTTTCCCCCAGATTTAAGAGGATCAGTGATTCTTCATCTCATCATGATATTCAGAATGCTCCTGCAAACACATACAATGTAGGGTATGCAAGAGATAGAGTTATCCCTCCTGAAAAGGAGCAGCAGGTATGTCTTACCATATTGGAGAATGACCAGTGATGTAAAATGGAAACAAAGACTCAAAACCACTCAATTGAAATTTTCAATATTTTGATATCAATAATAAGCTGATATCATAAGATAAATTACATGTTTTTTAAGGGATACTCAAAGACTCTTAATCTTCAAAGTTCAGCATGTGAGGCAACCCAAACTTAAGCCTCAAGGAATCCTTGTCCTAATCCTAATATAAGTAAAAGATATTATAACTTGGGATACGATACCCCAAGACCCAAACAAATAAACCCAAAATTCTGAATTTTTTAATAAATGATAATCCCTAACTCCTCAATTACAATCCCTAAGTCACAGCTTAAGTTGCACATAAACTACTATTTCCTTAAAAATTATCTTGTTGTCTTAACCTGCTTCAATACTATCTTGTTTATTACATTTTATCTAGTTGACTAATGAAATTACTTAATTCAACTTCTTACCCTACAAACTAATCAGGATATGGTAGGGAGGACCACTCCTGTGACCTCAACCTTAGCTTCTGAAAATGTTCCAACTGCAAAAGGACTTACTGTTAAGGTATAGCTCAAATTATTTTAGAAAAGTATAATGGTAGTGTTTGATAATTGTTTCCTGGTTTGATATATATTGCTGATCCCAACTAGCGGGAAAAAGATTTTGGTTATTGTGTTTCTATTATCTAATTTACAGACTTATTTAATGTTATCTTTAGCTTTGTTTGAATAAAGCATTGGATGTATGGAATGCATGAGTTCGGGTTAGTATCTAATAGCTGATGAGGGTTTGCTCAACTGGTAGGATCAAACTTCATCAACACGAAGGTTTAAAGGTGTTCAATTCCTATTATCAGTCCTTCGTTGGTAGGTTATTTGTAAGCCTTAATTGAGGCTTGTGGCTTACTTGACCTCTGCATGGAGCAGCCCCCCCCAGTCTAATAAAATAGTAAAAATACTCTGGATATATATAATAAGATCTTAAAAATTCTCAGCTGTTTTGATTAATTATTATTAGCTTCAAAATTCGAAATCGGTA
Source organism: Cajanus cajan (assembly GCF_000230855.2). Classification (NCBI taxonomy): domain Eukaryota; kingdom Viridiplantae; phylum Streptophyta; class Magnoliopsida; order Fabales; family Fabaceae; genus Cajanus; species Cajanus cajan. The sequence goes on along the minus strand of NC_138524.1, from coordinate 54,595,919 downwards.
ATTTGAAATTACAGCTAAAAAATGGAATTTACGAAATTCCTTCTATTTATTCTTTCCGTTGGTTTTGTTTTCATTTCCACGGTCCATTTTTTCCATGTCCTTTCTGTGCTTACATCTCACTGAGCCTTGTTTCCTTACTCAACTGCGGAAGTAAATCATTTACTCACATCAACAGAACCTTGCTGGCTCAATGGTGCTTCATGCTCAAGTTCATGGATAAGCTCAAGGGAAGGTAATAGGAATGGACTCAGGAAAAGAGAAAAGAATTCTGAAATTTTCTTTAATGGAATAATAAAATACTGCAGAGTTCATAAAAAAGGAAAAATGGAGCACTGCTCCTTACGATGGAATTCCTGGAAATAGAAAAGGAAGCTAACTCCAGAGAAGGACCACCTCCTTGCTCTTGTAACCACCCAAACCAATATCGCCCAAAAAAGACTACCTCCCCTCTCTCCTCTAATACTCATTCTCATGATTACCACAGATTCCACACATTGTCTCCTTACCACTCACTCTTCTCCACGTGTCCCTTTCTGTTACTCTATCTTTCTTTCACATCCCTTCCCACTCATTTTTGTGTCTTCCGTCATTCATCCCTCTCATCCCCCTGAAGGTGCTGACTTGGAGGCCCATTTTCCTTTTATTTGCCTTGCTCTCCTTCCTTTCTATTCTTCTTTTATTACTTATCTTAAAGGGGCCTATCAGAAGGTACCCAGATATGCTATGCATTTTTCATCAACAGTGAAGGCCTTCAGTTTATGTTGGGTCTTCTGGACATTTTATTCTTGGGAAAACTTGTTCTATGGATGTATCTACTGTATCCTTTAATGTTATTACATTTGAACTGTGCCTTTTGTTTGTACTTGATACTTCAAATGATTTTGTTGTTGAAGAACATGGCGGTGCTCATTGTCTTGAGGGTGATGCTGTAATTTTGCTTTTGTTTTGCATTTAGAAGTCATGTGCCCATTTTTCAAATGGTCTTGCACCACTGCTTTGTAATCCTTGATCATAAACACCCTAGACTAGTGAAATTTTTGCCACTAGCTTAGCTAGACAAGTTAGTCATTTGTTACCTTTCTTTTACCACCCTTGCAGCTTCTTAAACAATGCAAATATCTATTGGTAAATTTAATATTCCAAACAAGGAATTTTATGAATGAAAATATTTTATTGATGACTTGGACTTTACTACCTCCTATTTTAGTTTCATGCTCACAGTTGAACATTTTAGAGATGTGTAGGCAGCATAAGGCTTTATGTCCAATCTATTTTGTGCTTTGTGAGGTCAGAGATTAGTGGTTACTGGTTACGTGTTCCTTCACTGCTAAGTTACTTGGAAATTTGGAATATGTTTGTTGGCATTTTTAGGAGCAAATGATTTTTACATGGAGGATGTGTTTCTTGGTTTGAATTGTTTATTTTCTGTCTGCTCTTTTTATAGAACTACACATCTGTTGTGTCTTTCTATCCTATGTGAATGTTTTTTGTTTATCAATGTTTTCATAGGTTTCTTACTTTCCTCAGCGTGACTATGTGCTGCCTGTGGAAGTCATCTTTTTTCCTTCTCAAAGTAAACAAACTGTTTAATCTTTTAGTTGTTATTCAGGATTTTGGGCAAAAGAATCAGTTCAAAGCTCGGAAAAAATCACAAGGTAAACAAGAGGGAAAAACATTGCAGGAGTTTTATAGTAGCTGGTCTCCTTCATCAACCACATCTGGAAAATTTCAGAATCAGCTGGTGTCTTCTGTCATACAGTCTTCTCCCTCTTCAATTCTTGGGCAACAGAACCAGCTTCAAGGACCTGAAACACTATACCAGGACATAACCAATACATATGTGACATCTCCTGCGTATGGGAGCCTTACAAATACATATCCGTCTATCAGTTCTATGTCAATGCTACCACAGGCACAGTCAGGAGTTCTTATGCAACAGCATCTGCTTTCTGGGTATGAAGCGTCACTTGGTGTAATGAATCCTGTGAGCAAGCCTGTGGACTTAGTCAAGCCTCTCATTATGACTCCCCAGGAAAAAATTGAAAAGTTGAGGAGGCGGCAGCAAATGCAGGCAATGCTTGCTATTCAGAAACAACAGCAAGAATTTGGCCATCAAATTCCTAGCAATAATAAATCTATGAATAAAAAATGTGACATAGAAATGCATAGTCAAGTTTGTGATGGGGCAGATCCTGAGATTGAAGATTTAAGAACTCTTCCAGCTCTAGATCCACCAACTGAGCAAGATGATTCTAATACAATCTCCTCGGCAATTGATGATCATTTTGTTGAAGACACTGTGCTGTACATGCTTCAGGATATTATATCAAAGGTGAGGTTGAGTCATAATGGTTTAAGCTGTGTTGTATAGTTTTTTTCTTCTATATTAATGCAGCATAGCTACAGTCCTGATGCAAACTTTTTCTACAGTTAGATGTCAAAATAAGACTCTGCATCAGGGATAGCTTGTTCCGGTTGGCACAAAATGCAATGCAGAGGAATTATGCTAGTGATACAAGCAGTGCAAACAACTGTAGCACAGAAGAACATAAAGTTGTTGCAAGAGAAGAAAGAAGTAGCCAAAACAGGTTTGGAAAACTATTAAGAAGCATAGCTACTTTAATTTCATGACTTGTTTATTTACATTCATCTCATCGGTCAAGCTCTTATTTTTGAAAGTTAAGCATCATTCTTTCTTCATTTCTAGTGGATAAATTCAGAATTTTAAGAACAATTTATCTGAGGAAAGTAATTGGAAATATGATGGGATACTGGATTTTGTGCCTGAGTCAAATAATGTGGCTGGAAAGGAAAAGAATCAACTATTCGATTCAAGTCCAGTGAAACCAAAGGTTTGGATGGTTTACTTCCAGAGGCAGAAAGATGGGAGAGCGGGCGGAAATTATTAGATGATGCTGAGGTGTCAAGTTTCTTAGGAGTGGAGTGGAGAAAGATTGAGGTAGTTCCAAGGGAAAAGAAAGTTGTTATTGTGAGGGGACTAGAGGAGCCATGAGCTCTGGTTTATGAGAGATATTTCTGACTTTCTGTATTGAGTTTCATTTTTGCTCAAATTTTGGTACCAATATACACTTTTTATTTATTTATTTTTTTTTATTTTTTATTTTTTTAATATTATGTACCTCTCATTGGGTCTGACTTACCAGTTGTTTCAATTCCTCATGCCGATTGTGCCTAAGATGGAAGATAAGGTTGAGGTGTTGGAACTTTAAAGCTATGGTTGCTACGCTGGAGGATTCAGTTCAGGGTTCCATGGTGGATGTAGTTCCCTAGGAGGTGGATGTTTTATGTTTTTGAGTGGTGGTGTTAACTTGGATCAGTTTTGTATGGCCACAAAGAAGGTCGATGTTTCATGGTGATGATGACCCTGTGGACTGGATTACAAGTGGAGACCTATTTTGAGGTTAAAGGCACTTCAAAGGATATCAAGGTGAAGCTTTCCCATTGAAGTATGGATGGTCACACGATTCATTGGTTCAATTTGTTGAGGAAAACTGCAGAGGTGAGGACCATGTTACATAGTTGAAGCTGAAGTGTGATTTAATTGATCGTTATGGAGGGAGATGCTATGATATCTGTTTGAGCCTTTGAGGAACTATGGGATTTTCATTGGAAAGTGTTGATGAAAACATTGCAGAATTTGAACTCCCCATCCTAAGTTAGTCAGTTAATACAAGAGAAATATCTTTGATATTTCATGGGTGGTTACACCTCGACATCTACATACAGGTTAGGACATTTAATCCTCAAACAAGGTCGCACATGATGAAGGTATAGGTCACTAGCTCAGGCTATTGAACGGGAAATAATTGGAGATGAAGAAGAGAGGAACATGTCAGTCTCACATGGTCAAAATGGTTCATTTATCATTTGGGCCCTCTTACAATAGTTTCAGGTTCAACTAGGGTCAAAAGAATTGGAGCCTCCAAACTTTATGGGTAACCTGAGTTCTATGAATAGAGGAATAGGTGTATCTTCATCTGGTTCAGGTCTTGTTGCTTCAACTATCCAAAAGAATTGAAGATATCACTCCACTTGATTAAGTTTTAAGTATTCGGGATCTAATATTACAAAATAAGAGAAAAAATGATGCTATGCACAATACAAATTGAGTGGTTAAAATGGAGAAAGGTACTATTCATGACTGAAAAATGCCTATCAAGCTCAAAGATAAGTTTTATCATACAACTATAAGTTCCTCCATTGTCTGTGGTAGTGACTGTTGAGCTCTAAAGAAACAACACGAGAAAAATTGAGAGTAGCAGAAATGATATTGTGAAGATGGACATATGGCTACACAGGAAAGGGTAGGATACAAAATCGATACATTTAAAGAGATATTAGTGTGTCACTGATGGAGAAAAAGATGACATAAAACCAGGAGAGAAAATAAAATCAGATAAGGTTTGTAAAAGAATACAGTTTCCTTTTCTTTGTGATATTAGAAATATGTAACAAATGATGAAGTGCTAAGGAAATTATAGGGTTAAAATAGGGAGATATGTGGAATCAAAATTGCAAATTGAAAGACCTTGACCATCGCCAACATAAATCTGATTTGGGCCCTTGAATGGGGTTAGCTGCTGGATCACGTGAAAAGAGGCACTAGAGGCACAATATCATGTTTGGTTGGCTTCATTGCCTGAGTTGGCAATAAAAGCCCGAGGTGAACAATATTGTTGAGGTAAGTGCTGTGGCATCTTCTGAGAATTCAGATGTTGTGGACTTGTGGCATGTAGGGGTGACCTTGACCAGTGTTAATATAAGATGCTGAAGGCCATGCTGAGGAAGTTGATAAGAACCTTGGGAGAACCACACCAGAAAAGCTAGTTGTTGTGGTTGGAGAGCTTAAGGCCTTATTAACCCCACACTGAAATCCCATACTTCCAGTCTAGGACTCAAGTCTCATACCTTGTAATTGGTCCCTAACATCCCACTATGCTTTGTAGCCTCGGTGCCTATGCAGTCTGGCTGTACACTAGCCCTGGGTATGCCCAAAGGCTCAATCCTCTAACAAATGACAAGATATCCCTCGTTTTCCGCCTCTTCTCTTTTTTATTGGCAATCCACGATTATTTTTTATCTCACCCAACTAGCTAAAAAATATCAACAATTACTAACAGAAAAAACAAACTTTCCAATTACTAATAGATTGACAACTAAGTAAGTGACTAACAGGCTATCAAACAGAAACATTTTGACCTGGGGGTGTGGTGGGTTGAAATTGCTGGTCAAAACGATGATAACAGACAGTTGCTGTGACAGTGAGACCAAACTTGAGAGACACATTTGGATCCAACCAAGGAGGATTTTTTCTTGTTGCTCCCATGCAAGAAATGCTGGGTTGATGTGATCCAAGTCTCAAATAGAGAAACTAGGGTGGGATTTGGCATAGCAGGAAAATGTTGCATTTATGTGCCTTAATGACAGGTTCCAGCTGTTAGTGCCATAGCAGATTATTTATTTATCTTGGAGTTTCTCTTTGATTTGATGCAAGAACGACACAGGAGCCAAAAGATTAATAGAATATATATTTGACTTTAATGGCTCATGAACTAGGCTAAGTAAATTGCTGGTTTTAATTTTGTTGAAATGAGATGTATACTTGTCTTAAAACTGATTATATAATTATGACTTTAATAGGGGTGTCTGTCCTGGTTAACCATATTAAAGACGATCGTACTGTCCCCACTAATCAATTGGCCTTCTGGTTATTGAATATCATGATCATGATTTGCTTTCTGAGACACTAACTTTTCCGTGTATGAACCATATCACAGATGTACTGGGAATGGGATTGCTGATGTTGAAACGAAGACAAATCCCATTGATCGAACTGTGGCTCATTTGCTCTTTCATAGGCCTTTGGAGTTGACTCGGAATTATCCTGACAAACTGGAATCACCTATTTCTGCTAAGATGCAATTTGAAAGCAAAGGAACTAACCTAGAGAACTTTCTCATGGGGTGCTTGCCAGATGAGGACTTGAACAGTAATCAACAATTTTCTCACCAAGGGCTTAAGAATTCTTGCTGTGTGTTTGAGACCCTGTCCAAGGACCAATTTAAAAACAATGATTGCATAGATACTTCGGAGAATGCTTCTAACAATGAGCTTGCTGATGCTGGAGATCAGGTGCTTGAAGCCTCTCAATGAAGAAAAAAGTTCCCCAGGAATGCGAGGGTAATTCCTTCCTTTATTATTTCACTGATTATTGCTATGCTTTGGTCATTTGATTGATTATATATGGATTTGCTGGTAATGCAAATGTTCTCTGTAATTGTCAACTGTCTGGATCAAAATCAAGGCAACCGTTAAAGTCTACCATGACAGAATCCTGATCACCTGTTTCACGCATGCATGTAATCAATAATATTTATGTTTCTTATGTCAAAACCTTTGACAGTATGTATCTCGGCATATGAACTTACTCATTTTGGTGAGTGTCGAATTATGTTAATAATGACTCAGATTTGTGTAGTAGTAGTAATGCCACTCATGTCAAAGACTACGTCAGATTTGTGTTGTAGTGATACCCCAGTCAAATAGTCAAGTCTTGGCCTCATTGGTTTGGACTAAATGGTGTGTTGTATTTCTGTATAGCTTGCACCTTTCCTCTGTTACATAATTATTTATTTATTTATTTATTTTTATTTTTATTTTTTTTAGAGGGGCACGATATTTTAGGGATGCTTAGGTCATCTAGCCTTCCTACAACTTTTTGTGTATATGACATACTCACACCAAAGTTAGAGTCCTTGTTATGTGGGTTTAATGCATACTAACTGAACTTAGAATCTTTTCATCTCATCATGACCAATTGTTCTCTAAATCTTAGAGGTGTTGGTTAACAATTTGTTTTTCTTGTTAGCTTGAGTTTTAATGAAACAGAAGAAAATTCAATGTGTGACCCAAAAAGGTAACACATGGTAAAAATAAATAGTTCAATTTAATTTTTTGGCCAATGGTATAAAAAGTTTTTAACGGTGCTTTGATCATATCCTAACATAGATGAAATCACATAATTGAAGATTGAAGTAAAACCCAATTGAATAGAAGAAAATGTGTATGTTATGATGCCTTTTATTTTTAATGCTTTCTTTTGTTTTGCTTGTACACTCTTCTTACTTCATCATTCATATTATGCCCATCCTCATTCACATTGTGCATTTTCTATTCTTTATTGTTTGAGGGCTTGACCTTTATATAGTAGCTTCAAAGAAGATAATCGTTGCAGCAACGTTCAAATTTAAATGTTCATGTTTCTTCATGTGTTGCTTTGTCTTTTTGACTGATCATAAGGATTATCGTTGATGTGTTTAATGCAAACATTAGTTGTTGATTAGAGATACATGTATCCCTTATCTGATCTAAGCAACTACTTATCATTTTTTTCTTTTATTTTCTGAGTGTCGTAGAGTGGTGTTAACACAAAGCAGTTGGGGCTGGTGCAAAATAGTCTTTTTTAGTGTCTTGTCTGTGATATTCGGGATTTTCTCTTTCTATCCTGACAATAATTTGACATTCTCTTTTTGAAAGCTTTCATTTTTATTGAGGAAGATTTTCATTTGATCCATTAAGGAATAAAGTACTAATTTTTCTTAAAGAATAATCCGTCTCTTTAACGAGAAATAAATATAGTATTAATCCAAATCTTGCACTTTGTCTAGTGCACTTCGTCTTACAGATGAAATATAACATCTGTTTCGTCTAAAATAGTTTCTTTTAGAGAAACTCGTGACTTCTTATTATTGTCATAAAAGGTGTTTTTATAAAACTTTAATCTGTTTAAAAAAATTGTTTATCATAAAAAATTATAACACCTTAAGAGATTCAAGATTGTCTTTTGATTCTTTAGACTTCTTTTTGATCTACAATTAGGGAAAACCCCTAGTACATAAGAACACAACATATATAGGATTAGGGCCAATCCCACTACTCGATATACAAATTTACACCTATAATAAGGTTTTTCACCCCTTACCTGGATAAGCTTAAGATGATGGATGCACGATTCTTGAGTGATTTCCTTCCTTTTGTTCTCCAAGCTCTAAAGCACGTACATGAAAATAGAGACATAAAAAGAGTTTGGTTAGAAAACTCCTCTTTTAAAAATTGTAGTTTCCTTTTAACCTTCTAGTTAAACATATTAACCCCAATTATCCTGAAGATCCATTCCCTTTTTAATAAAATTTTATGTTATTTTTTTAATAAAATATCATATAATATATTTTAAAACATATTACATAATTAAAATAAATATTTAAAAGTCCTATTAATAAAATAAAAATATCAAAATTATTAATAAAATACTTATATTATATGAAAAAGAGGTATTATATATTATGTGTTATGGCTCTAATACCATTTTAACAACCCTTATATTTGACTTTTTAATGACTCCACTTCACGACATTTCACATAGTGACACTTCACACAATTTCTTGTTGGTCAGAATCTTTCATAAGTCAGAATCTTCCATGGGTAGCCCTTTCTGAGATGTCAAATTAGAGGGGTGTTAAGGTAACTATAGGGTAACTATGGGGTAGCATGATTGATCCTCAGTCCCTAGGTTCTATGTGTGCATATAGGTGAGTGATTAAACCTGAACCTTATATGAATTGGCAATGTGTGAATGTTGTAATTAAAATAAAATGTGTATGTTATATATGCTTATGTTGTGACAATGATGTGATTGTGAATCTGTGAGTGCCTATGGGTTCCCGAAGGAACCTTAAGGATGCATCTAAACCCTTGATTGGGAAGTGAATTGAAATAATTATAATTGTATGATTAAAATGGGGATTACTTAAATTATAAATACCCCTTTAACAATTTAAAATCGTAAAACTCATAGAACTCATCTCTGTGTTAATTCGTAGAGTGTGCCTGATCAGGCACACCTTGATTTTGGACTTAACTTTCATGTGTGTATATGCATGTGAGTTGTGTATATTTGATCTTTTCTATAAATCTATACTCATTGTAAATTTTGAAAGTATTGATGATTCATGATTTTGTTTTGATTCCTTAGGATTACTTTATGCATGTGAACCAATTATTTGATAATCTTTATGAACTAATGATTGAGATAAGAATTATGTGCATAATTTGAAAATTGAGAATCTATGTGATGTTGATGTGAACCTATGAAATTGAGAGATATGTGATTTACAATATGTGTAAGTGATTATGTGAATAAACCTAAGTATATCTTAGGAGTGTGGTTTGGGTGGATGGCCTAGCATTAATGTGACTAATATGATGAGAAACAATTTATGTGTATTGTAAATGTGATTAACATGACAATGTATAGAGTTTGCATGACATACATCATGTGCATCATGTGTTTTTGTGATGAATATGATGCATAATACACTGCTAGGGAAGGTCCCCTTGTGTAAAAGTTTAGGGATTAGTCCTTAGGAATAGTTTTGTTTTGGAAGCCCCAGTCTCACCCATTGTGTGCATGAGGCGTATTGTGCTCAACTCAATTATCTTGACGAGACCCTATTAGTATGTCCTTCTAGTGAGAGTGTTGTGATAGCTTGACCTGACATGTACTTCTAGACTATTCATCCTTTGGACAGGGATAAAGTGCTTTATAGGTGCCATATGCATAGTTAGAAAAAGGCTAGTCATTACATAATCATAACATGTATTTGAATTATAATGTGGTTTATGTTGTAATGTGCTAAAATGTGAACTATGGAGTAGTGTTTTGATTGTCATTCTATATTTGTATCTGGATCGAATAACGTCATTAATATTTTGTTTAAGTATTTTTGTTTGTGTGTGACTAATTGACCTTATTCTACACCAGTAACTAGAGTGTGTAATGTTCTCACTCTCTTATTTTTCTTGTGTTTTCTTTCTATGTGTCTTTGTAAGAGACTTTCTTTTTGGGGGAATTTAGTTGATGGAAGGGAAAGCTATGATACTTGTGTTATTGGGGATTTTGGAATGTTATAGGAAATATAACTTATTTCTTTAAACACATTTCCTTAATTTTGTAATAGTTAGATATTTAGTTTTTGAATTTGAAAGTGTGATACCTTTTACCTTTATTTGGAATTATTCAATATAATATTCTTTTTAGAAAATTTTATTTTATAGTATTATGCATGAGAAATAGAGGGTGTTACATTTAGTGGTATCAGAGTCGGGTTGATACAAACCAAACTTGTGTATGATTGTGTTTTCATGTCTACTCTAATTTGTGTTTTGTTGTGTGTTGTAATATGATTGTTTTCCTTGATTCTTATGATTGCTTGTTTTGATACTTCTTATGTAAGAAGTAGTGGTTGTGGGTGGTGTTGTTCGTGTTGCAAGCATAGGTACGAGTAGCGATATATGACACTTTATGTTAATCAACTACAAACTGCTAGAAAATCCTTTTTCATGTGATGTTGAGCCTCTAAAATTTGATGTTTTAATCCAAGATAGTTGTTTCATGAAAAAACCTATTTTGTTATCTTTGATTCTTGTACAACTTATTTCTTCATGTTCCCTATTAGCTTGTAAAAACTTTCAATTGTTTGTAGTGCTGATTTTTCTAGCTATTATAGAATAAATTACACGTCAAGTCATACCTATATAGCAATTACAACATTTCAAAATTTGTAATAAAATTTTATATAAAAAAATTTATATTATCTATAATATAAATTGTTAAAACCTTACTAGGTAAAAACCACACCATAATCATATTTTCATTCATAAAGAAACTATACCATAGTTATATATTCATCCACAAAGTGATTGAAACCATATACAACTATCATGAAGAAAAAGTCTTATTTTAATACAATTTTTTTCCTTCTCATTTATACTAATAGGTTTACATCCCAGTTTGGTATAGATTTACTATTGGGTTAACGTGATTGGCTGTGAGTAAATAGAAAGTAACTACTATTTGACCATCTATAATAACAAGAGTTTGCTAGGTTGGTGAAAATACAAATGATGATACTCCTATGCCCTGAAAGGTAACGAAATTTGTAGCTACATCAATACCACAACTCATACATGAAAAAACGGTCGTGATAATGGAATTGAAAGGATATGGTATTGCTGGTAAATCCATCTATTTTGCAAGATTTTTAATTTAATTTTAATACAAAAAAAAAGAAGTGAGAACAATTATCTAATAAATACAATTAAATAAATAAAATGTACAAAATTATGTATATAATTTATATATATATATATATATATATATATATACTTTTTATAGTGAAATTTGAATTGTTTTTGTAGTGACTATTCATGATAAATGAGCATTATCATAATCTCAATTATCACAACGATATTTTACCTTAAATTCTTTACTCATTTAAATTCTCAATGTCAAATCTCCAACTACAAATTAATTCAAAGTTTCATTCTTATTGCCATTAACATTTATCTTTAATTATAAAGAATGATGATATAATAATAAGATGAGCTTAAGAATAATATAAAAATAATTAAATTAAATGATTTAGAATATTTTTAATTATTTAAATTTAGTATAACAGTTTATAGGAATGAGATGTGTTTAAGAATATTAAACTAATTATATGACAATTGTAAATATCATAAAATAATGAAACAACTTAAATTGGTAATACCTTTTTGACTATTTAGAGTGAAAAGTATCACAGACTAAGCAAGTAAAATGAGGTTAGAGAAACTTCTCTAATTAAATATAGACAAACATAAAATAAATATCACCATATAGGAAATAAAAAAATTTAAGAGAGATAAAAGTCTCCTCCCCATTACCTTAATACTCAAAATGTTATGGATTTGTATTCCCCTTTTCACAAGATAAGTTTAGTTGGTTTAGTTTTATTAATAATGGCAGCAAGATAACATACAGTGACTTATCCATTCATTCAATGCAATTTTTATAGAACCATGGTAGGACTCGAGCATGTGACCGGAGACTAAAATAATAATTAAGCAAACCACTGAAGCAAGTTACAATATTTGTACATTTCATATATAAATTGTAATATGTCTAATCTATTTTATGAAATTAAATAAACAAAGAAAAGAAAAAAATACGTATAATTAATACTCACAAATACATCATGTATATGTATTCTAATATTATTTCATTAGAAATTTACCATTTTTTTTTATCATATTAAAATATAATATTGAAAATATTAAAATATTAAAATTTAAAACTTTGTACTAAAAAAATTAAAATATTACAACTAGAGATTTAATTCTTTTAAGAATAAGATAATAATAATAATAAAATTAAAAATATTATAATGATATATAAAAAATTTAGAATATTACATTGTCTTCCCCTAATTTATTATTTGATTGATGCACCTTCAACTAGTGGTCTTGTTTGTATTTCTAATGTTCTTTTGCAAGTGCTTGTTGAAATTCTATAGTTGATTTAATCTATTTGTCTCTTAATCAACAAGACATCATCCTTGATATTGACTGGTCATCTTTCAACCATGTCCTATTAGTCTATTTTGATAAAGTGTTGTCTTTGATGAAAGTAAGAGTGTGGAGTTATGACTATATCAACCAAGTTAAAATTATTTAATAGAAGTTTTCAATTATACATGATCTCTTTTCCTTGAAACTTGGGAAAATAAGTTAGCTTAATGAGATCCCTTTAGTTAAAGAATCCCTTTTGAGACGTGTCTAGTTACCTTTTGGGGAGAGATAGAGTTTTCTATAAGTGGATTAGAATTATTCCTTAAGGGAGAAGTTAGGTGTATGAACCATTACTATAAGCTTAGTGTAAGTTAAATACCATACTTGTTGCAGTTTCCCTAATTCTAGTAAACCTTGTGATGTTTGTGGTGTCTACGTGTTTTGGTAACTTAAGGAAGAAATATAGGAATTTGTAGAAAATAGTTGTTATGCTTTGTGAGTCATCTTTGGAAGTGTTTATGTTGATGATTAAGGAAAAGAGACAAGTATGAAGCTAAGTATGGATTATCGCTAGGTAGGCTAGTGATCATGATAAATAAGTACCTTTTTCTAAGGTAAGATGAATTAATTGATTGGTAGTAATGTTTTTAGAAGTATAAGTTGGAAGTTTCAGTTTAGAGTTTGATCAAGATAGAAGGATGCTATTGAAATGATATATAAGTGACGTTCTAAGATTCCAAGATAATCAGAGTACTTAGTGGAAACATGGAATACCTTGGGCTAGTTAGAACCTAGAGAGAACCTTGTATTAGGACTTGAAGAGGTATAATAAATTGTTAAAAGGTTAAACCACACTAAGAAAGGATGAGAGATTGTTCTTAGAAGATATAAGGAATACCACATGAAGAGGAAATAGTTGAGTCTACTATGAGAGATCGTGCATTTTTGAGAAAAACAAAAACTCTTGAACTAGAATTGGTTGACAGATGATTGTGAACTGGAATTGGTTGGCAGATGATTGTGCAAGCTTACTCCACGTTTTATTGAGTCATACCTATATTTGAAAAAAGAGTCAGCAAAGTTGCTTATCGAGTACCAAACGCTTTTGCTATTGTCCCATGTAGTCATGTGTTTCCCTCTATCAATTTCTTTTCCTTTGTGAGTAAAATTTCAGGGATGCAATTTCTTAAGGGGGGAGAGTTGTGACATCCTAGATTTTCTAAAAATATTAAAAAGATATTTTAATTAATTAAATAAGTTTTATAATTACATTAAAGACTTTTTAAATAATTATGAGTATTTTTTTAATTAAAGAAAGATTTGTAAAATTATTTGTTATATTAATTATTAAAGATATAAATATATTTTATGTTTTAACATATTTTGATTAGATATCATGACTTTGGTTATTTTAGAGGTTTTATAGATAAAAATGTTTTAAGATAAGAAAAATAAATATTTTGAAATTATATATTTGAATAGATATTATCTTATGTATTTGAAATAAAATAGAAAAAATATTATCTTATGTATTTATATATAAGATTTTTTTAAATAATTAATTAGGATAATAATATATTTTGAAAGATATTTTAAGATAATAGTTTATTTATCTATTATTTTTAAAGATATATTTTTAATTTATTTGTTTTGATAATTATGTATTTAACTTTTAAAAGATTTTCTAATTAATTAATTAAGGAATAATATATTCTAAGAGACACAATAAGAGATGAATGATTTTTATCTTTTTAAAATTTGAAATTTGTGAGGTTAGCTAAGTTGGACTTTTGTCGACGGGCTATGCCTGAGAGTAAAGATTAGGATTTTCTTTTAAATACGTTAGTAAAATTAGGTTTGTCTCATCTCACAAAAATATGATTGTGTGTCTCAAGATTTGGAGAAGAAGGAGAATTGAAGACAATTGAAAAGTGTAACATTCCATTTTTCTTAAAATATAATATAAATATTTTATTAATGATTTTTGTATTTTATTTATTAATTGGATTTGTTTAATATTTGCTTTAATTATGTAATATATTATATGATATTTTATTAAAAGATATTATAATATTTTATTAAATACGAGAATAGATTTTCGGGATAACTATGATTAATATGTTTTAACTAGAGGGTTAAATAGAAGTTAGGATTTTTAAAAAAGTAGTTTTTTGATCAAACCCCTTTTACATCTCTATTTTCACATACGTGCTTTAGAGTTTGATGAATATGAGTAAGAAGGAAATCACTCTAGAGTATCCAAGTAAGGAGGGAGTGAGAAACCATGCTCTGGGTGTAAGAGTGTATGATAGGTAGTGGGATTGACCTGATAGAGAGTTTCAGGTGGTGCTCACTTCCATTGAGTTTCATCTCGCTCTAAGCGAGTTGATCTTGCTCAATGCTTGCTTTGAGTGAGCTAATGTCGCCTACGCGAAAGATTGTCTCGCTTAAGTGAAAGATTGGCTTTTTGTGATTTTCTTGAAAGTTGTAGTCTTGGATGTTAACCTTCAAATACCGTTAAAACACCTGAAAAAGGAGGATTATAACTCAAGTTATGATTAAATTAGTGAGCAAAGGTCAAACTGTCAAATTAGGCTGAAATGTCACAGTTTTGTATTTATTTAAAATAGTAGATGACATAATTAGCTCTTAAGGTCATCATAGAAGTTGGAAATAATTATTTTAGATTTCTAATAAAATTAGGATCAACTTAGTAGCACACACACAGACACAGACACAGACACACATATATATATAACTCTAGCTAAGGTGATTGGACCATGTGACACCTTCTACCCCATACACCATAACACATAAATAATAAAATCTAAATAACATAATTCCTTCACAAACATGTCCAGATAAAAAATACCACATTGGTAAACTTAAACAAAGTAACATATTCAGTGAAATTTATAAAAGAAATAAACTAAGGTTTTTAAAATAAATTAATATAAACAACATCCTAATTTAAACCTATCTACGCCGATGTCACATGTCCTATCAGAGCAAAGCCCAACATTGAAGCCTAAGCTTCATCACCAACACCCTCAATCTTATGTTGATGATCACATGCATAACAACTAAGGAGAACAACATAAAAGAGAAGGGATTGAGAAACATCTCACTCTGGATCACGGAGTAGGAATGTACACTGAGTAGTCAAACACAAACAAGACAGATATATGTACATAACATAGACATATTAACAACAATATCACACTACACTCACCCATGACATAAAAACAATTAACATATAATATTGAAATGCACATGTAATGGACACGAACTACATATTATAATGCATGTGGCACCAGTAAAACATCACATAATGCATTGTCGCTAGCAACACACATAGAGTAGTCTAGGAGTACATGTCAGGTCACACCCTCTACACACTCTCACTAGAAGTATGTACTACTAGGGTCTGTTTGGGATAACTAAGCCAGACAAGATACATCCCATGCATACAATGGGCGAGATTGACACTTACAAATTGAGCTATCCCCAAGGACTAATCCCTAAGCTTTTACACAAGGGGGCCTTCCATGTCAATATATTCCATATCGTACCCTCAAAAACATATATGCAAATGATGCATGTAAATCCATACTCTATGCATTCTCATACCACATTATCATGTCTCATTATCATATAACATTATCATATTGTCCCGCCCCATCAATTTATCTCACATCATATAATCATCAATTACATTCATTAAAGGATAACATTGAGTAACTCAAGAAATTCACATCATTGCATATCATAGATCACAAGAGAGAAGTAGCACAAGATTTACATTGCACTAATAGAGTTCATCAACAAAGAAGGAAATAAGCATAATAGAACAACTGACACTCAGCCCTAGATTGGGCGCTCAATGCAAGGCTTCCAAAGAGTAATTTTAAGTCTCTAGTTGAGCCACGCTAAGTGTGGAATCTCATGCTCAGCGTGGGCGACGCTAAGCCTGAGGCTCACGCTTAGCTTGAGGATCACATATAACATTACTAGCTTTCTGTTACCTTGACACCTAGCGTAAAAAATGGCCCTTAGTGTGTTTTCTCCAATCAGAAACTCTACAATTTGCGATTTTCGTTTTTACATCCAATCATCCATCTTTTCATACAATCAGTGAAAGTGTTCTAAATCATGCAATAAACATTAAAAACAATACAATTTACTCATACAATTACATCTTCAACGATCTTCTCATATAACTCCTAATGTATTCGCTTAAGATTTCCCATAGGAACCCATAGAGATCTCAAATCATACAATTACAATTCTAAAAGTGAAATTAATCGTTCATTCAAGCAATTCATACAATTATTAAATACAAGAAGAACAAAAAGTGAAACACACAATTGGAGAAAATTTCTCATATATGAACATACAACAAACACAGGATTGAGGGTCAATCCCATTACCTAATATGCATTCCACACCCAGAGGGAGGTTTCTCACTCTCCTTTACCTTGTTGACCAGAAAAGGACAAATGATTAACTCTGGGGTGGTTTCCTCTTCCTTCCGGTTCTCTGAACTCTAAAGCGCAAATGCATTTGTGAAAAAAAAACATAAAATGTAAAATTGATCAAATTTTTTATTTTTTTTATTTTTTAATTTTAAACTTAACCCCCTTTTAACCCTTTAGTAAAAAATGTGAATCATGGTTATCAAAAATAAGTTCCCTTCCCTTATTATAAATAATTAAATAATATAACCTTTAATAATAAAACCTTACAATATATATATATATATATATATATATTCATATAAAATAATTACCAATAGTTACTAAATTCAAAATATTTAATTATCACAAATATAGTAAATAATAATAAAATAAATATTAATCAACTCTTATTAATAAAAATATAATATCAAAATTATTAATAAAATACCTATATTATGTTTTATAAAAATAGGGTGTTACAGACCATGGGATATCATAGAAGATTAAGGTATGGAAATGTAGTATATGAATGTGCTATTGATATGCTTGTGAGCCATGTATGAGTTGCAGTGATGTGATCGCTTATGCCATTGATTGCTAATATTTAATTGATATAGTTGAATTGTTAATTTCTATATTGAGAATGATTGATGATTTTATAATATGGGATCAATTGACAATGAATTAATGTGATCATGTGAAATATTATGCACATAGTTTGTTTGACATGCATCATGTGCATAAAACTATTTTTCCGAAGGGTATGATATGAAATACACCACCAGGAAAAGTCTTTTGTGTAAAAGCTTAGGAGCCAACATTAGGAATAACTCAATTTCAAAGTCCTAGTCTTGCCCTCATGAGCATAGGATGTAGCTTCCATGGTTTAGCTATCCCGACTAGATCCTAGTAGTATATTCTTCTAGTGAGAGTGCGTAAAGGATGTGACTCGACATGTACTCCTAGATTACTCTAGTGTGTTGCTAGTGGCAATACACAAGTGTGATATGTGATGTTTTTATTGGCGTCACATGTATGATAACATGTAGTTTGTGTCCATTACATATGCATTATAATCTTATCTTTTGTTTCTTACTATGCTATGAATGAGTTAAATATGATGATGCGTAATTGTTCGTGTTATATCTTATTATATGTGTTGTTTGCGTTTGCCTAGTCGGTTTGCATTTTTGCACCATGAGCCAAAGTGAGATGTTTCTCACTTCCTTTCCTTTTGTGTTGTTTCTATGTGATTTCTGTAGGTGATCATCAACATGGTATTGAGGCCTAGACCTCAACATTGATTTTTGCTCTAATAGGATACATGACATCAGGGATCAGTTAGGACTAGCTAGTATTTGATCCATGTTATTTACTTTAAGTAGTTTCATGTTAATTCCTTTGCAAATGTTTTTCTACTAAGTTTAGTTTATGTTAAAATGTGATTATCTATATTTGTATGACTTTGAGTTCATTTATTACGTCAAGGTTAATTATTTAGTTTATATTATTCATATGTTATGGCATGCAAAGGTAGAGGGTGTCACAAAAGGGATCTTAGAAAGTTATACCAAGGTTTTACCATCCATCAAGGTAAGGGGGTGTGAAAACCTCACTCCGGGGTGTAAAGTAATTGATGGGTAGTGAGATTAGCCCCCATCCCTAAGTTCTATGTATGTGCTTCGTGAGGGATTAAATGAGAACCTTGTATGAATTTGCAATGTGTGAATGTTGTGTGATTCAAATAAAATGTGTATGTGATATATGCTTGTGTTGTGACAATGATGTGATTGTGAATTTGTGAGTGCCTATGGGTTCCTGGGGAATCTTAAGGATGTATGTAAACCCTTGATTGGAAAGTGAATTGAAATAATTATGATTACATGATTAAAAATGAGAATTAATTAAATTATAGATGCTCATTTAATGAATTAAAATTGTAGAAATCATAGAACTCATATCTGTGTTAATTTGCAAGGTGTGCCTCGTCATGTGCACCCCTTGTTTCTAGACTTAATTTTCATGTGTGTATATGTGCTTTAATTGTGTAGATTTGATCTTTGCTATAAATCTGTACTCATTGTAAATTTTGAATGCATTGGTGATTCATGTTTTCATTTTGATTCGTTAGCATAACTTTATGCGTGTGAACCAATTATTTAATAATTTTTTTTATGAACTAATGATTGAGATAAGAGTTATATGCATAGTGTTGGAAATTGAGAATGCATGTGATGTTGATGTGAACCAATGAAATTGTGAGATATATGATATACGATATGTGTAAGTGATCATGTGAAAAAACCTAAGTATATCTTATCAGCGTGAAAGTTTGGGTGGATGGCCTAGCATTGATGTGACTAATGTGATAAGAAACAATGTATGTGTATTGTGAATGTGATTAGCATAACCATGTACAGAGTTTGTGTGACATGCATCATGTGCATTATGTATTTCTATGATGGGTACGATGCAAAATATACCGTTAGGGAAGGTCTCCTTGTGTAAAAGCTTGAGGATTAATCTTTGGAGAAAGTTTGGTTTGGGAAGCGCTAGTCTCACCCATTATGTGCATGGGGTGTATCTTGTGCAGCTCAACTATCACAATGAGACCCTAATAGGATGTCCTTCTAGTGAGAGTGTTATGATGACTTGACCCAACATGTACTCCTAGACTACCCAACCTTTGATTAGGGATAAAGTGTTTTATTGGCACCACATGTATATAGTTAGGAAAGTCAATTTATTGCATAATCATAACATGTTGTATTTGAATTATAATGTGATTTATGTTGTAATGTGATACCTATTACCTTTATTTGGAATTATTTAGCATAATATTCTTTTCAAAAAAAATATTTTATAGTATTATGCATGAGGGATAGAGAGTGTCGTAATTGATTCATTGGATTGAAAAATTATAAAATATTTAATTATTTTTAAATTAATTTTATTAAATAATAAATAAAATAGAAACTATAAAATAAATTATATATGTATACTTATATATATGTATATATAACAAATTAATATATATATATATATATATATATATATATATGAATATAATTTTATAAGAATTATATTTTATTTTATCATAGTCTGTTAATATAAATATATTTATTTAAAAATTATATATATAATATACTTATTTGAGCATTACATTATTATATTAAATATAATAAATATTATTTTACAATAAACCACTAGTTTATTTATATATTATTAAAATATTATATAGTAACATCAATTAAATAATATCTTAATTTAATATATATAATTCATACAATTAATATAATGAAAGTATTATTTTTATTTAAATTTTTATAAAAATATTACATTAATTACATTGATTAAATAATATCTTAACACTTGTATTTGATTTTATTATACTTATATATATTATTTTTATTTTGATATGTAACTTTGAAAATATTTCATACAAAATAATAATGAAAATATTTTATTTCAGATATATAAGGTTAATTTTAGTAAAATTTATAATAAGTTTTTAAATAATAATTAAATATGTAAATTAAGAGATATATTGTTAAAGTGTATCATGTTTGAATATTTTAAGGGAGTAAAATTTTGAGTAAATTACACTTTCCTTCTTTGAGAGATACAAATATTACATTGTCCTCTCTTCTTATATTAAAAATTATGATTTTCTCATTCGATAGGTTGTAATGAATAACACATTACCCATTACATTTTCCCCCTTAAAATGTTAAACATACTTCACTTTGATAATATATCTTAATTTATATATTTAATTATTATTTTAAAAAAATATTATAAATTTTACTAAAATTAACTATATATCTTAAATAAAATATTTTCATTATTATTTGTATGAAATATTTTCAAAGTTACATATCAAAATAAAAATAATATATATAAGTATAATAAAATCAAATACAAGTTATAAGATATTATATAGTATTAATTATATATATATGTTAAATTAATATATTATTTAATTGATATTACAAATAAAATATTTAAATAATATATAAACAAATTAATGTCTTATGATAAAATATTATTTATTATATTTAATTAATGTAATGCTAAAATATGTATATTAAATGTATAATTTTTAAATAAATATATTTATATTAAAAATATAATACTAATTATTTAAAAATTTAATATGTATATATATGTGTGTGTGTGTGTTAATTTCTATAATATATATTGATGTATATATAAAAATATAATATATAATTTAATTTATAGTTTTTATTTTATTTATTATTTTAATAAACTAATTTAAATTTAATTAAATATTTTACAATTTTTTGATTTAGTGAATGAATGAAATGAACTTAAAAATATTTTGAAATATGTTTTAATTAAAATTATATTTTTTTATGAATGATTAAATTAAAATTATTTTTTTTATAAATAATTAAATTAAAAGCATTTTTTGAAATCTTATAATGATAATTATTTAGCGAAGTTAAGTTAATATAATAAGAAAGTGATAATATAATACTTGAAACTCTAAGGGATAAAATTGTAATTTATTTTATATTTTAATATATGTAAGGTAGATAGTGTAATACTTACATCTCTTAGGAGAGGAGAATGTAATTTACATGAATGACATTAAGTTAAATGGACTAAATTATATATTTTAATATAAGAGCGGAAGAGAGCTTAATACTCTTATCTCTCAGGAGAAAGTAATGTAATTTACTTATCTCTAAGGGGATGTTAGTGTAAATATTACACCATCTATCCTGCATACCATAACACATGAATAAATAAAATTAAATAGAAAATTCTATCAAAATTATTCCAAATATTCAACATAGAAAGTGCCACATTTTAACAAAACAAAACCAAATGAAATCTAATACCTTAAAATAACAATTGTACCAAAACATAACTCAAAGAAAAACAAATCCTAGCTAAACCCTGATGTCACATTATTAGAGCATAAGCCCAACTGCAAGGACTAGGTCTCACTAATAACATCCTCAACCGTATGAAGTTAATCACCTGCAAGAACATACAATAGAGACAAACACAAAACAAGGGGAGTGAGAAACATCTTACTCTACCTCACGGCGTAGAATATAGCCAGATAGTCAAACACAAGCAAAAAGACAAAAATATAAATAATAACAGACTACTAACATATGTATTGATACAACAAAATACAATTCGACTGATAATACATGAATCATATAACCAATACAAGTCATCATATAAATTTACTTGTATACATATACATATGATGCAATGGACATGAACCTCAAGGTTCATATGCATGTGGCACCAGTAAAATCAATCGTCAACTATTGCTTGAAGGCCATCGCCCGAAGACTCACAATTGTCAACTATTGCCTGAAGGCCATCACCTGAAGGCTCCCAACTATTAATTGTTTCCCGAAGGCCTTCGCTCGAAGGCTCACAACTATCAATTATTGTTTGAAGGCCATTTCCCGAAAGCTCACAATTGTCAATTATTTCTTGAAGGCCATCGCTTGAAGGCTCACAACCATCAATTATTGCTTGAAGGCCACTAGCTGAAGGCTAACAACTGTCAACTATTGCCTAAAGGCCATTGCCCGAAGGCTCAAAACTATCAATTGTTGTTTAAAGGCCACCACTCAAAGGTTAAATCTCAATCACGTGTATGATGCATGTCAAACAAGATTCAATGCATTATCATATTACAACAATATGCATTCATAAATGTATGTGAATTTACATATAGTCTCATGAATATATACCAAGGTAAAACCTCATTCACTTTATCAAGATATCAATGTACATACTCAAACAATTTATCGTTTAATGATTTGCCATACATATTTCATTTGCAACATTCAATTCTCATAACTTCATTGTAAGGGGGCGTGAGAAACCTTGCTCAGGTGTGAGATTGTATGTTTGGTAGTGAGATTGACCCCAATCTTGCGTATGATGTATGCTTATGTATGAGGAGTTTCCCCTAATTTTTTTTGTTTTACTCTATTATTTTCTCATAATTAATGTCATGAATTATTGGATTGTATGATCAATTATATGTTTTGGGTTGTAATTGAATGATCTAAAGTTCTAGTTGGTTCCTATGGGAAACCCTAAGGGAACTGCTAGTTATGCTTTTGAACCTACCCTAGCTGTAATCTTGTTTGGTTTGTTGGGTACTCTTTGGATTATATATATATATATATATATATATATATATATATATTCCTTAGAATGTAAAACAAAGATTACACACACAATTCTGAATACTGAATAAAGTAAGAAAGGATCAGTTGGCATCCATGGACGTAGCCCATTGGTTTTGGGTGAACCACGTAAAATTCTCTGTGTGATTTTCTTCTTTCCCTTTCACTATTTTTCTTTACTCTGTTTCTGCTTTTCTTAGCCTTGGCTATGTTTTAATTTTGTTCAACAAATTCATCATATGCACAACAAACTGGTATCAGTGCACAGGTAGCAATCAAGAAAGGGCTAAATCTCATTTTCAAAATGTAACTCTGATTTGATATTTTCTGGCTTCCGCTGCTATTGTGAAAAAAAAAGAAGAAAATGATTAAGAACCATGACGAACACCATCAGGATTGAAAAATTCAATGGTATGAACAACTTTAACCTCTGACATATCAAGATGCGTGCACTGCTAAAGGAACAAAGAGTTTGGGGTCCCTTAGCTACCACTTCTGAAAAGAAAGAGAGAAAAACTGAATCGTCCGACAAATCAACCTCCATAAAGAAGGAAGATCTTGCAGAACAAGAAGAGAAAGCTCATTCCTTGATTCTACTTTCTCTGTTAGATGAAGTGCTCTATGAAGTTGCAGATCAAGAAACAGCTTGTGGTCTATGGTTAAAGCTTGAGAAGCTCTACATTACAAAATCCATCTGTAACAAGCTACTGCTGAAGCGTTCCTTGTTTGGCTTGCACATGAAGGAAAGTACTCCACTAAAGGAACATTTAGATGAATTCAATTCAATTTTGATGGAACTCAGAGACATTGATGTCAAGATTGAAGATGAAGATTCTGCAATGATCCTTCTAGCTTCGCTACCACCTTCATATGAGAGTTTTGTGAACTCTCTAAAGTGTTGGAAAGGATTTCATCACTCTAGAGGAAGTAAAATCAAGTCTACACTTGAGGGAACTACGACACAAAGCTTCTGCAAGTATTAAGGAACCAAATTCCATAGGACTTGTTGTTACTAATCTTTCAAAGAATAGCAAGAAGAAGAAAGACAAGGGCAAGAAAAAGTCAAAGGGTAATCACATAAACCCAAAAGATATATGCAATTACTGTAAAGAACCCGATCACTGGAAGAATAACTGTCCAAAGAAGAAAATTCAGAAACCAATTATTGCAACTGTCCAAGATTCTACTACCTCATCAGATAATGAGCTTGTACTCTCAATTGTTGACAATCACCAACAATTAGTTGACTAATGGGTACTTGATTCAGGCTGCTCTTATCATATGTGCCCTATTAGGAGTTGGTTTCTCACATATGAAGAGAGATTAGGAGGATGAGTTTTCATGGGAAATGATATGCCTTGCAAAATAGTTGGTATAGGTATAGTCCAACTTAGAATGCATGATGGAGTGATCAGAACTCTTACAAAAGTAAGACATGTTCCAGATCTGAAAAAGTATCTTATCTTTGTTGGAGTTATTGATTCTAAAGGCTTTAAGTGCAATGTTAAAAATGGGGTAATGGAGATCAAGAGGGGTTCTACAGTTGTGATGAGAGGTTTTAAGAAGGGAAATCTCTATATGCTTCAAGGATCAACTAGTTCTATATCAGAATCTGTTTCTGTTGCTGAAAAGAACATACCTGATCTCTCCTACCTATGGCATACAAGACTTGGTCACTTGAGTGAAAGGGGAATGATGATTAAAGGGGAATGATGATTCTAAGCAAGCAAAAATTGCTTGGAAATCATACTGTCAAAGAACTTAGGTTCTGTGAGCATTTTGTTTTTGGTAAACAGCACAGAATCAAGTTTCCAAAAGCTCGACATTCAACCAAATCTACTTTGGATTACATTCACTCAGACTGTTGGGGACCTTCTCAATTACCTTCGCTTGGAAGAGGCATGTATTTTCTCTCAATCATGGATGACTACTCAAGGATGACTTGGATATTCATTATGAAGCACAAAAATCAAGCTTTCAAATGCTTTAAGGAATGGAAGATTTTGATGGAGAAACAAACAAGTAAAATGGTCAAAAGATTGAGGACTGATAATGGTCTAGAATTCGGCTCAAAAGAATTCAATGACTTCTGCAAGGCTGAAGGTATTGCTAGACAATACAGTGTGAGAAACACTCCACAACAAAATGGAGTTGTCGAGAGAATGAACAGAACTCTACTGGAGAGAGCTAGATGTCTTCTATCAAATGCTAGATTGAGTAGAAGTTTTTGGGTTGAAGCAGTAAGCACAGCTTGTTATTTGATAAACAGATCACCATCCACTGTTATAGATTGTAAAACACCTATTGAGGTATGGTCAAAATAAACCTGCAAACTATTCCTTACTTAGAGTTTTTGGTTGCAATGCATACTATCATGTTAATGAGGGTAAGTTAGAACCTAGATCTAAGAAGGGTCTGTTCATGGGATATGGTGATGAAGTTAAAGGGTATAGAATCTGGTCACCTTATGAAAGAAAGGTTATTCTAAGTAAAGATGTTATATTTGATGAATCTCACATGCTTCACCTAAGTTTGGAGTTTACTGTTTCAGGTAAAAATCAGAAAGTTCTCAAATAGGTGGAGGATGATAACGCTTCAGAAACCACACAAGATAAGGACAAATCAGAAGATCTTAATTAAGAGTCACAATAGCAACAATCCAAAGTTGATGATAGTGATCCCTCAAGTCCTCAAGGATCAAGCCTTCAAACTAAATCTGATACATAAGCCTATCAAAAGCTTAAAAGAATATCTAAGCCTCCTACCAGGTATGGTTTTGAATACGTGCTGACGTATGCACTGCATGTAGCAGAAGAAGTTGATACATCTGAACCAACCACATATAAGGAAGCCACGGATCATACTAAAGTAGATAAATGGATCCTTGCTATGAAGGAAGAAATGGAATCACTTCAGAAAAACCAAACCTGGAAGTTAGTAAAATTTCCAAAAGGAAGACATGTAGTAGGATGCAAATGGATCTTCAAAAGGAGACCTGGAATCCTTGGAGTTGAACCCTTAAGATACAAAGCACGTTTAGTCGCAAAGGGTTTTAGTCAGAAGGAAGGTTTGGATTTTAATGAAATCTTCTCACCCGTTGTGAGGCACACTTCTATAAGGGTTCTTCTAGCCCTTGTAGCTTGTCAAGACTTAGAACTTGAGCAATTGGATGTAAAGACAACCTTCTTACATGGAAGACTAAAAGATGATATCTTAATGAAGCAACCGGAAGACTTTGTGAAATTAGGAAAAGAAGACTGTGTTTCAACTACAAAAGTCACTCTATGGTCTGAAACAATCACCTAGGCAATGGTACAAGAGATTTGACACTTTCATGATCAATAAAGGGTTCAACAAAAGTCCATATGACTGTTGTGTTTACCATAAGAAGGTGGAGGATGGCTCTATGATTTATCTTCTACAATATGTAGATGATATACTCATAGCTGCCAAGAACAAATCTGAAATTCAAAATTTGAAGGCTATTTTGAGTGGAGAATTTGACATGAAGAATTTAGGTGCTGCCAATAGGATCCTAGGAATGGAAATCTACAGAGACAGATCTCAAAAGAAACTCTTTCTCTGTCAGAAAGATTATATTCAAAAGATTCTACATAGGTTCGGTATGCATAATGCAAAGCCATTGAGTACACCGATGTTAGTCAAAGAAAAATTGAAGAATGTTGCTCAGTCTATATGCCAAACTGAACAGAACAATGCTTTACAAGTTCCCTATGCAAGTGTTGTTGGAAGCCTAATGTATACTATGGTATGAACTAGGCCTAATCTTGCTTATGCCAGTTAGTTTTGTAAGTAGATACTTGAATCAACCATAGAAGGAGCACTGACAAGTGGTTAAAAGAATATTCAGATATCTGAGAGGAACATCTGATATAGGCCTAATCTATGGAGAAAACACAAATTATTGCCTAACTGGATACCCTGATGTAGATTATGCAGCTGATTTAGATGGAAGAAAATCTATCACTGGATATGATTTCACACTTGGAAACTGTCTAGTAAGCTGGAAAGCAACTCTATAATCTTCAGTTGCAGTATCTACAACTGAAGCTGAATACATGGCCTTAATTGAAGTTGTGAAAGAAGGGATATGACTAAAAGGTTTGATATCTGATTTAGGTGTTAAACATGAGCATGCACTGATTTTTTGTGATAGCTTAAGTGTTATCTGTCTTGCTAAAGATCAAGTACATCATGAAAGGACCAAGCACATAGATGTAAGGTACCACTTCATCAGACCAGAGAGCAGAATCAAGGTTCAGAAAATTAACACTCTTCACAACCCAACTAACATGTTCACAAAAATTGTCCGTAAGATAAAGTTCTTTCACTGCCTGAACTTGCTCAATGTTGATTGTTGGAAATAGCTCTCTAAGATAGGTGGCAACTGAAATTTTCTTGGTAATAAAATTTGATGCTTTCTCTACTAAGGAGGTTCAAATGCAAGGTGGAGGATTGTTAGTTATGCTTTTGAACCTACCCTAGCTGTAATCTTGTTTGGTCCGTTGGATACTCTTTGGATTATATATATATATATATATATATATTCCTTAGAATGTAAAACAAAGATTACACACACACAATTCTGAATACTGAATAAAGTAAGAAAAGATCAGTTGCCATCCGTGGATGTAGCCCATTGGTATTGGGTGAATCACGTAAAGTTCTCCGTGTGATTTTCTTCTTTCCCTTTCACTGTTTTTGTTTACTCTGTTTCTGCTTTTCTTTGCCTTGGCTGTGTTTTTATTTTGTTCAATAGATTCATCATATTCACAACAGGAACTTGTTGTGATAATTTGTGAAACTATTGATTGATATGTATAAATTGAGTGGTTTGAAGTGTTAATTGCATGTTATAGAGTAATTTTATTGATTGTATATGTGTTTATGCATGAAATTGGATGTGGGTAACTTGTAGACGCTGAGGAGATGAGATTTTCATGAAGAAAGATTGCATTCTCTCTTAGAGAGATGTGCAAGGTCGCTCAACAAGAAGCTCCATGAAGCTTAGCTCGCTCAACTAGATATTGGTCGCTCAACGAGAAGCCTCAATGGGCTCAACTTGCTCAGCTAGGTGATTGGTTGCTTAGGGAGAAGTCTTAGGGGGCTCAGCTCACTCAACTAGATAATTCGTTGCTCAGCAAGAATGCTCAACTTGCTTAGTTAAATGTTAGCTTACTTAGTTAGATGTCAGCTCGCTCAACTAGATGTCAGCTTGCTCAGCTAGATATGTCAACTCGCTTAGTTAGATGTTGGTGGCTTAGCTAGATTTTGGTGGCTCAACTAGATGTTGGACATTGACTATTAATTGGTTGTTTTACCTTTGTGATCTTGATACCACCCTTTTACTAATGCCTAGCTAATGTATTTCAGAATGTACATGGGATATATGAGGTGATATGAAAATTATGTGATATGTGAAGTGAGATTATGTGTATATTATTACATCGAGCCCGTTTAACATGCATCATATGCATGCAAATCGAAAAATCTTTAATATGCACTATGCATATCTTGAGATTGGTTCCATATGCATGCAAATCGAGAGTACGTGTCATGTGCATTCCATACTTGCATGTAAATGAATTAATTATGATTAGTGTGTCATAGATGAGTAATTGTGTAGATGATGATAAATGAGTTATTGTATTGATTGTGATAATCGAGGAATATGTGATATGTGAAGTGAGAGCATGTGTGTATTATTGCATCAAGTCTATTTAACATACATGATATACACGCAAATTGACAAATCATTTAATATGCACTATGCATATCTTGAGATTGGTACCACATGCATGGAAATCAAGAGTCCACGTCCTTTGTATTTCATACTTGCATGTAAATGAATTAATTATGATTGGTGTGTAATGGATGAGTAATTGCATAAGTGATGGTAAATGGATTATTGAATTGATTATGATAATTGAGGAATATGTGATATGTGAAGTGAGAACATGTGTACGTTATTGCATCAAGTCTATTTAACATGCATCATATGTATGTAAATCGACAAGTCGTTTAATATGCACTACTCATATGTTGATATTGATACCACATGCACGCAAATCAAGAGTCCATGTCATTTGCATTCCATACTTGTATGTAAATGAATTAATTATGATTAGTGTGTCATGGATGGGTAATTATGTCAATGATGATAAATGAGTTATTGTATTGACCGTGGTAATCATTTTTGAATATCATGCTATTGTATGAATGGAGTGTGTATGACTATTCATTATTTTT
Organism: Cajanus cajan; assembly: GCF_000230855.2. Classification (NCBI taxonomy): domain Eukaryota; kingdom Viridiplantae; phylum Streptophyta; class Magnoliopsida; order Fabales; family Fabaceae; genus Cajanus; species Cajanus cajan. The sequence continues at coordinate 54,566,593 of NC_138524.1, read as the reverse complement.
TTTCATGTCATGAGCTAGAGTGGGAAGTGTGCATGACTAGGTATTGTTGTATGCCTTGTTTGGGTTTGACTATCCGGTTTGCATTCTTACATTGTGAGCTAGAATGAAATGTTTCTCACTCCCTTTGCTTTGTGTTGTTTTCCTTGATTGTTATGCAGGTGATCATCAACATGAGGTTGAAGATGTTGGTGGTAAGGCTTAGGCTTTAGTGTTGATTTTTGCTTTGATAGGACATGTGACATCGTGACGTAGCTAAGACTAGATTTGGATATTGTTTTGTTGAATTATTTTGGAAAACATTGGTTTTATTATTTCCTTGTAATTTCAATTGATTATGTTGTTTTATTAAGTTAAGAATGTGATGCTTTCTACTTGGACACATTTGATTTTATTTATAAAGAGTTATGTTATACAATTTTCATTATTTATATGTATTATGGAATGTGGGGTAGAAGGTGTCACATTCACAATTTCAGATTTAATCATATCCATTAATTAGTACAAGATTGATTCCTTGGACAAGATAACCAACACACAACACATTGTATCACACACGAGTCATACGTTCACATTTCAAACACACATTTACACACTTTAACCCGAATACCCGATACACGTCAAGTCATTATAACAATCAACTCACATTATGAATTATTCACAATTATTCTCTCTCATGATTTCTCTTTCCTAAATATTGTTATAGGTACCTCAAACCATTTATAAGATCAAGCATCTAAAGGGTAAAATTATTCATTATCATCATTCACTAACTATATTTTTATAACTTAATCTTCTAAGGCATCGTGTTGGCCAAACCCTTTATCTAGAGCTATACATATGTTATCAAGTTTGATATTAATTTTCATAGAAAGATAAGAAAATTTTATACAACTTCTATGTTGACCTCAAGAGCTAATTCTTCCATATACTATTTTTAAAAAAATACAAAATTGAAACATTTCAACCTAAATCTATCAATCTAACCTTGACTCACTAATTTGACCATAAATCGAGTTCTATACCTCCTTTTTAAGTGATTTAAATGGTATTTGAAGTCTAACATCTAAGACTACAACTTTCATGAAGATTATAAAACCTAATTCTACCACTTAAGTCTACTCGAAATGCTTACAACATACACATGTTACATTTCACATGTAGAATATAAGGTTCATCTTTTAAGTGACTTAACTCGGTCATTCCTTAATATATATTTTTTTTTTATGATTCTTGAGTCTAAACTCAATTTTATGAATCACACGCAAAAAAATCATGTAAATACCAAAGTATATTTATACTAGAATTTTCAAAACAAGGCTCAACTCACACCCAAACTCTCTTCTTCCATTCCAATAGGTAAAAGCATAGATTAAAGCCTAATACTACTCTATTATACCCTCAATTTCTCAAATCCAACCTCAATTTCATATATTCACATAATTAACATCAATCTTCACTTTGCTCTATAAACAAGGGTTTACTATAAGAACTATAGTCACTTACAGATTCTCAAACAACTGAAAATATATAAAATTAATTATATATATAATTCAAACATCACATATAACGCACATAATTAGACACTCATTCAACTTGTCATACAATCACCAAAAGGCACAAGATTAGTTCAAAACAAAGAATTAAACATAAATATAATCAATTAGAGCAATGAAGAATCATATAGAAGAAAAAATTTAAGGAAGGGATAGAAATTGATTTCTCCTTCATACAACACATACAATAGAAAAGTGATTGGGAGCCAATCTTACTATTCAACAACTATCCCACATCTAGAACGAGATTATTTACTTCCCCCATACCTTGATGAACACTTGATGGAGGATGTGGATCTCTGGTTTGTTCCCATACGAGCTCTAGTTATCCTTCCCGTTTAGAGCGTATGTGTAATATAGAAAATGAAAAGCATAAATAAAAGAACTATTGTAACCTCCTTTGAAAAATCTTAACCCACGCGTGGTAAAAAATACTTTAACCAAAGCTTTTCTTTTCCCTCAATATTAAAACTTATACATATACAATATATTAAATAAACATATTTCTTTCAACACAAATAATCAAAACAAAAAAAATTAACTAATATATAATATATAAAATAAATATATTTCTTCCAACACCATTATAATTAAAATAAAGTATATAAATATTAAACAATTATAACACAAACACGTATTTTTCTCCAAATATCTATTATAACAAAATATCATAAAAATACATATTTCTCTAATAAATATTATACAAAATAATTTTCATAAATATTTATTATTTAATTAAAATACTCATGGTTATTAAAATCCTCTAAAATATTTTACAAAATCCTTTAATTAATTAAAATATCTTTTTAATAATTTTAGAAAACTTATTTAAATAATAGATAAAGTGTCATACATAAAATTAAGTTGAAAGAGGAGATTATAATTTTAACATAAGAGAGAAAGGCAGGGTAATATTTGTATATCTATAGGGAGGGAAGGATAATTGACTCAAAATTTTATAATAAATTTCTGCAATTCAACCCCTTTTGAGTTTGTCGGCCATTTGAGTTATAAAATTAACCTTAGTCATGGTTTATATTACAAGCAGTCATTGTTTAGTCTACCTAAATTAATTTTGCATCTATACATCAATTGATTTTCAAGGCGCATTAATTAAATTGTTACTGATCGATATAGCAATGATTGTTGGGTAAAAATGCGTTAAGGACTTTTAGAGCACAAATAATGTGCACGCGCTCACTACTAGAATTTCTCTTATTATATTCGATTTTTCTTGCAAATTTTTCATAAAAATTCGCAGGAAATGTTGTTCTTACAAATTTTTCTGCGAAATTTTATCTGCAAGTAATACCTTCGTGGATAATATATTTTTCTGAATTTTAAAATTCGTAGGAAATTTTCTTGTGAAAAAAATTCGCAGGAAAGTTTCCTGCAGAAAAAAAATCGCAAGGAAGTTTCCTGCAAATTTTTTCGCAAGAAATTCTACAGGAATATTTTTTACGAAAAAAATTAAAGAAATTACTATAAATTCTATCAATAATTCTTCAACTTTCAAATGCTCACAATGAATTCATCCGAAGCATTTGTTTCCATCCTCCAACATGTGATACATAATCTTTTAAATTCTAAGATTGTAGATTAGAAGCCTAACACTCAACCATACAAATCAACTTGTAAGGTAAGTGTTATCCCAACTTATATACTTTTTAATTGTTTTATTTTCAATCGATGTGGGACTTGAAGTTCTTTTAAAATATTAAACTTATAAATTAAAATATTTTTTTATTTTTCCTGCAGATTAAAATTTGCAGGAAAATCCGTAGGAAAAGTTACCTGCAAAATTTTTCTACCATTTAGTAAACATTACTTGCGAATTTATTTTTGCAAGAAAATCTGCAAGAAACAAAATAAAATTCTTACAATATTTTCTGCAAATTTTTACCATGGAAAAAATTTCTATGATTATTAAAATTGTAGCAAAATTTGTAAGAAATATTTATAAATTATTTTTCGCAAATAAATTTGCAAAAAATTTCTGCGAATATTTTTTTACAAGAAAATTTGCAAGAAAATAAAATTTTTTTAGTAATGGCTTCAAGTTGATTTGCGCATATAATGAAAAGAATTTAGTATATTTTTACGGAAAATAACTAATCCTTTTACTAAAGTATTATTGTGAACGATGATACTTCTGAGTCATTGTAGATATTTTCAATAAATCACGAAAATAAAAGGTATAATTTTATAAGTAAAACATACAACAACCAATCAATACTTTGTGCAATCTGTGCGCCTAAAAGTGACTGTTTTCTTTCGGAGGTCATAGCCAATCAAGAAGTTTTGCTGAGCCAAGTTCCCAAAGACAGCATCTGATTGAGTTGATTGGAAAGCCAAGCATAGCCACTTGAGTAAAGGTGTTGATAGAATTTAACCCAACATCTGCACCCCTGAAATGTGCTGTGATCATTGGTGCATTTAGATTATCCAATGTAGCTTTATAACAAAGGCTAAACAATTGAGTTGGATCCTGAACGCGCTTTAATTTAACCACTTGTGCTACTGCTGATTCAAACTTTGAGTAAACATCAGGTGGCAAAAAAGTGAGGGTTGTACCTGAGTCAATTATGATGTTTCCCTCTCCATCTAGATCTACATGAAGGACTTCTAAACTCTATTCTTTTGTTTTCTACACTCAATGCTTCTATTGTCAGGTAGTAAAACACTTGTCCCTGACGTAGAAATATTGGGGTTGAGACAGTCCCATGCCCAGAAACTTTAGCAACATTTCCAAAATTGAGTTTGCTAGATGAGTTAGATTGTGAAAGCATTGGTACTAAACAATAAGAAAATTTTCCACGTATTGAAGAGCTTAATTGAGATATAAGGGACACAGGTCCGTTACCTAGGCCAACTATGCCAGAGTTCATCTTTTGAAAGGAAACTGAATTTTTATGTCCACATCCTATCACAGTCTTAGGAAATTGGATAGAAGAGCCATTAGTGGAGCCTAACGTGAGGGTTTCTACACTAAGATCTCCTTGGGAGTATGCCCTACCCGCATAACTAATAAAATATTCACAAGTTTTCCTATTGGAGCAATACGCACCTTGCACAGAAAGACATGTTTTGGAACATGGGAAGGGTTTGAATGTTTTGGATTTTGAAGGATTGAATAATTAATGGAGCGGTTTGTTTGTAGCAAGCTTTACATGGTTGGCATTGTAGCCAAATAATGTCACTACCTGTGTCAACAATACCAAAGATTTTGAATGGTGGGGTTCCAACTGAGTAGCTCACGAGGTATTCACCCAAATCTGGTGTTATGATGGCATAAGGCATATTGGTACGTTTGACGGAGCGACGCACAGCATTGGCAACTCGTTGGAATTGAGTTTCTGTTGGACGGTAGAATGGCGATCTTGTTGAATCACGATGGATGATCTCCAAACTAAATCCATCATTAAAAGCCTTTGAGAAAGAGAGGTTGTAAAGACATAAAACAACTATAAGAGTTGAAGAATGTGACATCGTTGAGATTACTAAGATGCTCAATAAAGAATAAACAACCTCTATTCAATTTGTTATTTCCAATGTTTTTACCAGCTTTTTATATGATTCTAATGATCCATGATGTAATAGTCCAAACACACTAGAATGAGAAGAACTAGAGATTTGTTTATGTGTGAGAGTCCCATATTGGTTAGAGTTGGACATGTTGAGTAATATATAAGTGAGAAAAATTCACTTACCTAATGCTTTAAGGTTTTAGGTTATCGGCTCAGACGAGTATTAGTCAATAGAATTGACAATGGATGGATCCAAGAGAAGGATCCTGAATGGAATTGACAGGAGATCCAAAAGTGGGATCATCCCTTGTACTGAAAGTCTCCCTAGAGGTAAGTCGCCTTAAAGGTGTGAAGAGGACTTGTGCTATTGAATTGCAACGATAGTGCAAGTAAGGTCACCTTTAAATACTCGTGGAGGAAAGGCTACCCCTTGAGGGGGAACATAACCATGTGGAAAGAATTCACACTTGAGGGGGAGTGTTGCACTTCAAGTGTGAAGTGAAGTCCCAAATTGGTTACAATTGAGCATATTGAGTAATATATAAGTGAGAAATACCCTCTTACCTAATGTCTTAAGGTTTTAGGTTATGTTGTATCTGCCTACGTTGGTAGCTCATGACTTAAGAGCTCCACAATTAAGTGTGCGAGTGAGAATAAAGTCAAATTTATGTGCCCATTTATGTTTGATTTTTTTATGACATGATTTGGAAAATTAACTAAATTTTGAAATATCTTAATTTGTAGATAATTTTTCTTAATAAGAAAGTATCAATGAATAATAACTAGACATTATACCTGCGTGGTACATGGATAAAAGATTAAATTATTTAAAATAAAAAGTATATTATTTTATTAGTTAATTAATATATTTTAAATTTCTAAATTAGAAACTCATAATAAATATGTAAATTATATTCTCAAGTATTCTAAACTAATATTATTTGTCTTAATACTAATATTTTAAAAATTTATCGTTTAACTATCTTATATTCTTCATTAATGTGTCAATAAATAAATTAAAATGTAAACAAAGATTTTTAATATTTGTATAATTTGTAATATCTTTGTAATAGTTAACATTAAGTTTTGTATAAAATCACAAGTTAATAAAACTAAATTTTTTCTTTGCATAGTAAATTTTTTTTTGAAAAAAAAAATACAATTTAATGTAACCAAAAGAAATATGATTCAAGAGAAATTATGAAAAAAGTTTTTGTGCATCTATCAATAACTCTTTTTTATGACTAATGTAATTTTTTTAAAGAAAAATAAAAATATGCATATATATAGACAAATAAAATTGAACAACGTAAACTAATATGTATTAAAATGTTAATTTTAATTGTGTTAGACATCGAAGACAATAACTTTTTTTTTGTTTATAATTAATAATAATAAATCATTTTATTTTAGAAAAAAATTACTTAATTTTAATTAACATTAATACTAGGTACTTTAATATTTATTACTTTTTTTGAAATTGAGATTTTCAATCTCTTAATTAATAAAATAATTAATATATATAAACTAATTAAATGTAATTTAAAGTTATCAGATACTTCGTAGTACAATTAATATTAATTTATATTATGTCATTGTTGTTTATAATTAATACAAATGACTACACATTTATTATTTATTTGAAATCGAGCATATCATTAAAACTAATAAAATTATTAATATATATATATATATATATATATATATATATATATATATATATATATATATATAATATAGTAAGTTAAACTAAATCTACTTCATTCAATAACTCATAATTTATATAAAATTTTAATGATCTAACCATTGAATTTAAAGTTCTTAATGTATAGATTGAGATGCAAATTTTTAAAAAAATTGAAAATTATTTGATATTTTTCTTTATTAACTTAAATTATCATGTAAAATAATTTTATAATTATCTATCAATTTAAATTAATAAAATGAAGTATTAAGTAATTTAATTTTTTAAAAAAATTTACAAATTTGTTCTATGGATTAAGAACTTTAAATTTAATGGTTGGATCGATGAAATTTGATGTAAAATATGAATTATTGAATCAAGTAAGTCTAGTTAGACTTTCATATCCCTTCTCATTAGGGATAAGAATAGGTCAGACTTTAAATAAGGACCTATGGCCTATCTTCTTTAAAGTCTGACCTAGCTTAACCTATTTAATACAAAAGTCAACAAGTTTAAATTTTTTTAAAAATCTATTTATATAAAAAGGTCAAATTTAGGCATATAGAAAAGTCTGTTAGATTTGGTAGGTCAGCCTATTTATTTATATAATATAATATAATAAAAAGTAATATATTATTAAAATTATAAATAAACAAATAAATTTATATAAAATAATAATAAATTACCAATATTTAAAATATTTTTTTATACAATTATTTTTTTATTATAGATTTATAAGTTTACGAATTGAGTAGGAGTGTACATTAACATACATGACTACACATGAATTGTCCCTTCAAAAGAAAATGATTCAATTTTTCTCTTATATTTTTTTAAATTGAAATTTTAATAATATTGAGCAAACTATATTTTAAAAATAACTTTTGATTTTTAAAAATTAAATTTATTGGCCTAATTAACATTAATAATTTAAACAGGCTTTTAAATAGGCTAGACCAAACTTTAAAAAGGTAAGGTCAGACTTAGACTTTAATTTTGCAAAATATATCCAACTTATATATTCAAAGCCTGACATGACCTCATTTATTCACATCCCTACTTGTCATATACATACATACATACATACATATATACATACATACATACATATATATATATATATATATATATATATATATATATATATATAGGAAAGGATCATTTTACTTCAAGAGTATGTCTACCTAGACTTAATCCGTTCAATAACTCAAGTTCTACATCAAATTTCAACGATCCAACCGTTCAATTTAAAGTTCTTAATGCATAGATCAAATCTGCAATTTTTTAGAAAATTTGAAAATCATTTGATACTTCATTTCATTAATTCAAATTGACGGATAATCATAAAATCATTTTATACATTGATTCAAATTAATGAAATGAAGTATCAAATGATTTTCAAATTTTCTAAAAATTTTCAAATTTGATCTATGCATTAAGAACTTTAAATTGAACGGTTGGATCGTTGAAATTTGATGTAGAACATGAGTTATTGAACAGAGTAAATCTAGGTAGACTTACTCCTAGAGTAAAAAGATCCATCCTATATATATATACATATATATGAAGGGGGTTATAATTACACCGGTGTAACTTTTACTAAGTATTACATCACTCAATAACTTTATATTAAATGTGAATTTCGTAAATCCAACTGTTAGATTGAAAGTTCATATCTCTTAGATCATATATAAAATTTTGTATATATGATCTAAGAGATATGAACTTTCAATCTAACGGTTGGATTTACAAAATTGACATTTAATATAAAGTTATTGAGTGGTGTGATACTTAGTAAAAGTTACACCGGTGCAATTATAACTCTCCTATATATATATATATATATATATATATATATATTACTTAACATAATTTCAAATTATGTCATTATAGTCTTGGCCCAAATTTTTTTCCTTATCATTAATAACAATTACCCATTGTTTATTGTTTTATAGTTTTATAACCCACATTGAAACCAAATTTTTTTTATCTTAATTATTAATTAATTAACTAATTAATATATATATAACTATTAATTAAATATATTTTTAAACTATTAATTACTTAATATAAATTGCAATAATATCATATAACTTATTGTGACACCCATTCTACCTCCAAAAAATAATATAAATCTTTGTGAAAATTTCAATTAAAACTACATGTAAAATAGGTCACATGAAAACTTCTAACATTCAACTAATTTGAAACGAAGTTATATAGACTTTACAATAGTTTATAAATCGAAAAGAAAAGGTATATTCAAATAATATATAAGCTCTTGATCTAATTTCATTGTTCCGATGTCACACTATCAAAACAACCCATAACTTCAACTCTTGGCACGTTGAGTGCCACCCACCAAGATCATCATTACCTAAAATAACTACAAAACATACGGGTAAGAAAAATAAGCGTTCATAAGTGAGATACAAGAAATAATTTTCACCCAATACAAAGTCAACCAACATATAATCAATAATAATATCTAATCACTACTTTATTATCAATTTTCAAATCCATCCACTGCTATCCACATCACCACATTGCAATATTGTTATGCACCATGCTCAAGCTCACACCAATGCTTATATATGGCAACCTCCTAAGAAGTATTGACTTAGAGCGTCGCACAATAGGTGAACTTTATCAATCTCCTCAGGCACCACCACACATGGCTACATTGTTAATCACCACACAGGTCAGCATAATACATTCCCTGTTAATCACTACAAAGGCCAGGGTAATGCATATGTACATGCCCTAATGCTCATGCTAATGCCACCAAACACATTCCTCTTCCTCATTCATGCTAATGCATAATTATTAACTAATTTGCTTATAACCACAATTATACATCATTCATTCAAATACAAACCATTCATACTCAAATATAGTCAGCCAAATACACACCATTTATATCTATTAATACAATAGTAATTATTGGACATCATACAATTCATAACCATCATCAAAATAATCCATCAATATAATACCATATTTCACAATCCCACATCAAACTCATTCAATCATATCATAAGTATTATAAAGCATCACTAAGAAATCATAAAGTATCACAAACATGTCAAAAAGGGGTTGTCGGAACCCCAAAAATTCTAATCTTACCCATAGATGGTTTGAACTTCCATTTTAAAAGTCTCATCGGTTAGTTTGAAGGAATTGTCATCGATGTTTTACTCAAAACATCGAAAAAAGAAAAGATTTTTAAAAGGTACCAAAATGACCTTTATAGCCAAAATTGGGTTCGAAGGTTAGTTACATGTAGGAAAGGTATTAGGCACCTTTCAATGTCCTAAATCGAGGTACCCTATGATGAAATTAGTATAATAAAGAATAATAGTTTAAATATTTAATGCCCTTTATTAATGATTATTTACATATCAATTTTACACGTTTGAGACGAATATATCTGAATGTTTTCTTTTTATTATGGCAATATATATAATGTGAATAAAAAATGATAAAGAAGAAGAGAAGAATTTGATGAAGATACCGTCAAAGAAAACTTTATAATAAAAATCCTTCAATGCGGTTTGTAGGTGCGTTTTGGTAGCCTTTCTCACTAACAAATATCCTCACAAACTCAACAAATACAAAAAGGAGAGAGAGAGAGAGAGAGAGAGAGAGAAAGAGAGAGAGAGAGAAATTCTGAACTATACAATTAAAAATAGGCAAGATTTTTAGTCCAACTTCGATCCTCTTGAACTATGCTCAAGATGCCTATTTATAAGAATCAAATCTAATTGGAAAGATCGTTCTAGTCACCGAAATGGGCCGTTTTAGATTAGTTTGTTATGACCAAAATTTGAATTTGGAACGACCTATTCTGAAATTGAAATAGCCCATTCTAGATTGTTATTTTTTGCATAACAACCTGGGTCAGAATGACCCATTCTCAATTTGGAACGACTCATTCTAACCTAGGGTTTTTAGGCCTTTTTGATGATTTGGAATGACCCGTTTCAGTTTGGGAACGACCCATTTTGAGCTCCTATTTTAGCCCTTTGTGCTTTTGGGCCTCTTGATGCTATTTTGGTTTGTTCAAGTGTCTTATTGAGCTTTCAAATTCTTTTTCCTTGTTTTGGATACCCAAAAAGAAATTGGGTGTCTACAGGGGTCCCAAAAGATAAAAAAACGCAAACTAAAATAGAATACCAATGCTGGGCACCATAAATCTTAACAACTTGACCTCTACTCACTATTTTGACCATAACTTGAGTTATACACATCCTTTTTGAGTGATTCCAACGCCATTGGAAATATAACATCCAAGTCTACAACTTTTGTGAAGAATACGAAGCCTAAAAATGTTTTTAAGGTCACCTCGCATGGCTGACAACACAAAACTTGATAACTCGAATAACTCAATCAATTCTTAACATTTTTACATGATTCTAGAGTCTAAATTATAACCCCAAGTGTCTACTTTCTAACACAACAAATAGAAATTGATTTGGTTAATCACATAGAAAGATATTACAAAAATACTAAGGTTCATCCAGAAGTAAAATCTCTCAATTACTCATTTGTATAATTGAGGGTGTTTATTAACTTATAAGAACCCTAACTTAGAGCACATCTGAAATGAATTCAATTATCATCTAGATCATCAATTTTACCAAACAATATAACAATCACATTCATAAATAAATATAAAACTTAATTGAATCGTTAATTTCAGCTTCAGAAAAGAAATAGAATTTTTTTAGAAATTTAGGCATTTCTTCTACTATCCATTCTCTTTTATAATCTCACATCACTCATTTCCCCCTTTGTACCTTGTTGTGTCAATAGGAATAATCTGACACAGTTTGAGATGGTTCTAGACACTTCTGTTCAGAGATCCCTTCTCTCATTCCTTTTCTCTTCTAACCCTTTAGAACACAAAATGAGGTAGAGAATGTTAACTCTGCTTAACCCCTTTCTTAAAATTTCATTGGGTCGGGTCAACCCCTTTCTTAAAATTTCATTGGGTCGGGTCAACCCAACCCATTTCTCTTCTTCCCATTATAATAAATAAATAAATAATATAAATATCTTCCCACCTATAAAAATAAAAATAATTCTAACTAAAATATAATAATATAATAATATATAATAATATCATTATTTTAGAAAATAGGGTGTTACATTTATTATAATAATAAAAATTTAATAGGCTTTAATATGTTTTTAGTCCCTCAAATTTAAGACAAAATTTTTTTTGGTCCCTCAAATTTAAAATAGTTGTTTTTAGTCCCTATAATTTTTTTAAAATATTGTTTTAGTCCCTTAGATTACCAATAACATATCTGAAGTGACAAACTAAGACGGTTATGCAATATCAATTAAATTTAGTGTGATATTTTCACTAATAAGAATACCAATAGATAGATTTTATGCAATAATGTTTTGATAAATTTATTAACAAAATTTGAATATAAGGACTAAAATAACATTTTTTGAAATTAAAGGGACTAAAACAAAAATTTTAAATTTGAGAGACCAAAAATAAATTTACCCTAAATTTGAGGGACTAAAAATATATTTAAACCTATTTAATAATAAGTGTATTGACGTTTAAAAAAGAAAATCTCAAAATCATACGATTAGAAAATCAAAAGTATTAGAAATTTATTATTAACGGTTCAAATAAGCATAAGAAATGTTTCAAATTATAATAGCATTATGAATCGTATCTTAATTAAGAATTAATTGTAAAATATAATTTTTGAAAAAATGTGATTTAATATTGTAATAGTTACAAAATTATATGATTAAAAAATTAATAATATTATTGATTTATTATTAGATGATTCAAATCAGCATAATCAATTCTATCTAACTGTTAATTGTATCAATATTAAGAATATATTAGCGGAAAATGATGTATTATGTACCTTCACTAAAAGAGAGAAGATCAAAAAGAATTTTTTCTAATAATTTGTACGGTTATTAAAAGTTTTTTTTTTAGTTATTGAGGATAAAATAGGAAAGAGAAAAAGTGGATACCAGATAAAACAATCCTTTTTATTGTTGGTATACATAACTGTTGAATAAATGCAATTTAAGATTGTACTAATTACAAAATTATATGATTAGAAGATAAAAATATTACTAAATGATGATCTGTACTTTTTACTGTTAAGAGAAAAACTAACCTTTATGAAATTAATCTAACTAGTTTGAGCAAATAGAATTTAACTCCTTCTTATAACCTTTTCACTATTTAGAGGAAAAATAACCTTCATGGACTCTTCACGCAACTCCTTCTTATAATCTTTGAGGACTATTCAAGGAGATGAACCAAAGAAGAAGAAGAGAAGTATTGCTTAAACTTAAACCAAGCTCCTTGGTTAGGAGGAGCCAAGGCCTAAAGGCTAAAGCTACAAAGAGGATAACTCAAGGCGAAATGGAGAAGGGAACTCTCACAATGGACTTCGGCTAGAGAGAATACTCAAGGTAAGAAACTCTCATATATGCTCAAAGTGAGAAATCTACACGACCATAATGAATATATAGGCATAGGAAGTGTGCTAAGCAAGCTAGGTTAAACCTAAGGTTAAAATAAACCATGGTATGGTTTATTCAAACTTAGGTGCCCAAGTTTGAATTCAAAATTCAAATTTGGGTCCTAAATCCTTGGCTTACTATGCATTTCATGTGCCTCCATGTGATCACTACATTTGCATGTGATTTGAGTTGCATTTATAGGTGAATTTAGATCATTCCATGTGCGCCACCCTTGGTCGACCACATGTGCTCTAAATTCACCTTAAATGTAACTCAAATGACATGTAATGTAATTCTCACAATAATGAATCCCTAATATAATCCTAAAGGAAACATAAACTACATTACCAAAATATAAGGTCTAGAAAAAAGCTAGTACAAGCCCGCATGGGCTAAAACCTTAATCTACTTGGGCTTCAAGGCATAGCCTAACTAAAAGGTGTCTTGGGCTTTACCTCCTCTGTGTTAGCCACTCTTCCTCCATCACTACAAGAAAAACTGTTATTATCTATGGAATATTACCTACGGAATTTTTTCCATAGATAATGTTTAGTTATCTACAGAATATTACCTACGAAATTTTTTCTGTAGATAATTTTTAGTTATCTACGAAATATTACCTACGAAATTTTTTCTATAGATAATGTTTAGTTATCTACGGATAAAATCCGTAGATAACAACTTTCGTGGGTTATCTACGGAAAACTATCCGTAGATAACGTTATCTACGGATAAAATTCGTAGATAACAACTTTCGTGGGTTATGTACAGAAAACTTTCCGTAGATAACGTTATCTACGAATAAACTATTTGTAGATAACAACTTTCATGAGTTTTCCGTAGATAACGTTATCTATGGATAAACTTTCCGTAGATAACCTTGGCGGGATGTAGGGAAAATTTTTTTATGCTCTAAGTGATGTAAAGAATATTTGGTAAAAAATAAATATTATTAAAAATTATCATTTTAAATTTTTTATTTTTATAAATTAATGATGATAAAAAAATAACTTACTAATATCTGGTTTTAAATTTAATATGAAAATATTATTATATAATTAGATAAAATTTTAAATTAGTATTTTATTAATGGTTGATAATTAGAAAATAAAACAAGAATAAATACATTTTCTGATATTTATATCATAGATTTAAGATGAATAAATATATTAAGTTAATTAATAATTTATTTAAAAGTTAAAATTTAATTTATAAAAATAATATTTTAAAAGAGAAGGATTATAATAACATCGCTGTAACTTTTACTAAGTATTACACCGCTTAATAACTTTATATTAAATGTGAATTTTATAAATTCAACCGTTAAATTGAAAACTTTTTACTCTTAGCTCATATATACAAAGTTTTATATTAATTCAAGATGATTTGATACTTCATTCTTGTAAAACAAAATTGACGTAATATATACATTTCAAAATATACTAAAATATGAACACTTTGATTACCTTCAAGTTGTTGTTCAATTTTAACAAAATTTGATATAAACATATAAAGTGATATGAACTTTCAATTTAACGATTGGATTTACAAAATTCACATTTAATATAAAGTTATTGAGCGGTGTAATACATAGTAAAAGTTATACCAGTGTTATTATAACCCTTATCATTTTAAAATATATAAATTATTATTTAAAATTTTAAATTTATAATAAATAATTTAAATTGTATCATAATATTAATTTTAAATATAAATAAGTACATTGTTAATTATACAAGTTAGTATATAGATATATATACATACATATATATATATAAGTAAAGATTAATTAAATATAATATAATTATTATTATTGGTAATATAATTATTATATAATTTTTTTTATATTTTTATAGCGGTCTAGACACACCAAAATAAGAGAGATCCAAAAATAGTATAAGTATGATATTGTATATATAGTTGAGGATGACTTAAATGAATTAATTTGTACTACTTATACTGACAACATGCATATGCTTTTTAGTAGCTTATCTCATCAGAACTCCACAGTTAAACATGCTTGACTTGGAGTAATATAGGGATGGGTGACCTTCTAGGAAGTTTCCTAGAAAATGTGCAGTAAGAACAAAACACGTTGAAAAGTGAAGTGTCATGAAATAACATAGATGCCAAATATGAGAGTTGTTACATTAATAAATTTATTAAAATTAAACAAAAAATTTTCGAAGTTATCTATGGATATTCGTAGATAACAACTTTCATGGGTTATCTACAGAAAATTTTTCGTAGGTAACATTATCTACGACCTTATTACCTATGGATTTTTGGTCGTAGATAATCCGTAGATAATTAAGACTTATCTACAGATTTTCATGCTTATCTACAGATTTCTTCCGTAGATAATCCTGATTTTGAAGTTAGATGAAAATACATAGAAGGGGGTTGAATATGTGTGTGTGTGTGTGAACAAAGGAATTTTAAAAATGTTTTCACATGGAGATTCTTTTTCGTCTAATAAAAATACTATTTTGAATGCTTAATAGAAACTGTGCAGGATTGGTTCAACAAAAGCTTTTTGCGTGTGAGAGTTTATCGTCTGCACAAGAAAAATGTTTCTTAAACGAAAACTGTTTCTTAAGATAATAAATTAAACAAATGTATTTTTCGTATGAAGATAGTTATAGTAAACAATAAGCATTGGACAAATTTTTTAGTATGATATATTGACAAAACGAAATTGCGTCTGAAACATTAAAAAATTAGTGCAAAGATTTTTATACTGGTTCGCTCAAACTGAGCTACGTCCAGTCTCCTTCAATTGAAGGGTTCCACTAGATATTCAATGAAGCACAAGTATTATCACCACTTCTGGTTTGCCGAGTATTATCGAACACTTCTGGCCTGCCAACTTCACTCGTCAGCGCTAGTATTCTTTGATCAGCCTCTTCAGGCTTGCAGTGAGTATTCTTGACCACTCCCGGTCCCAAGTATTATCAACCACTCCTGGTTGTCTATTAGCACTAGTATTTTTTGTTCAGCCTCTTCAAGCTCTCAGTGAGTATTCTCGACCACTCTTGGTCCCAAGTATTATCAACCACTCCTGGTTGGCTAACTTCACTCATTAGCTCTAGTTTTCTTTGTTCATCCTCTTTAGGCTCTCAATGATTATTCTCGACCACTCCTTATTGGCTATTAGCACTAGTATTTTTTGTTCATCCTCTTCAGGCTCTTAGTGAGGATTGTCGACCACTCTTGACCCGCTAACTTCACTCATTAGCACTAGTATTCTTTATTCAGCCTCTTCAGGCTCTTAGTGAGTATTCTTTGACAAGCCTCTCCAGGCTTTTACAAGTATTCTTTCCCTAGCCTCTTTAGGCTTTACAAATGATAGATAGATGATTTGGTTTGAGTGTTTAGTTTACTCTCACAAAGAGGATACAAATATTTGATACACTCACTAAGGTGCATGTTCATAAGTTACATTTAGAACTCCTCAGTTTACAGAGATAAATACACTATGGCACATTTGACTCTATAAGTTCTGTATCTGGTTTCATTGTTTCATGGGCTTGATATCACTATTTACCAACGTTAACCTTTCTAGGTTTGAAGTTATGACATATATATAGTCTTGTAAAATTTGTCCATTGCAAATGTTTGTTGAAGCAGAATGTAGTCGTTCATGACTAGTTCGATCTTTCATTTAATGCACAAGATCTTGCATTAAATGTTGCTTCCTATTTATAGACATTGCGTGGTCTTCTTCATTTTATTAGCAGTAGTGTCTGACTTTAGCTGAGACCTAGGAACTTTTTTTCCTTTTCTGGTCGCGTAGCTGTAGAGCGTTGTCTTTATCTAAGAAAGTAATGTACTTTTTCTGACACATGCATGCTTTTGCTTTTGCGCTTGTATTTCTTCTTTTTCTTTTCTTTTAATCACGCGATCATGTTGACAGCTTTCATATGATCGTAGACGATGCCTGATTTGTCCCTTGAGACTTGATTCTTCAAATGCTTTCATGGAAGTATTCGTCTACGTCTGGTAGTCCATATGCATCTCAAGTCTTGATCTTCGTTTGAGCATTTATCATTAATGCTTTGACTTTCTTTGGTCTGGTCAACATTGTAGATGGATAGACTTTGTTTTTGTCTGGAATACTTTTCAGTCTGTGTTGTCCTTCGTCTGATATTTAGTTTACTTTTTTATGATCTTTGACCAACCTTCGTCTGAGTTCTTATGTTGCGCTATAGGTTGTCCTTGACACACCTTCGTCTGATATTTGATTCATTATTGTCTGGCGCACATTTCATATTTCATCTATCATTTGACTTGCTTTGTCTGATCCTCGTGATGCTTTGCTTCAACTAATCTTCGTCTTGTACTCGAAGAAGTTTCGTCTGTGGTCTATATCGTCTGAAGCTTGATCATTTTCCTTTTTGTGCTAGGCTTGGCTTCGTTTGATCTTTCCATCTGATGCTTGAAGCTTTTACACTTTGTCTTGGTCTAGTGTAGGAAGTGGCACATGCTCTATTCTTCATATTGCCTATACTTATGTTTTTCTGAAACACTAATACATTTGTTAGAAATAACAACATGTATTATATTTGTCTCATTCAAAACCTTGTTGGGAATTGCTTCGTCTGACTTAACAGATTTTTCTTGTAGTGCATCCTCCTAAACATAGCTATAGTAATGGGACCCTTGGTCCATGGTCCTCCATCATACCCTCCCTCTTGAAAAGGATTTGACCTCAAATCCAAAGACTCATCCTCCTCATTATCAGTAGCCCCTATAAAATAAGATAGATCAAACACATTAAAACTAAGGTTCACTCTATATTCCCCAGGAAGGTCTAGGATATATGCATTATTGTTTAATCTTAATTTTGAGGATTTGGAAGGGACCATCTCCTCTAGGATTGAGGTTGGACTTCCTCTTAGAAGGGAATCTATCCTTTCTAAGGTGAAGCCATACACAATCTCCCTTATTGAAGATAGCTTCTTTCTTTCATTTATTATTATATTTAGTGTATTTCTCTTTTTGAAGTTGGATATGGTCTCCAACCTTCTCTTTAATTTTTTTAATAAACTCAACCTGAGATGATCTTTCTTTATGAATGAAAAAAGCAATATTGGGGAGAGGAATCAAGTCTAAAAGAGTGAGAGGATTGAAACCATATACTACTTCAAATGGAGACATTTTTGTGGTTTTATGCACTACCCTATTATATGCAAATTGTATGTGGGGTAGGTAGTCATCCCATGACTTCTTATTACCTTTGAGGACTACCCTCAACGTAGTACCAAGAGATCTATCACCTTTTTTTGCCCATCAGTTTGTGGGTTACAAGTGGTAGAGAATACAAGCTTAGTTCCTAGCCTTGACCATAAAGTTTTCTAAAAATGGCTAGGGAACTTAGCATCTCTATCAGATACTATAGTCTTAGGTAGCCCATGCAACCTAACCACTTCTTTAAAAAGTAATATAGCAATATTACTTGCATCATCCACCTTGTGGCATGGAATGAAGTGTGCCATTTTGCTAAAATAGTCTACTACCACAAAGATGGAATTCATTCCTTTTTGGGTTTGAGGTAATCCTAGGACAAAATCCATTGAAATATCAACCCAATGAGAAATAAATATAGGAAAGGGGGTGTAAAGTCTATGAGGCATAGTTTTATACTTAGCTTGAAGATAAACTATACATCTAGAACAATACCTTTGGACATCTATTTTCATGTGGGACCAAAAGAATTTCTATTTTAAGATTAAAAGAGTTCTCTCAATTCCAAAATGCCCCATGAGTCCACCTTCATGATTCTCCTTAACCAAAAGTTTCCTAATAGATCCTTGGGGAATGCACAATTTGTTTTCTCTATAAAGAAACCCCTCGGAAATATAGTAACCTTGGCAAGGTTTTTGAACGCATAATTTAAAAAGGTGAGAAAATTCAGAATCTTGTTCGTACAATTCCTTTATATCATCAAATCCTAAAAAATTTGAGAACCAAGGGTTATCAACAAAGTATGCCTTCTAGACAAAGCATCAACCACTACATTAGTTGAACCCTTCTAGTATTTGATGACATAAGGGAAATGTTCTAGAAACTCAACCTGTTTTTTATGTCTCTTATTTAATTTACCTTAGTCCCTCAAATATTTTAGTGACTCATGGTTACTATGAATGACAAATTCCTTGGTAGCAAGATAATGTTCCCAAGTTTGAAGGGCTCGAACTAAAACATAAAGATCTTTGTCATAGGTTGGGTAGTTCAAGGTAACCCTATGGAGTTTTTCACTATAATATGCAATAAGGTGGCCACCTTGCAACAACATAACTCCTATGCCGATACCTAAAGCACCATATTCTAGCTCAAAAGTTTTTGTAAAATTAGGGAGAGTTAAAACAGGAGCTTGGGTGAGCTTTTGCTTAAGTTCTTGAAAAGCTAAGTTATGTTTCTCTTGCCAAAGAAAAGCCAAATCCTTCTTCACTAACTCGTTGAGTGGTGAAGCTAACATTGACAAGTTAGGAACAAATCTTCTATAAAAGCTTGCCAATCCATGGAAGCTTCTAACTTCACTAACATTAGTAGGAATAGGCCATTCTTGGATGGATTTGATTTTCTTGGGGCCCACATGAACCCCATTTTTGCTAACTACAAACCCTAAAAGGATAACATTATCCACACAAAAAATTAAATTTGTCTACATTAGCAAATAATTTGTTATTCCTAAGAACTAACAAAACTTGCCTTAATTCTCCTAAATGATCACTTAAGCTCTTACTATAAACTAAAATATCATCAAAATAAATAACTACAAATCTAACAATGCAATCCCTTAGGACATGATTCATAAGCCTCATGAATGTACTTGGGGAATTAGTAAGACCAAAGGCATTACCAACCACTCATATAGTCAAAATTTGGTCTTAAAAGAAATTTTCCACTCATTGTGACACCCTCTACCCCAACATAAATACACAATAAATGTAAACTATAATTTTCTGAATAAATAAAATCTTTCATGGATAAAACAAGTGTCTCAAATATCATAAGGTAGAAGATTCAAATAAGAATCAAAGAGGGTGATGAGTGTAACACCCTAATTTTTACAAATTACATGAAGGCTCAAAGCCCAAATAAGGGTGATTTAGTAACCCATAACGGGCCGTTCCCAAACTGGAACTGGTCGTTCCAAACTACTAAAAAGGCCTATAAATCCTAGTTAGGAACGGGCCGTTCCAAATATGGTCGTTATGAGTTAAAACTCAACTCTAGAACGGGCCGTTCTGGTTTAATAACGGGTCGTTCTAGATGCGAATTTAACACATGCTGAATGAATCCAGAACGGGCCATTCTGGATCTGAAACGGGTCGTTCTGGCCACTTTTGACATCTATAAATAGCAGACTCTGGCACTGCTTCTTCTCTAACTTCATCTTCTACTTATCCAAGTAAGGGGAAAGTGAGAAACCTCGCTCGAGGGTGTGAGAATAATTGTTGGGTAACAGGATTGGCCCCCAATTCCTTGCCTGATGCATGCTTCTAGGAACAGGCAAAATATGAAAGTTTTCTATTTTGCTTTCTGAATGTTCTATTGCGTTCCTTGTGTGATGTTGAGTGTAAGTATGTGTTTGATTTCAAAATTAGATAAGTTTTGATATGAATTAGAGTGCTCTGTGGGTTCCTGTGCGAAACCCTATGAGGAACAATTATGAGTATGACTATGTGAAATGTGAACAAATGACATGAGACATGACATGAATGACGTGCTATTATGAACACTATGACTATGAGAATGTGAAACGTGATGAAATGAGATAATGTGAAAAATGAATATGAGATATGAAATATGATGATATGTGACAATGAGACATGATGTATGAGGAACTATGACAAGTAAAGTGATGAGTCCATGAAGTGTGAATGTATGTGACATGCATCATGTGCATTTATGTGAAGGGTACGATATGGAGTACACCGTTAGGGAAGGCCTTCCTTGTGTAACAACTTGAGGGAGTCTTAGGGGATAGTGTGGTCTGGATGTCTCGATTCCGCCCGTTTTTGAGCACGAGACGTAACTTGTGCAGCTTCACTATCCCGACCAGACCCTAGCAGTACATCTTTCTAGTTGAGAGTGTATGGGTAGCTCCCTACATGTACTCCTAGACTACCTTAGGTGTGTTGTTTAGGCAACACACCAGTGATATGTGATAGTGATTGGCGCAACATTCATGCATTTACGAGTCGAGTCCATGACATCATTGCATGATCAATGACTGTGCATTTGTTACTATTGTATGTATAATTTGAATTTGCACCTGATTAATGTGTAGTTATGGCTATGCTTGTTATGATTTGTGTGTGTTGCCTAACTATTATTTTTACACCTGAAACCGAGTGAGATGTTTCTCACTCCCTTGATGTTCTTTGTATGTGTTTAAATTATGTTCCAGGTGATCATCAGCATGAGGATGTTGGTGATGAAGCTTAGGCTTCAGTTGGGCGTGTTCTGATAGGATATGTGACAACAGGATGTAGTTAGGACTAGCTTAGGATGTTGGTTCCATTAAACTATTTTGAAAATCTTAGTTTTTTTTCTTTTGTAATTTCTACATTGGAGTTATGGTTTATGAGTCTTGCATCAACACTCTACCCAAACCTATCTTAGAAACATCAACATATACCACAAAAGGCTTACTAAGATCGGCCAATGGTAACACTGGTGCACTAGTCAATCTTTCCTTAAGAATTTGGGAACCTAATCTCTCATTTGCCATCCCACACAAATGCAACTCCTTCCTAGTCAATCTAGTCAAAGGTAATGATATATTAGAAATTTACTCAATAAACCTCCAATAACAATGAGCTAATCAAAGAAAACTCTCTAACCTCACTAACTGACTTAGGTATCTCCCACTTAAGCATAACTTCTACCTTAAATAGATCTATATTATGTCTCCGCTAGAAATTACAAGACCTATAAAATTCACTTCATACAATCAAAAATCATACTTAGATAACTTAGCCTAAATCTGTCTTGGATATAACCTCACTCTCAACTCCAATTTGATAATATAACACCCTAAGGTCAATCTTACTAAACACATAAACACTCGCTAATTGATCCATAAGGTCATCTATCCTCATATCAAATCATATTAGAATACCTACTTTAATCCTTCATATATATCATCCCTAAGCATGTACGAATCAATCACCATTTACACCATATAGCATGTACATGAACCAACCTTACCACATAGCATCATACCATCTTAAACAACCTCTCAATGACAACACCTCAGAACATCATATCCAAATCATTTTTTATCCTTGCTATGCCTAAACCTATATCAAAAGAAAGTTAAGAGAATAAGCTACAACTCTTATGAAGACCACAAAATCTAATTCTGTCAATATAACACTTGTACTGGCACAATAAAATTGTAGTGCAAACATCCCCTACACCAGACAACAATTGTGTATCAACATATAAGGCCACAAAAATACCTCAATCCTTCCAAACTCACACCTCAAATTCATATCCAAGCTTCCCACTAAAATCCTAAATCAAAACAACTCACATATTCATCACAAAAGACTTAGAGAATAAAACTCACATGCTACCTAAACCATAAAAGGTTAACATGCAAACACAAACACTCAAGAAAATTACCAACGTTCCAATCTCTCATCAAGAATATCAAAACTCCAATTCTCAACATACAACCCCACCTTGGATTCAACTGCTACAACTATAGATGTTAGAAACTCCACCAATCGTAAACTTTTAATACACTCAACAAATCAATGTCTCACCCACATCCAAGGTTCTAATAGTTCTAGTTGGCTAGCACAAGGCTTCGTCCACTACTACTGACACATATGTTCGCAACACGAGCGATACCACTCAACCACTACTTGATGGAAGACTTGTTGGAGACCCGGATTGATGTTGAGTTTCCTTCAAGCTCCTCCCTAGATCTTGAACTCCTTGATTCTTCCTATGCTTGATTAAGGTCTCCTATGGAGAGGAGGCCTTATGACCACCACGGTTGGTGGAGAAACTCTCCCAAGAGGCGCCACTCCTTGTTGTAGAGATAAGCCCCTTCAATTCTCACCACACTCTTCTATGAAGGGATAAGAGAATTGGATGCACTCAAAGAGGTTTAGGGACTTTTGGAAGAGATAAATCTGAACTCTATTCAGAATATACAATCTCAATTACATCAAAAGTGTTTTACAATGAAGGAAAAACGAAAATATAGGAGTAGGAAGCTTGGAGAGCAAGCTAGTCTTAACCATGGTTCACTAGGAACCATGGTAAGGTCTAGCTAACCATCCATGGTCTAGAGGCTTGGAGAGCAAGCTACTCACTTAGCTTGCTTAGTAAGCAAGCTAAGGAGAAGCTTGTGCTTCAAGCTTCTAAGCTTGAGAAGAACCAAGCAATTTGGCCAAGTGTGAACACAAGTGTGAACACAAGTGTGAACACATCTAGGTGGGTGGCTCTTTGGAATTAATTTACTCCAACCGGTTTTGAAATTGTTAATTTGGTTTAGTTAGGTTCATCCAATGTGAATGGAACCTAGCTAAATCAAATCTATGAAAAATTAGGAGTAAAATGAGTCCAATATGTAAATTTTAGCCTAGGACCACCTTTTGGCTAAATTGCTAGTAACACTCTCTAGCTTGCTAATGGCACTCTCTAGCTTGCTAATGCCACTCCCAATCCTACTACTAGAAAACTAAGAAAAGAATGTATTTCTAGGTTAGGTTAAATGGAGTCCAAGTGTCCAAGTAACCTACCCTAGAAACAATATACAATAGCTACTAAAAAGGAAATAAAGTGCCTCACAAATACAAAGGCAAAAATACACCTATACAAGTATCTACTATATACAAGGTACAAGAAAACAACTATGCAAGTATGTACAATGGAAACTTAAGAGACTAATAAGAGGAACTATAATCAATGCTCATGATGAGCAAAGGTCTTTGAGCACCTCCTCTTTAGAAGTCTCCTCTAGCTTCCTAACCATGGACCTAATTAAAGGCCCAATGGTCTTCATGGGTGAACCTTCTTGGATCATCCTTCACCTTTCTTGGTCTTACCTCTTCCAAATGGATCCTTGGGGATTAGATTTCCATCACTACTTCTTACGTAAGCAAGAAGTATCAAAATAAATAAGCAATCATGAATAGCATCAACTAAGCTATATCATGTCTTTCAGCCAAATTCTGAGAAAACAATATAAGTGTAAGCACAACACTAACAACACCAGGGACACATCATCATCACCCTCATCCTAAAGCAAAACATTGTTAGAGTACACAATAACAACAAACATAATCAATCATCATACTAGCATATCAATAAGTTCCACAATCAATTCATTCCATCATTCATCTACCAAACAAGCATAGTAAAGTCATAACTCACGGCCGATTGGATCGACCTGCTCTGATACCACTAAATGTGACACCCTTACTACCCCAACACATACATCGTAATAATGTAATTAAATTAAGATAAATAAACTTTCAAAGTTGGTAAAAGGGTTCACATAAAACTTCATAACTGTTCTTTCTTCAATATCCAAAATAACTGGAAATAAAACTTGGAAGGTAAAATTTAAGAGTTTACAAATTGTTTTCAAAAGACAAGGTATAACTCAGAATACATATAAAAATATATATCCTAGAATTTTCTGCCCCGATGTCACAATATCAGAGCACACCCACAATTCAACTGTTTGCATCCTAGATGCCACTCAAAGTCGGATCTTCCTCACCTAAAAGATCCACAAATTGTACGGTGAGAAAAGAAAGCATCTATATATATAAAGTACATAAGGAAAACGCAAAATATCGTCTCATTATAACTCTACTTCATAAAATATTCATAAACATTTCAACATATCATAACTCGATCAGTCATGCATCATCATCATGTCATAATTCGCAATCACACCAATCATCACAATTCTTGCCCTTCATACTATGCCAAGGTCACGTTACCCATTTAACAATCCAAGGCCGTGCTCACCTCTGATATAACACTATGCCAAGGTCACGTTTCCCCTGTAGCATATCTAGCTTAGGGTTGTGCTCACCCCCGACATGTTAACCAAGGTCACGATGCCCACGTAACAATCCAAGGTCGTGCTCACCCCTGATATAATACTGTGCCAAGGTCACATCTCCCCTGTAGCATATCTAGCCCAGGGTCGTGCTCACCCCCGACATGTTATCCAAGGTCACGGTACCCACGTAACAATCCAAGGCCGTGCTCACCCTTTGTCATAAGTGTGAAGGACCACAATCACATCTCATTCATTCAACATCTCATCTCATAGTTCGATTCCATATCACATACACACAAAAGATAAATTTAACAAAATAATGGATCTCATACACCTCAAGCAATTCACATCTAAATCATCAATTTTTATCAATTAATATAATAATCAATGGAATTACACATTTAATATAATCTTAACATAAATAGTAAAATCCCCAATTGTTCCAAAACCTAACTCACGGACACTTTTCTACAATTTCGTTCTCTCTCCCAGATCATCATTATTCTTACAAATTAAATATATATTTCTAATCCTCAACACATACAGAATCTAATGGGATCATTAATTCCTTAAATAGAAATAATCCAATTTTTCCAAAACCTAACTTATAGGAACTTTTCTATAATTTCGTTTTCTCTCTCAAAGCATCATTTTTACAAATTAATCATATATTCATAGTCCTAAATACATATAGAATCACATAAGACCAATAATTCTCCAAACAGAAATAATTATAAAATTACTTATAACTCTAAGGGTTCTTCCTCTACCCAATTCCCTCATGTAACTCTACATATAAATAATCTTCTTTCCCCCCGTACCCGGATAAAAGTAGTTAAAACTAAAACAAAGATCTCCTTGGTTTCCTCCTCTGAGTGCCCCTCGATCTTCAGAGAGTGTAGAAAGAAAAGAAGAGAATGCAGAAAAAAGAAGTCAGAACTGAAAGAAGTCAAAATTGAAAAGTGTAATTTTGGGAGTGCTAGAGCGCTCTATTTATAGGCATCAGGCGTCGCCAGAACGACCCGTTCTGGACTCTGACGGCATGTGTAAAATTTACATCCAGAACGGCCTGTTCTCAAACTAGAACGGCCCGTTCTGGGGCTACACTTAACCCACAACGACCATATCTGGAAAGACCCGTTCTCAATTAGGGTTTTTAGGCATTTTTGGTGATTTGGAACGCCCCGTTCCCATCCAAAATTTGTAGACAATTTTTGTATTTTGGAACGGCCCGTTCCAGTTTGGGAACGACTCGTTCCGAACTACAAAATCACTCTCGTTTTAGTAGTTTAGAACGGCCCGTTCCAATTTGGGAACGGTCCGTTCTAGGCTAGTAAATCACCCCTATTGGGCCTTTGGGCCCTAAAATAATATGTGAAAATCGGGCTGTTACAAAACCCCCTAATAGCAACATAATTAGTCGTATTTTTATTTAGTGACCGAATACTTTTAGTAGCAATTTTTGGTTGCTAATTCCGTCGCTATTCAGTTTGTAAATTACGTATCCTTTAGCGACCGAATTGTATGTAAATTTGCGACCGAATTGGTTTTGGTGGCTAAATTAGCGACGAAAAAATTATTGTCGCTAAAAACTACAAAAATATTATTTATAATAATGGTAGCGACCAAATAAAAATCCGTTGCTAGATGTAAATTTTTTAAAAAATTTAACAATATATTTTTTTTAAAAAAGAAAATATAAAAATATATTATATTATTTTATAATGATAAAAAAATTAATAATAAGAAATAAAAATCACGACCCTTCCAATAAAATTATTTTTTTTAAATAATACATATTATATAATTTAAAATAGATAATATATCATAATGTATTAAAAAATGAGAAACATAATGCTATAAAAGAAATTTACATAACAATTTTTTTAATTGAATCTTTTAAAAGATTTGGACTAATTTGAATAATAATTTATCTATCAAATTTATTTATTTTTCTCTTGAGAAATTTATTTCTCTTTTATCATACTTAATATTGTATTTTATTAGATAATATGAAAATACACAATTTATTGTGCTTTCCAATTTTGTTAAGGTAAAAAAACTTCCTTTTAATTTGTAAATCTTATTTTATTTTAATTATTATTTTAAAAATTAGACTTAAACATCTAGTTTATTTGATATAAACGTGTTACTTCCATCAACTTAAAAATAATTGATTATATAAGGATTAATATGAACTTATCAAACAAATCTAAAATCGATCAAAAAATTAGATGTTTTTTTAAAAACAATTATTGTGTTGACTTAACAATAACCATCATAAAATTTTAAAATGTATTTTTCATTTAATTATTCATAACAAATACTTTTAAATTAAGCATTCACCAAAAAAGATACTTTTAATTAAAATATATTTTTTAATTTTATTAATTCATTGTCATCCTCTCAATTGACTAAAAAGTGATAAAATATAATTAATGTTTAATATTAGTTTAATAAATAAAAATTATAAAATAAATTATATATATAAATATACACACCAATAACACGTGAGTTATATTACTGATAGAATATTTCTTACAAATTTATATTTGTAAAAAATGTAATAATTTTTTACAAAAATTGACAATCATATATTAAAAAATATCATTAATAAAACTTTATATATATTTATATATATATATATATATATATATATATATATATATATATATATAGAGAGAGAGAGAGAGAGGAGGAGGAGGAGGAGAAAGAATCAAATGACTCATAAAGTAACTCTTAGTAAAGTTACTCCGCTCAATAACTCATGGTATATGTTGAATTTCATTGATCTAATTATTAAATTAAAAGTTATTAAATTTTACTAATAATTAATATAGAAAATATTGATTAGCTTCGGAATAAATTATTTGCAAACAATATAGTTGAAAAATTAATTATTTTAAATTATTTAACTATAATCTTATTAATAATTTACTATATGATTTTGATATTTTTGTATAACTAATATCTGGTTTTAAACTTGATATGAAAATATTATGATATAACTTGATAAAATTTTAAATTAGTATTTTATTAATGGTTGATAATTAGAAAATAAAACAAGGATAAATACATTTTTTTAATTTTATATCTTAGATTTAAGATGAATAAATATATTAAGTTAATTAATAATTTATTTAAAATGTTAAAATTTAATTTATAAAAATAATATTTTAAAAGAGAAGGGTTATAACACTATTAGAAAAATTAATATTTGTGACGAATTTTGTGACGGAAAAAATAGCATCGCTAATAGTGACGCATTTTGTGAGGGAATTTTAAGTTTTGTGACGGACAAGAATTTATTGACTTTTGTGACGGATTTTGTGACGAAATATATTCCGTCTCTAAAAATCCGTCACAAATTTCGTCACTGAATAAAAAAAATATATTTGTGACGGATTTTGTGACGGAAAAGTTTTCGTCTCTAAAAATCCGTTACAAATTTCATCACTAAATAAAAAAAAATGTTTGTGACGGATTTTGTGACGGAATGAACTTCGTCTCTAAAAAATCCGTCACAAATTTCGTCACTAAAATGAAAAAATT
Source organism: Cajanus cajan (assembly GCF_000230855.2). Classification (NCBI taxonomy): domain Eukaryota; kingdom Viridiplantae; phylum Streptophyta; class Magnoliopsida; order Fabales; family Fabaceae; genus Cajanus; species Cajanus cajan. The sequence goes on along the minus strand of NC_138524.1, from coordinate 54,537,715 downwards.
TAGTGACGGATTGTTCCCTCTCAAAATTCCGTCACAAATAGGTTAAAATATTTTGTGAAAAAATTTGTGACAAATTGTTCCCTCTCAAAATATTAAATTTTATTTATGAAACTTTTATATTTAAGAATTATGCATAATTAAAGAAAATATGTTAAATTTTTTTTAAAAAAATAATAAAATTAAAAATATTTTATTTCACTAAAGGACTGAAAAAATTATGAAATTCATTTAATTAAATAAAAAATTGTCAATTTTGAACATAAGAAACTAAGACATTCATTAAAAATATTTTAAAAAAACTTGTGAAATTAAAAAAAAATATTAATTTAATTTTGGTTTAATTACATTTTTGATCCCTCAAGTATTGTAATTGTGCAATTTTGATCCCTAAGATTTTAATTGGATAATTTTAGTCCCTAAAGAATTGTAATTGTGCAATTTTAGTCTTTTAATTTTTAATTGAACAATTTTAGTCTCTCAAAAATTATAATTGTGCAATTTGAATCTCTCCCATTAAAAATTTAATAATTTTAAAATTTTAATATATATATATATATATAATAATAATTTAAAATTATACCATTATTTGCTTATTTAAGTTAACATATACTATAATTTTTATTAATGTAACAAATGATATATATTTATTATTACTAAATAAATAAAATTTATATATTATTAATAATTTAATATTGCTAATAAATTAATATCAATAATATTTTTAGTATATTTATAGATAAATTGATAATTTGATAAATATAACTTAGTATATATTAATATACTTTTACAAAAATATAAATATAGTAGATAAGATATGTATATTTATATTTTTGTAAAAGTATATTAATATATAATAAGTTATATTTATCAAATTATTAGTTTATGTATAAATATACTAATAATATTATTGATATTAATTTATGAATAATATTATAAAAATATAATATATATATATATATATATATATATATTTTATGTATTTATTAATAATAAATATATATCATTTGTGTGACACCCTCTACCCCACATACCATAACACAAATAACAAAAATTGAATAACATAATCTTTTTCATATTTGAAATACCAAACATGTTTAATTCAAATCAAAACTCATGTATTTGTGGAATTAAAGACGTCTAGAGCAATGGGAGAAAACTGTTCAAGCACAAAGAGGCTGGAATTTTGCTAAATTGCTTGGATTTGGTGACTTAGGTGGACCTCCATTGTCTGCTGCTGAAGAATATTCTCTTCACTCTAGATATCTTTCTAAAGCAAAATCCTTAAATTTGTCTGAAATTGCAGAGATGAAAATTGTGTAAGTAATCTATCTATTTCATTGCTTATGCATACTCTGAGTTCCTAAATTATTCAGGGATAATTATATATTTGATTGTTTGGATTTATAGAATTGGAGAAAAATATGTACGGCCAACCAGTCTACACATGCTTATATTTATATTATGAATAATATTATTAACCATAAAAAAATATCTCCTAAGTTAGAGCTAATCAGCACTAATCACAGATGAGGAAGTAATACTAATGACTCACTACTCATTATACACGTGCTTAATTCTAACAGGGTTAATTAAATTCAATTTATAATGTTTGTAAACTTTCTGGGCTGAGAAATTTCTGCCATTTGGACAAGAGATAAACTGAACATTGAAATCGTAAATTCTTCAATCCTTGTCAGCCTTTTCATCAACTGACTTGAAGATATATTTAGTGACTGTCTGGTAATATTGATGATACACGCTTTTGCAGATGAGAAAAGAAAAATGTTTCTGGATATGATCTAATTCTTTTAAGATCTCAATCATAGATAAACAAATAACCAAGCTTTTTACTCTTTTAAAATTTTCTACTATTTTTGCATTACTTAACAATTCAAAATGAAGATTTCATGCATGTGTTCAGATTAATATTTACATTTAATTTCAGAGGTATTTATGTTTTTCAGCTATCGCGGAGGGGTAGACAGTGAGGGTCGTCCAGTCATGGTGGTTGTGGGGGCTCACTTTTTGCTTAGATGTCTTGATCTGGAGCGATTTGTGCTTTACGTGGTGAAGGTGATTCAGTTCTACCCTTCAGCTCGACATATTTTACTGCTAACAAGCATAAATTCAGCTATTATAATTTTTTATCTTCAATGTTGGGCATGTGTACTTCTCTTAAAACTCATTTATGCATTATAACCATAAGTTTCAATCCGTATTCTTTTGGCTTACCCTTTTTACTATTTGAATATACTTAGAATCATCTTGGTGTTAAATTTAAGGAGTTTGAGCCTATAATACAGAAGCCTTATACTATTGTATACTTTCACTCTACTGCATCTCTGCAAGTGTAAGTGTTAAATAATGGAATTATTGGATTTACAGGTTTGTCCTTTTCTTTTATGTTTTAGGGGTATGAAATATGCCAAGGGTTATGAATGAGCTAATGGTAGACCTTAATCGGTGAACTAGTTCTTATATTATGTGAATTATTTTATTACATAAATAAAAAGGCTTTCATTGCTAAAATTCTTTAAATTCATGTTTATTCAATTAGAAAAAAGGAACTGGAAATTCAAGTTTCAGCATCAGAAATATGGCTTAACATTTTTGTTTGCGCTTGTATAGTATTTAATTGCCAAACGTCTCCCTCAGTATCAAATATCAATAGTTCTTTTTATAGTTTCTGGTAACATCGGCATGACCTTTTTCCATGAGTGGCATAGAATCTTGAAGTTACTTTATGTACCTCTATTGTGGTTGGTTCCGCATTATTTTTCTTTCTTAAATTCGGCACATACGTCGTATTTAAATCTAGTTGTCCTTTGATTTGATGTGTTGTGGCTTAATATATGCTCCTTTGTCAAGGATCATTATTCTGTTAAATTTGAACCCATTATTATGCTGATAGAAGATTTGCCTGTTTAAGTGGTAGATTTTTGTGAAACAAAACTTGAGGTTAGGTGACAGTGTTTGGGAAAATTGTTCTATAATTAATTCAAGACATGCCACTGAGGAGAAGCATACTTGAATAAACAAATACATAGTAACACAATTGTGTTTTGATGTTTGGTTAATAATATTTTACATAAGCAGGTTGCTTCGTGAAATTTATGTTACTCCTATCATTGGTTGCTCCCGATTTGTATGCAATGTTCATTAGTATGGTTTCTTGATAATGTTTTTGTATAAATAGGCAACCGGACCTAAGTTGGATGAGAAGATTGCAACAAATACTTGGAAGGAAGCACCAGCACAATCTACATGTATGCAACATTTCTGTTTTCTTAAAAGCATTATGATTATGCCTTTGTAGTCTTTGTTCTAATCTCTCAATCTGGTATGTGCAGGCAATATATGTCCTTCACCCAACTCTTGGACTAAAATTGACTGTACTCGCGCTTCAGTTGCTTGTCGACAATTTGGTGCGTGACGAATCAGATTTTATTTACAGACTTAAAACTATATTTAAGGACATCCTATACATGTTATTGTCATTGACGATTAACTTTTAGGTTTGGAAGAAAGTGGTATACGTTGATAGATTACTACAGCTCTTCAGATATGTACCCCGCGAACAGTTGACCATCCCAGATTTCGTCTTTCAGTTGAGTCTTTATCTTTTCATGTGTTCTAATCATTTGTTCCTTTTCATAAGGTTGTTCCATGAAAGAGGAGTGACACTAACACACTGATTGAAATTTGTTGGGAATTACAAAATCATAAGCAAGACTCATTAATTTGGGAATGAATGAAATTCCCGTGTCAGCATTTTGTGTCAAATTTTCCCACACTGCACACTCTCTCTTTACATTCTGAACTTGTTTTAGCTTAAATATGTTTAGTCCTTCAACTTTTAAGTAAATTTGTTTTTGATTTTTTAAATTTAAATATGATTTTTTTAGTCTCTGTAATTTGAGGAAAAAACTTATTTTAGTATCTCAAGATCACTAATAGCATCACTGACAATGTCAAATTGAGTCGGTTATACACAACATTAGTTGGATTTAGTATGATGCTGTCACTAACAAGGACACTAATGGATAAATTTTGTGCAAAATATTCAGTAATGGGTGAGTTTTTATTTTACGAATTCACTAACGACATTTGTGCAGTAGGATTAACTTAAGTTTTTTTTTTTTTTCAATTTTCAAGGACTAAAAAAATCAATTTTAAATTTAAGAAACTAAAAATAAATTTACTAGATATTTGATAGATTAAAAATATATTTAAACTTTTTTTTTCATTAAAATGGGTTGCTTTTTCGCATGTCCATAGACAGTGCAAAGCACAGGTGGACTGTTATAATTCTCAATAAAATTTCAAGTTTTCAACCAATAATAAAGAGTGCACTATTAACATTTTCTTTTTCATGAAATGTTGCACTTGATATCTGAAGGTATTTGGGCTTGATACCAGTAGCATATATTTTGTTTGATGTTTCTATTTCCTTGTAAATGTAGTTTAGATTATAGGTTCTAATTCATTTTGTACTTGTGATCTGGTAGGCATGACTTAGAAGTGAATGGAGGAAAGGGTCTCATTGTGGATCCCAGAACAAAGTATGTTTATCACCGACCATGACATGAACATGTCAACTGCAGTTCTAACATCAGCTGATATAAGAGCATCACTGTAGTTTCTTCATTATTTGCCTAGTCCATTATTCTCTCTAGCAAGTGGAAGAGGGTCTATTTGTGTATGGAAAGAATTCATTTTTGACTTTGTTTTTATTTTAAATTTTGAATAATTGATAAGTTTCTATGTAAGTAAAATAGTACGATGTTATATTTTTTTCCTCTGTAGTTTGATGAGTTGTGAATATAGTTCAAGGTGATTTTGATCTCAGTTGAAGCTGGATTGTTGTGCAAGTCTTTTTACATGATGGGAGCACAAGGGTATAAAATGATACAAATTTAAAAATAAAAAAATTCCATTTATTTTACAGGTTTACGAAATTGCAAGTGTACAGCAAACTAGTTATAGAAAATGTTTTATTTTTATAAATAATTAAAAACATATTTTGTTTTATTTATTTATTAAAAATATTTAAAAATAAACAATTCTAAAAAAATTATTCATCACAAATTTAGTCATCAAAGACGCCCAGTTTGTGAGGGATTCAGCCCAGTTAGTGACGGATTTTATCCGTCGCAAATTGTGACGGAATTCTGGCGTCGCAAATTGTGATGGATTCTAGTCAATTATAGTCATCACAGTTTGTGACGGATTCGTTCATCACAAATTGCGAGGGATTTAGAGGCGTCACAAATTGCGACGGATTTTTATTAATTTCTAAACATTTATTGTTAGAAATTAGTGACGGAAATTATATTGTTTGTGATGCCTTAATTCCATCACTAATTGTGACGGAGAAAATAATCCGTCACTAAATATTTTGTGACGCCAAATTTTGTGACGGAATCATTTCCGTCACTAATTTATTTGTGACGGATTTTATGAAGATTAGTGACGGATTTGTTCCCTCTCTAATTTTAATTTTTCTAGTAGTGTAATAACACTGATGTAACTTTTACTAAGTATTACATCCTCAACAACTTTATATTAAATGTGAATTTTATAAATTCAACCGTTAGATTGAAAGTTTTTTACTCTTAGATCATATATAGAAAGATTTATACGAATTCAAGATGATTTGATACTTCATTCTTGTAAAATAAAATTGACGTAATATATACATTTCAAAATATACTAAAATATGAGCACTTTGATTATCTTCAAGCGTGATATGAACTTTCAATCTAACAGTTGGATTTACAAAATTCACATTTAATATAAAGTTATTGAGCGGTGTAATACTTAGTAAAAGTTATACTAGTAAAAGTTATACTAGTGTTATTATAACCCTTATCATTTTAAAATATATAAATTATTATTTAAACTTTTAAATTTATAATAAATAATTTAAATTGTATCATAATATTAATTTTAAATAGAAATAAGTAAATTGTTAATTATAAAAGAAAGTATATATATAAATAAAGATTAATTAAATATAATATAATTATTATTATTGGTAATATAATTATTATATATATTTTTATATTTCTATAGCGATCCAAATACACCAAAATGAGAGGGATCTAAAGATAGTATAAGTATGAGATTGTATAGTTGAGGATGACTTAAATGAATTAATTTGTACTACTTATACTGACAACATGCATCTGCTTTTCGGTAGCTTATCTCATCAGAACTCCACAGTTAAGCGTGCTTGACTTGGAGTAATATAGAGATGAGTGACCTTCTAGGAAGTTTCTCAGAAATTGTGTACTTAAGGACAAAACATGCTGAAAAGTGAAGTATTGTGAAATAGAATCCTTAAGAGGCCAAATATGAGTGGTTCGTAGCGACTGATTTAGTGATCGATTTATTCGGTCACTAATTTGGTCCCCATACACATTAGCGACCAAAATCATTGCAACCATTTTGCGATCGAAAACTAAATAGCGACCAAAAATATTTTTTCGTCGCTATATAGCTTTACGACCAGGGTTTTTGTGATTACTTAAATTCGATCGTTAAGGTAACAGTATTTTAATAAATTAAAATTTTATTTTTTTTATTTCCCTCTAATTATTTCCTTTCCTCCAATTTTTAGTTTTCTTTTTCTTTTTCACAAGCACAAATTAAAATTGCAATTAAATCCAACATAAAATCTAAAAGCACATTAAAAGTTTTGATAAGGAATCTGAGTTTGGTGAAGGCCTTAACCCTAGATGTCTTGAACCTCTCCTTGAGGCACTTCTTGGTTTCCTTGAAAGAGGTGACCTTCTTGTCCTTTTGAAAGTAATACACCTGTAACGCGTAGCGTTTTTGAGATTGACGTTAAGCGTGTAGCACGTAGCGTCTTGAACCTTTCCATCCATGCTGGTGATGGCTTTCACAACTTGAAGGTAATTTTATTGATTTGGGCTTTGATTGTGTTATGGTGGTTTTTGTTTTTGGTGATGACTTTTGGAATGGTTTTAGGAGATTAGAATCGTGGAAATCGAAAAACCAGTTGGGTGCGTTTATATACCCTTGTTTGGATTTGATCATCGGTGAGTCTTTGTTTTTTGTTTTGCAATGGAAGAGTTTGCTTGTTGAATGTTCTGCGCCATCCTGTGTTTTTGGTCGTCTTTTTCTTAATACTGTTTTGCTTATAGCTCATCATGGATTGTGTTGTAATTTTTAATAAATTTTAGCCAATAGTAAAGGGAGTGTTAGGGAATATCGCTCGCATTATCTTATTTTTAAATAGGAACAATGGCCACAATAGTTTAATGTAGGGAATTTCAGGGAGCCTCGTGAAAGTGAAGGAACTAATCTACGATTTTATAAATTTCTATTTTCGAGTGCCACTATAATTTCGTACTTTTAATTGTTTTAAGATTTTTGGGAGTTTAGAGTGATGAAATTGTGGTGAGTATTCTATATTTTGGGGTTTTGACAAATTTTATGTTCAGGGCTTAGCATAACCCTGCTCTTATAATTGGGCTTAGGAATGGCTATGAGACCACAAATGGAATTTACTACTAGAATTTTTCTTATTACATGCGACTTTTCTTGCGAATTTTTATGAAAAATTTACAGGAAATATTGTTCCTACAAATTTTTCTTCGAAATTTTATCTGTATGTAATACCTTCGTGGATAATATATTTTTGCGAATTTTAGAATTCGCAGGAAATTTTCTTGCGAAAAAATTCACGGGAAAGTTTCCTGCAAAAAAAGAAAGTTTCTTGCAAAAAAAAATTCGCAGGAAAATTTTTTCACAAGAAATTCTGCGGGAATATTTTTTACGAAAAAAATTAAAGTAATTATTATAAATTCTATAACTTTCAAATGCTTACAATGAATTCATCTGAAGCATTTGTTTCCATGTCTCAAATATGTGATACATAATCTTTTAAATTCTAAGATTGTAGATTATAAGTCTAACACTCAACCATACAAATCAACTTGTAAGGTAAGAGTTCTCCCAACTTATATACTCTTTAATTGTTTTATTTTCAATCGATGTGGGACTTGAAATTTTTTTAAAATATTAAACTTATAAATTTAAATTTTTTTTTTATTTTTCCTGCGAATTAAAATTTGTAGGAAAATTCGCAGGAAAAGTTTCCTGCAAAATTTTTCTACCATTTAGTAAACATTACTTGTGAATTTATTTTCGCAAGAAAATCTGCAAGAAACAAAATAAAATTCTTACAATATTTTTTGCAAATTTTTACCATAGAAAAAATTTTCTATGATTATTAAAATTGTAGCAAAATTTGTAAGAAATATCTGTAAATTATTTTTCACAAATAAATTCGCAAAAAGTTTCTACGAATATTTTTTTGCATGAAAATTCACAAAAAATTTCTACGAATATTTTTTTGCCAGAAAATTCACAAAAAATTTTGCGAATATGTTTTTTGCAAAAAAATGACACTTTTCTAGTAGTAGTCGTAGTGCTCTGTGTGTAATCCATATAATTCATCTCACCTAGTAGGATAAAGGCATAAAGCTACTATTGTTATTGTTCAAGTGATGAAATCCACTTGGACCATTGTTTACCCCTTTCTGATCATATTGTGTTTGGGGAATATACTATGCCTAGTGATCTTCTAAAGTAGTGACCATATTCTTGTCTTTTGTTATAGAAATATTACTGATTTTTCTTGTAATTCTTACTCCCTATATATTCTAAATTTGTGTTCAAGGCTTTGAAGGGAGTTGAGGATGTCACTACTAGATTTTAATTCTTTAGCAACATTTTCTTGTTTACATTTGTTAAAATGTTACTATATATTAAAAAAATAAGTTATATTACAACACTTTTTTAAAAATTTCATTATAGATTATTTCAATATTATTCTTTCTAATTATTTTTAAAATTAATGTCCCATATTGAGTAAAAAAAAATTTCACAGGTTATTTTCTAACATTTATTTTGAAAAATGTTACTATAATTGCTTCTAAAATCAAAGTCTCACATCGAGTAAAAAAAAGTATATTTCTCTTATATTTAATTGTTACCTATCATTAAAGTCTCATATCGAATAGATTAATGACTCATACAGAGTATATATAACCATATAGTTATACTTAAGATAAATAAAATTTGATATTTTATATATAATTACTGGTAACTAATTAAGAATGTCTTTAATCTTCTCTCAAAGGACTCCTAGAAGTTTAAGAGGCATAAAAATATAATAATTGATAGTAATATATATAAATTAAAATTAATTATCATTTTATAAAATTAACAAAATATTGGAAACATCATTAAAATGTTACAAAAATACTACTTTGTTAACATTTGAAAAATGTTGCCTAATTATATAAAAATGTTATTAAAAGTCTTTAGCAACATGGACTATATACAACATTTGATAATATGTTGCTAAAGCAAATTAGTAACATTTATACATAATTAAGTAAAAAAATTTAAATATTGCTAAAAATTATTTGTGTTGTAGTGTGTATTTCCTAATAGTGAGCTTAAAAAATGGGTAGGATATGTGGTTGTACACTACTCGAATATGAGATAAAATTGTTGTTGTGGTGCCACCAAAGCTTGTGTCACCATCAACTATGATGGACCTCAAGAAGTCAACATAAAGGGTCTTTGCCCTCTCTTCCCTGCTTATGCTCATTCTCTCCTCTCTTTATTTCCTATCATGGTATTGTTGAGCAAAGAAGAGGTGCTCAACCTTTTTGGGGACAATGTCATAAGGATAAGTAGGTTTGTTGATTTTGTATGAGCACTCTTTAATAACATTTTCTTGTTTACATTTGTTAAAATGTTACTATATATTAAATAAATAGGTTATTTTACAACACTTTTTTTAAAAATGTCATTATAAATAAAGTAATATTTTTTATTTCAATATTATTCTTTCTAATTGTTTTCAAAATCAAAGTTCCATATGGAGTAAAAAAAAATTTACATAGGTTATTTTGCAACATTTTTTTTTTTAAAAAATGTTACCATAATTGCTTCTAAAATCAAAGTCCCACATCAAGTAAAAAAATAAATATTTCTCTTATCTATAATTATTACCCATAATTAAAGTCCCACATCGAATAGATTAATGATTCATAAAGAGTATATATAATCATATAGTTATATACTTGAGATAAATGAAATTTGATATTTTATATATAATTAGTGGTAACTAATTAAGAATGTCTATTCCCCTAAAAAGTAATTAAGAATTCCTAGTAGTTTAAGAGGCATAAAAATATAATAATTGATAGTAATATATCTAAATTAAAATTAATTATTATTTTATAAAATTAACAAAATATTAACAACATCATTAAAATGTTACAAAAATATTACTTTGCTAACATTTGAAAAATGTTGCCTAATTATATAAAAATATTATTAAAAGTCTTTAGCAAAATGGACTATATACAACATTTGATAATATGTTACTAAAGTAAACTAGTAACATTTATACATAATTAAGTAACATTTTTCAAATGTTGCTAAAACCGATTTGTGTTGTAGTGAAGTAGGTTTTGTTATGAAACTTAAATTAGGAGTTTTATTTTGCTTGGTATTCCTAGAATAATATTAATGTTGTTAATTATGAGTAGCATTTAAAGATACAAACGTTGGTTTTTCTTTCTGCTATAAATAAGTGTAATATTTCATTTGCAATATGAATGAGAATAGAGAGAGTTTATTTGCTCCCAATTTATGCCTTTTTTTCTTAACAAATTGGCATCAGAGCTTGAGTGCGTGAGGTAAGTGTGAGCCGACCTGGTGTACCCAGCCCGAGAGAAGAGTGTCAAAAAGTCTTGTGAGGTGTGTGAGTGGAGCGTATACACTCAAGAGAGATGACAAGTTTAACTAATGGCATTCCATTGCCCAAGTTGACTAAAGATGTCAACTACGATAACTGGAAGCTGCAGATGAAGGCCCTTCTCGGCTCCCAAGATAACTGGGATGTGGTTGAGAATGGGCACGAGGAACCGGTGACTACCGAGGGGTATACAAATGCCCAATTGAATACATTGAAGGTTGTTCGAGCAAAGAACAAGGCAGCACTGTATTTGCTGTACCGAGCTGTTGACGAGTCGGGTTTTGAGAAGATAGCTAATGTAATATTCATTTTTTATTATTTATTTATTAAGGACATTTTAGTAAATTTATTAAAGGTATAAGGGTATTTTTGTAACTTGGAACGGGCTGTTCCAAAAGTGGAACGGGCCGTTCTGCTTTTTTGGAACGAGCCGTTCTGATTTTGGAACGGGCCGTTCCAGTTTAAAAATTTGCGTACATTTGAAAGATTCGGAACGGGCCGTTCCGAATTCAGTACGGCCGTTCCGGGTGACTCAGGTTGCCTATAAATAGGAGGCAAGGGGGGTGAAAAATTATAACTGGAGAAAAGAAAAGAGGAGAGAGAAAGAGGAATCTAGTAGAGGAGGTTCTGCCAGGGAGAGAAAAGAGGAGGGAGAGGAGGAGATTCTGCCCGAGTTTCGGTCCTTGTTTAAGGAGAGAGGTGGAGATTCTGCCCGAGTTTCGGTTCTTATCTAAGGAAAAGAGAGGAGGAGGTTCTGCCCGAATTTCAGTTGAGGTTTATCCAAGTAAGGGTAGTGCTTATAAAATTAATCTAGTACATATGAACATGATAGGAATAGTATAATTTTAATATGCTACTTTATGTGGAGATTTTCATTTCACATAGTATAATTTGGATCAATTGATGGTTGTTTTAAATATTTAATTATTTATATTATTATTATATTGACAAATTGGCATGGTTATGGTTATGTTTAATTATGGAATATGTTGTGTATGTGGTTTGGAAAAGTAAATAGGACTTAAAGGAGTAAGGTTATGGTATGGATTGGGAGATCTCTTGGTGAGATCAGGATATAATCTTTGGAAAAATATGGAATTTGGGAATTCCATGGTGAGAATTCCAATATGGAACTTTTCCAAAGATTATATGATAAACCACTTCAGATGTTAGGTGGATTCTGAAGTACTCCTCTAAGTATTCTATTTGCTACCGGTATGGGTCTAGGCCGAGTCATACCGATGGTTGAGGTGGCCTCACCAGGGTTACGTGACGACGTAATCCAACTGTATATTTTCCATGAGAGGTTAGGCGTGGGACATGGGTTGATGACATGTTTCACCGTATCAACACTTAGTTTGGATGGTGTTGAGGCCAACATATTTGGTTTGGATGTGTTGGTTACATCATGGATTATACAGTGGTGTGACTTTGTTTTGGATGTGGAATATGTATACATATGGTATGGATTGTATACATTGGTTATGGATTCTTTATTATCATAAAATATGTATGCATTGGCATGGATGTGTATACAATATATTTTGGATTGGTCTATATTTAACTTGGAAATGACTTGTTGGTCTGGATAAATACTGTGGATAAATATCTGTTTTAATGATATTTCATTATGTTGTACTATGGTTGGTTTTATACGTGCTAACCCTTATATTTCCATGATGTGGACTGTGATGATCTCACTATGTGGGGGAGCAGATTAGGTATGAGGCTTTGGGATAACAAGGAGTCTTTTGGATAGCTGCTTTGAGAAGTGGCTAGGTTTAAAGCTTGACCAGCACCTAGGGTGTCTTATTTTGATGTTTTCATGACGTTGTAATTACATTATCTTTTTGGATTACTGTATAACTTTACTAAGGATGATGACTCTGTTATAAAAGATTATGTTATATATTTTGGAAACAATTTATATGTTATTGTATATTTACACTCTAGCGTAGCTGGCTTTTGCTCTATTTTCTTTATTTTATATTATTTTATTTTGGTTGGTTATTGATGTGACGGCCTAGGGTGGGTCGTTACAATTTTGGTATCAGAGCTGGTCGAGTCTCTTTAGGGTTTGTGGGAAATGGTCTTGTTATGTTTCTGTTGTGTGGAAATGGATTTTTTGGAAAGGAATTTCTTATGTGTTTTGGTGTAAACTTATGGGTTCCTTGACCTTTTATCTTTATTAGGATGGTTGGTAGGGGAAACCATTCTAATCCTTCTTCAGGTGTAGATGAGCGGCAGATTGCTCAGGCTATGGAGCTAATTGCTGCTGCTATTGGACAACAGAATACTTTGTTGGCTCAGATGGAGACTAACAGGGTTGTAGCTGAAGATGCTAGAGCTGAGGTACCTGATGAGTATAGGGGCTTGTTAGAGTTCAGAAAAGGGAATCCTCCTCAATTTACAGGTGTTGATGGACCTGAAATTGCTGATCAATGGATTGAAGAGATGGAGAAAATCTTCATGGTGATGCAATGCCCCGAGGAGAGGAAGCTAGTTTATGCTGTTTATATGTTGGTGGGTGAGGCTAGTTTCTGGTGGAAAGGTGCTCAAGCTATGATGGAAGCTAGAGGGGAGGCGATAAATTGGGAAAATTTCAAAAAGGTATTCCTAGAGAAATATTTTCCAGATAGCGCCAGATATGCTAAGGAAGCTGAATTTTTTAGACTGCAGCAAGGAAATATGTCAGTACAAGAGTATGTGGTTAAGTTTGAACACTTGGCTAGGTACTATTCTCAAGCTATCACTGAAGCCTGGAGATGCAGGAAGTTCAGTGAAGGTTTAAGGTATGAGCTGAAAAAGACTATTGTTCCTATGGGGATTGTGGAGTTCCCAGTTCTAGTTGAAAAGGCAAAAACAGTTGAGAGATTTGAAGGAAGAAATAAAATGGCAAAAGGTACTGAGGGATCATCTGAATTTGGGAGGGGGAAACATCCTCAAAAGAGACCATCTCAGTTTCAAATGGGAAATGCTAATAAGAAATCGATGGGGACTACTACTACAGGAGCTGTTCAGAGTATTAAGTGTTACACATGTGGAGGCCCACATATGATGAGGGACTGTCCTACAAAGAACTATATGTGTTTTAAATGTGGTAAGGTGGGTCACATGGCTAAAGATTGCAATGTCAGAAATATTCTAGCTAGAGAGAACCAGAAAGTGGATCGGCCTACTGCAGCAGGTCGTGTTTTTGCTTTAACAGGTGCTGAAGCTGAAACGTCATCTGAACTGGTAAAGGGAAAGGGCAAAGCTGATGGTAATGATATTTCTATTTTATTTGATTTCGGTGCTTCACATTCCTTTATTTCTTATGAATGTGTGGCAAGATTAAATTTAGTTGTGAGTTCTTTGTGTGTGGATCTAGTTGTTTCTACCCCAGCTTCAGGGTCTATTTTGACTTCTGAGGTTTGTTTGAGATGTCCAGTGGAGGTGGAAGGGCGTTGTTATAAAGTGAATTTATTTTGTTTACCTCTATCCGATTTGGATGTAATTTTAGGGATGGATTGACTTTCTGCCAATAGGATTTTGATAGATTGTTCAGAGAAGAGATTAATCTTTCCTACTGTTGAACAGGAGAGATTTATTTCTAGTGAACAGATGAATGGGTTGTTAAAGGGTGGAGCTCTTGGGTTTATGATCTTATCTTTTATTAGTATAGAGAATGAAAAGTTGTTGAATAGTATTGATGTTGTTAGAGAATTTCCAGAGGTTTTTCCGAATGATGTTCCGGGATTACCACCAAAGCGAGAGTTAGAGTTTAGTATTGATCTTATACCAGGGCGGGACCAGTGTCTATTTCTCCTTATAGAATGGCACTAGCGGAGCTATCTGTATTGAAGAAGCAGGTTGAAGAACTTTTGGAGAAGCAGATGATCAGACCTAGTATATCTCCATGGGGAGCACCAGTGTTATTGGTAAAGAAGAAGGATGGTGGTGTGAGGTTATGTGTGGATTACAGACAGTTAAATAAATTGACAATCAAGAATAAATATCCATTGCCAAGAATAGATGATTTGATGGATCAGTTAAGGGGAGCTACTGTTTTCTCCAAGATTGATTTGAGGTCTGGGTATCACCAGATTCGGGTAAAGGAGGAGAACATACCAAAGACTGCTTTCAGGACTCGGTATGGCCATTATGAGTATGTTGTCATGCCTTTTGGAGTGACGAATGCTCCAGCTATTTTCATGGATTATATGAACAGGATTTTCAGACCCTTTCTGGATAAGTTTGTGGTGGTGTTCATTGATGATATTCTGGTTTATTCTAAATCTATGGAGGAACATAGAGAACATCTGAGAATAGTTTTGCAGGTATTGAAGGAGAAACAGTTATTTGCAAAGTTGTCAAAATGTGAGTTTTGGTTATCTGAAGTTAAGTTCTTGGGTCATGAGATTTCTGCACAAGGAATTGCAGTTGATCCTACTAAGGTGGAAGCGATTCTGAGGTGGGAGCGTCCAAAATCAGTTACTGAAGTTAGAGGTTTTGTGGGATCGGCTGGCTATTATAGAAGATTCATAGAAGGATTTTCTAAAATAGTTATGCCTTTGACACAGCTGACTAGGAATGATCATCCTTTTATATGGACGGAGGAGTGTGAAAAGAGTTTTCAAGAGTTAAAGGAAAAGTTGACGTCGTCTCCAGTGTTGATTCTGCCAGATCCTAATAAATCTTTTGAGGTTTATTGTGATGCATCTCATCAAGGTTTAGGATGTGTTCTTATGCAAGATAGACAGGTTGTGGCCTATGCATCTAGGCAGTTAAAGACTCATGAACGGAATTATCCTACGCATGATCTAGAGTTGGCTGCGGTGGTTTTTGCTTTGAAAATTTGGAGGCATTATCTCTATGGAGCAAAGTTTGATGTGTTCAGTGATCACAAAAGTCTGAAATATTTGTTTTATTAGAAAGAGTTAAATATGAGGCAAAGGAGGTGGATTGAGTTTTTGAAAGATTATGACTTTCAGTTAATGTACCATCCAGGTAAAGCGAATGTGGTGGCAGATGCTTTGAGTAGAAAATATCTTCATATGTCTTACATGATGGTTAGAGAAATGGAGTTGATAGAAAAATTCAGGGATATGAATCTTAATGTTGTGATTGCCTCAGATTTTATTAGTTGTGGTATGACTACCATTATTAGTGATTTCTTGGAGATGGTGAAACAAAAACAAGTTCAGGATACGGGATTGAATAAGGTTAGAGAGTTGTTGGGTTCTAAGAAAGCTGAAGGATTTGAACAAGATATGGATGGAATCTTGAGGTACAAGGGTAGAATTTGTATTCCACAAGATAAAGAGTTGAAAAAGTTGATACTTGAGGAAGGTCATAAAAGTAAGTTGAGTGTACATCCGGGTATGACAAAAATGTATCAAGATTTGAAGAAAATGTTTTGGTGGAATGGTATGAAGAGGGAGATAGCCGAGTATGTTGCATCTTGCATTGTGTGTCAGAAAGCTAAAGTAGAACATCAAAAACCAGGAGGTTTGTTACAAATGATGGAAGTGCCAGAATGGAAATGGGATAGTATAACCATGGATTTTGTTGTTGGATTACCAAGATCTGCTAAGAATTGTGATTCTATTTGGGTGATCGTGGATAGATTAACTAAGTGTGCTCATTTCCTTCCAGTGAATATAAAGTGGTCCTTAGAAAAGTTAACTCAATTGTATATTAAGGAGATTGTTAGATTACATGGCGTGCCCTCCAATATCATCTCTGATAGGGATCCTCGTTTTACTTCTCGATTTTGGCAAAGTTTGCATCAGGCGTTAGGGATTAAGTTAAGACTCAGTTCTGCTTATCACCCACAGACTGATGGGCAGTCTGAGAGGACTATCCAATCTTTGGAAGACTTGTTGAGGGCTTGTATTTTGGATCATCTAGGGAATTGGGAAGAGATGTTGACTTTGGTCGAGTTCACTTATAATAACAGTTTTCATGCAAGTATAGGAATGGCACCATTTGAGGCTCTGTATGGGAGAAAGTGTCGAACACCTTTGTGCTGGTTTAAAAAGGGAGAATCAGCGATGGTGGGACCAGAGATCATCTTACAGACTACTGAAAAGGTGAAACAAATTCAAGAAAGAATGAGAGCTGCTCAGAGTCGGCAAAAGTCTTATGCAGACAAGAGGAGGAAACCTTTAGAGTTTTCAAAGGGAGAACATGTATTTTTGAAGGTAACTCCTACCACAGGTGTGGGAAGAGCTATCAAAGCTAAGAAGTTGAATCCTAAGTTTATTGGGCCGTATCAAATTCTCAAGAGGATTGGACCAGTGGCATATCAGATTGCATTACCTCCATTCCTTTCTAATTTGCATGATGTGTTCCATGTTTCACAACTGAGGAAGTATATTCACGATCCAAGTCATGTCTTGGAATCAGAGGCAGTACAAGTTAAGGAGAATTTAACTTTTGAGAAACAGCCAGTTTCAGTGGCAGATAAGAAAGTTAAACAGTTACGGGGTAAATCTATCAATTTGGTGAAAGTTATTTGGGATGAAATTACTAATGAAGCCACTTGGGAGTTGGAGGAAAGGATGAAGGATCAATACCCATATCTCTTTTAGAGTAAGTGAATTTTCGAGGACGAAAATTTTTGTTGTTGGGGAGAGTTGTAATATTCATTTTTTATTATTTATTTATTAAGGACATTTTAGTAAATTTATTAAAGGTATAAGGGTATTTTTGTAACTTGGAACGAGCTGTTCCAAAAGTGGAACGGGCCGTTCCAAGCATTAAAAATGAACTGAGTTTGAAGATTCAGAACGGGCCCAGAACGGGCCGTTCTGGTTTTAGAACGGGCGGTTCTGGAGGGAGAACGGGCCGTTCTGGATGAGTCTCGGAACGGGCCGTTCCAGTTTAAAAATTTGCGTACATTTGAAAGATTCGGAACGGGCCGTTCCGAATTCAGTACGGCTTTCCGGGTGACTCGAGTTGCCTATAAATAGGGGGTGAAAAATTATAACTGGAGAAACGAAAAGAGGAGAGAGAAAGAGGAATCCAGTAGAAGAGGTTCTGCCAGGGAGAGAAAAGAGGAGGGAGAGGAGGAGATTCTGCCTGAGTTCCGGTCCTTGTTTAAGGAGAGAGGTGGAGATTCTGCCCGAGTTTCGGTTTTTATCTAAGGAAAAGAGAGGAGGAGGTTCTGCCCGAATTTCAATTCAGGTTTATCCAAGTAAGGGTAGTGCTTATAAAATTAATCTAGTACATATGAACATGATAGGAATAGTATAATTTTAATATGCTACTTTATGTGGAGATTTTCATTTCACATAGTATAATTTGGATCAATTGATGGTTGTTTTAAATATTTAATTATTTATATTATTATTATATTGACAAATTGGCATGGTTATGGTTATGTTTAATTATGGAATATGCTATGTGTATGTGGTTTGGAAAAGTAAATAGGACTTAAAGGAGTAAGGTTATGGTATGGATTGGGAGATCTCTTGGTGAGATCAGGATATAATCTTTGGAAAAATATGGAATTTGGGAATCCCATGGTGAGGATTCCAATATGGAACTTTTCCAAAGATTATATGATAAACCACTTCAGATGTTAGGTGGATTCTGAAGTACTCCTCTAAGTATTCTATTTTCTACCGGTATGGGTCTAGGCCGAGTCATACCGATGGTTGAGGTGGCCTCACCAGGGTTACGTGACGACGTAATCCAACTGTATATTTTCCATGAGAGGTTAGGCGTGGGACATGGGTTGATGACATGTTTCACCGTATCAACACTTGGTTTGGATGGTGTTGAGGCCAACATTTGGTTTGGATGTGTTGGTTAAATCATGGATTATACAGTGGTGTGACTTTGTTTTGGATGTGGAATATGTATACATATGGTACGGATTGTATACATTGGTTATGGATTCTTTATTATCATAAAATATGTATGCATTGGCATGGATGTGTATACAATATATTTTGGATTGGTCTATATTTAACTTGGAAATGACTTGTTGGTCTGGATAAATACTGTGGATAAATATCTGTTTTAATGATATTTCATTATGTTGTACTATGGTTGGTTTTATACATGCTAACCCTTATATTTCCATGATGTGGACTGTGATGATCTCACTATGTGGGGGAGCAGATAAGGTATGAGGCTTTGGGATAACAATGAGTCTTTTGGATAGCTGCTTTGAGAAGTGGCTAGGTTTAGAGCTTGACCAGCACCTAGGGTGTCTTATTTTGATGTTTTCATGACATTGTAATTACATTATCTTTTTGGATTACTGTATAACTTTACTAAGGATGATGACTCTGTTATAAAAGATTATGTTATATATTTTGGAAACAATTTATATGTTATTGTATATTTACACTCTAGCGTAGCTGGCTTTTGCTCTATTTTCTTTATTTTATATTATTTTATTTTGGTTGGTTATTGATGTGACGGCCTAGGGTGGGTCGTTACAGCTAATGCTAAATCTTCAAAAGAGGCATGGGATATACTCGAGAAAGCAAAAAAGGGAGATGAACGCGTGAAGCAAGTTCGGCTTCAAACCCTTAGGGGCGAACTGGAAAACATGAGAATGAAGGAGTCCGAAGGAGTATCTGAGTTCATTACTCGGGTGGAAACTGTGGCGAACAAACTAAACAGGAATGGAGAGAATCTTCCCTCAAGCCGAGTTGTGGAGAAGATCTTAAGGTCATTGACAGATGACTTTGAGAATATAGTGTGTGCAATCGAAGAGTCCAAGGATTTGTCAACGCTCACTGTCGAAGAGCTTACTGGGTCCCTAGAGGCATATGAGCAGAGAAAGAAGAATAAGAAAGAGAAGGGAGAGTCCCTTGAACAAGCTCTCCAGGCAAAGGCGACAATAAAGGAGGAGAAGGTGCTCTATGCTCAGAATAATAGAGGTCGAGGAAGAGGCAGAGGCCTAGGTGGTCGAGGAAGAGGAGGACGAGGTAATGAGTATGTCGGCCAACAGGCTCGGCGTGGCCGAGGTCAGACCTGGGGTGGCCGATCAAACACAAATAACAATATTGAATGTTATAATTGTGGAAAGTATGGACATGTTGCCAAGGAATGTTACTCGATCAAATGCTACAATTATGGAAATCTGGGTCATATTTCCAAAGATTGTAGGTCCGAGAAGAAAAAGGAGGAACCAACAAACTTTCTTGCTGAGGAAGAAGATGAAGGAGTGTTGCTGGTGACAACCGTTCCAGAAACCGAGATCAAACCGAGTTGTTCTGATAACTCAGTTTGGTACTTGGACACCGGCGCAAGTAACCACATTTGTGGTGACGAGCATTTATTCAAAATACTTTCAAAGGAGGAGCTCAGATCCGTTTCTTTCAGCGATGCTTCGAAAGTAGCCGTCAAAGGCCGAGGAACGATTTGGTATCAATAGAGAAATGGGAAAATCGGAGAGATCAGAGATGTATACGACGTACCTGATCTAAAAAACAACATACTGAGCATGGGACAGTTAATGGAGAAAGGTTACTCGGTTCTGATGAAGGACCGAGAACTACAACTGAAGGATAAACTCGGAAGACTCATTGCCCAGGTAGAAATGAAGAAAAATCGCATGTACAAACTTGAGCTGAAAATAGTTCAAGATGAATGCATGAAACTTGATTTGGAGGATGAGGCCATGAAGTGGCATCTGCGGTTCGGTCATCTTCACTTTGGGGGGTTGACCGAGCTGGTGAAAAAGGAGATGGTGTTTGGACTTCCTAAAATGGAGTTTGAAAAGAAGTTCTGTGAAGAATGTGTGATCGGGAAGCACGCGAGGACTTCTTTCCCAAGGAGTTCTGAGTACCGAGCAAAGGAGCAACTCGGACTGATCCACACCAATTTGTGTGGGCCAATAACTCCAGAATCATTTAGTGGTAAGAAATATTTCGTCTCTTTCATTGATGATTTCTCAAGAAAGACATGGGTTTATTTTTTGAAGGAGAAGTTAGAAGTGTTTGAAACCTTCAAGAAATTCAAAGTAATGGTGGAGAAAGAAACAACTAAATTCATCAAACCAGTTCGATCTGACAGAGGAGGCGAGTTCACTTCTGTTGAGTTCAACAAATACTGCGAGGAACATGGGATCAAGTGTTTCTTGACTGCCCCATATTCTCCGCAGCAAAACGGTGTAGCGGAACGAAAGAATCGAACTATTCTTGATATGGTTCGATCAATGTTGAAAGGGAAGAACATGCCGAAGAAGTTTTGGGCAGAGGTGGTGCAGTGTGCAGTCTATGTGCAAAATAGATGTCCACATGCAAAGCTAGGAGAAAAGACGCCTCAGGAGATCTGGAGTGGCATGAAGCCGAGTGTTTCTCATCTTAGGGTGTTCGGTAGCTTGCCCTATGGGCAAGTACCAAGACAGCACAGGACAAAATTAGAAGATCGGAGCAAGAAGTACATATTTATTGGATATGATGAAAAATCCAAAGCATACAAGTTGTTTGATCCTGATAAGAAAAAAGTGGTGGTGAGCCGAGATGTTCACGTGGAGGAAACAAAGCAATGGTGTTGGAATAACTCGGCCGAAGTAGAAACTAGCTCAGACATTGTTGTACCTTCAACAACAACTACCACTGAGTTCTCAGATGAAGAATCCGAGCCACGACAGCCCAGGATGAGAAGTCTGCGGGAAATATACGACACTACAAATGAAGTTCATGTTGTATGTCTTCTCGCCGACTCTGAAGACTTGAGTTTTGAGAAAGCTTTCCAAGATGAGAAGTGGAGAACAGCTATGGATGAGAAGTTTGGGGCGATTGAGCGTAATAAAACTTAGGAACTGACCAACCTTTCTGAAGGAGCTCGACCCATTGGAGTAAAATGGGTGTACAAAAAGAAGATGAATGCTGAGGGAGAGGTTGAGCGTTATAAAGCTCGACTTGTTGTGAAGGGCTATAAACAAAAGGAAGGAATTGACTATGATGAAGTTTTTGCTACTGTCACGAGAATGGAGTCAATCCGACTTCTGATCTCGTTAGCTGCTCAGAGACAATGGCAAATTCTACAGATGGATGTGAAGTCGGCCTTTCTAAATGGAGTGCTGAAAGAGGAGGTGTATGTCGAGCAACCACTCAGGTACATGAAGAGAGGAGATGAAAAAAAGGTGCTGAGATTGAGAAAATCCCTCTACGGGCTGAAGCAAGCTCCTCGTGCTTGGAATGAAAGAATTGATGGGTATTTCAAGAAAAACGAGTATGAGCAATGTCCGTACGAGCATGCCTTGTACATAAAGAAATCAGGAAAGGATATGATGGTAGTTGCTCTCTATGTCGACGACCTCATATTCACTAGAAGCAATGCAAAACTGATTAAGGAGTTCATGGAGATAATGAAAAAAGAGTTCGAGATGAAAGACTTAGGCCTGATGAAATATTTTCTTGGCCTAGAAGTGAAGCAATCGGATGAAGGGATTTTTATATCCCAAGAAAGGTATGCGCTTGAAATCCTAAAGAAGTTTAAAATGGAGGATTGCAACCCGGTCTCTACCCCAATGGAACCAGGAACGAAACTCTCAAAGTTTGATGGAGGAGAACGAGCTGATTCTAGGAGATATCGAAGCTTAGTCGGAAGTCTCAGATACCTTACAAGCACGAGATCGGACTTAATGTTGAGTGTTGGGATAACAAGCAGATTCATGGAGGATCCAAGCTACACACATTGGAAGGCCTTGAAGAGAATTCTGAGATATGTTCGAGGAAGCCTATCACTTGGTTTTCTATTCAAAATCGGATGACTACCGATTAGTGGGTTACTCGGATAGTGATTGGTGTGGAGATGTTGATGATCGGAAGAGTACTTCGGGTTATGTATTCCTACTCGGGAATACGGCTTTTACTTGGCTGTCAAAGAAGCAGCCCATTGTAACTCTGTCGACCTGTGAGGCTGAGTACGTGGCGGCATCTTGGAGCGTATGTCATGCAGTTTGGCTTTCAAATTTACTGAGGCATATGGGAGTGATCCGAGATGAAGCGGTTGTGATCCGAGTTGATAACAAGTCGGCAATCGAGTTGGCAAAGAACCCGGTCAATCACGGAAGGAACAAGTACATTGACGTCCGATTTCATTTCATTCGAGAACAGATCAGAGAAGGAAAGGTCGAGTTGGAGCATGTCGGAAGTCGAGTTCAAGCTGCGGACATATTCACCAAGCCACTACCAACTACACTGCTGGAGAATTGTAAAAGACTGATTGGAATGAGAGATGGGAAAAGTATTTAAGTTTAAGGAGGAGATTTGTTATGAAACTTAAATTAGGAGTTTTATTTTGCTTGGTATTCCTAGAATAATATTAATGTTGTTAATTATGAGTAGCATTTAAAGATACAAACGTTGGTTTTTCTTTCTGCTATAAATAAGTGTAATATTTCATTTGCAATATGAATGAGAATACAGAGAGTTTATTTGCTCCCAATTTATGCCTTTTGTTCTTAACAGGTTTGTGATTTAAAAGATGATTGACAATTATCCTTGACTTGTCTATTACAGTTGTAGGGTCGATGTATTTTCATGTGAGTCTTTGCTTGCCAGTCCTGCTTCACTGCTGTAAGTGATATAGGTTACAGCTGTTGTGGCAATGGCTCAAACACTGGCCATGGTCCTATGATTTAGTAATTGCCACCACAACTAGCAATAATCCTTTATAATTATAATTCATATGCCACTAAAGAATATGGTTGCAACCTTCATCAGTGAAACAGGTTCAGTTAGAAAGCAATAGGATTTTATACTTGGTAATGTTACCAATTAATGTAATTTTTAAAAAAAAAATTTGCGAGTTTTGTTAGAATCCGTTTAAGATAAAAATAATAAACCACAGATGGTAACCCTGGAATCAAGTTTTATAGTTTGTTTCTTGGATACAAAGCTCCATATATCGTTATAATATTGAAAAATCTCATTTGTTCAAATTTTTTCAGAATTAAATGTTTGGATAAGCTTTTCTGCACAAACTTAAGGGTAAATGCAGCAAAGATTTCCATGGTAGAATGTTGACGTTTAATACAAAGAATGTTTTCACTCGTAGGAAAGTGGCAAATATATAAAAAGTTTCTCCTATTTGATAAAGATTATAGAATAAAATTATCTCCAAATTTTTTTTACTAAAAATGATAATTTATAATTTGACCACCTTTACACCCACGGTATTTGAATACAAAGTTAATAATAAAAAAAAATTCATAGTAACTAACGGTAAATATTTAATTAAGAATAAAATATCAACTTTATTAGCATCATTTAATTTGTCAATATCCTAAACAATGATCACAATTGTTAATAAAGTCCTATGGAGATCCCAAAATATTATTATGGCAAAAACAGTGAAAAGTTCTACAAAATCTTAGCATTCATTGTTATAATTTCTAGGTTGTACTTAGGATGAATAAAATAAAAAATTTGAGGCATTGTTTAATTTTTTTTTGCACAAAATTATCATGGTCAATTGTCTTTCAATTTGGCAATGTTTCATCCTTTACTGGTAATTTTTAAAAGTGAAATAACTTTTTTTAATATATTTCATTATATAATTTTCTAAGTTTTAAATTATGATTTATATTTGTATTTCAGGTTTTTGATCAAGGAAACATACCAACTAATGAAACGAATTCTCAACATGGAGATGAACATATTTGATAGTTGATGATGAGCATACTAACTTGTAGATGATTTTCTTTTATTTTTGGAAATTTGATAGAACATATTGTACTAGTTTGTTTTGAAGAAAATATTGTATATTTTTATATTTACTATTTTGTAGGATTAATCACGCCATACAAGTTTCATATTGTGCTTGTTATGCATGTACTTTGTGTTTTACAGTCAAACTAATATAAATTTGTGTTAGTTCTATACTTTGAATTTTACATCTTTATTAGTTCTATACTTTGAATTTTGCATCTTTATTACTTGATTTATTTTATATAATTATATAACAAAAAGGTCATTATGTAAAGAATATCTAGTATAATATTAAATGTGTAGGTATAAGAAAATATTCTTTTAAAAAAATAGGTATTATCCAAAAGTGGATAACATAGGAAAATTTAGATTGTATTAATATGGGTTCTATAACCCCAACACATTCATGGGGTTATAGCACCTGCTAATCTACAGAAGTTATAAACACATGTTATTTAATGGGGGGTTATAAACACGCATTACTTAAAGGAGGTTACGTAACCTTGGTTAATTTACTAAGGGTTAGAAATTGCAATTACATAGTCGGGGTTAGAAACCCTTGTTAATTATTGGGGTTTAGAAACCTTAACTATATAGACGGGGTTAGAAACCTTTGTTAATTACTGAGAGTTAAAAACCTCAACTACTTAGTTGGGGTTTAAAACTGCAAGAAATTTTAAATTTTTCAAGGTTGCTAAAAATTCCCGCTAACACGTTCCCTACGGATGATTTATCGGGAGTTTGTGTAACCCCTCGAAATGCATTTAGCGGGAGTTATAACCCCAGTTAAATTCAAAATTAACCTTTGTTCAATCCTATTTTTTTGTAGCGAAGGAGGATGGTTAGTTCATAACTTGATCAACACTTAGAATAACAACTCAAAATCAGCCATACAAGACACCAAAAGAATTCGGACACTTCAACTAGAGTTATGGACTTGGCAAACTCAAAGATCACAAATAATTGACAAACTAAAAATAAGTATTCAAGTATGGCTAGCACTCAAAAGAATTCCTAAGATTGGTTCTAGAATAGATGAATAAAACCAAAATGAATTAAGATTCAAATTCATGCAACTTTTTACTCAAATTTTCCTACTACTAATCACACAAGGTCGAGACATACATGTTTTTACTCCTTTTGGCTTTTCTTATATATATATATATATATATATATATATATATTATAAATTGCACATTTGAATTTTCTACTTTTCTTTTTAACAATTGTAATTCAATAGAAATTCAATATAAGTTGCCTTTTTCTTTATAAAAAATTCAAATCAAGTCTCGGTCAGTTTGAGAAACTAGGCGCGCCAATTCAACATGTAATTTGAATTGTAAATGAGTTTGAAATGCACCTTAAATGTAACATAAAGAAGTCATGTTTTTCATGTTTCTCAAATTCAAATTGATTGTCAGGGCCTAGCAGATTTGTTCTTTTTTTCTTCTTCAGATTAATGATTCAATTTCATTCAAATTTTTCCATCAAAGAATAACACCACATGCAAGAAAATTTTTCCGGATTTTCAATTTTTTTTTATGAAACTCAAAGATACAATGGAAGCCTAACTCTACAAAAAGATTACTAATGATCTAATAGTAATCCATGAACTCAAATTGATCAAATTAAAAAACACCAAAGCTCAATTATATTTGGCCAAAAATAGAGTATATATATATCATGTAATTTTTGGATTCAAACAAGCATGGCTAAGAAATTCTTGACATATAAAAGACTACACATGACTCTAGATAATAATTTGATAGATTCAAAAATTAAAATGACTCAAATACTTGCATATGGCCAAAATTTTTAAAAAACAAACAACACTCAACAAATTAAAAAATCACAAGGTATATATGGATCCTATAGCACATTTCAAGGAATGATTCATATGAGGCAAACACAAGATTATGAATAATATGAATCACTTAGAAGCAAATCAAAACTAGATCTATCAAAAGATGTAAGAAGAATTAGATCTAGACAATAAAACTTTCAAGACATGTAAAACAACAATTTAGGAACAAAGAACAGAAAAACACTGAAAAGACTAGTGACTTATCTCTTGAAGAAATCATGCTTTGATACCACTTGATGGAGTCTTGAATTGTGCAAACTCCATGGACTCTTCACACAACTCCTTCTTATAATCCTTGAGGACTATTGAAGGAGATGAACCAAAGAAGAAGGAGAAGTGTTGCTCAAACTTGAACCAAGCTCCTCAATTAGAAAGAGCCAAGGCCTAAAGCTACAAAGAGGATATCTCAAGGTGAAATGAAGAAGGGAACTCCCATAAGGGACTTCAGTTAGAAAGAATACTCAAGGTAAGAAACTCTCATATATGCTCAAAGTGAGAAGTCTACATGGCCATAATGAATATATAGGCTTAGGAAGTGTGGTAAGTAAGCTAGGTTAAACCTAAGGTTAAAATAAACCATGGCATGGTTTATTCAAACTTAGGCGCCCAAATTTGAATTAAAAATTCAAATTTGGGTCTGAAATCCTTGGCTTACTATGCGCTCCATGTGCCTCCATGTGATCACTGCATTTGCATGTGATTTGAGTTACATTTGGTGGTGAATTTAGATATGCCATGTGTGCCACCCTTGGCACATGTGCTCTAAATTTACTTTAAATGTGACTCAAATGACATGTAATGTAATGCTCACAATAACGAATCCCTAATTTAATCCAAATGGCCAAAAATACAAGGTCCAAAAGAAAACCTAAACTACATCACTAAAATACAAGGTCTACAAAAAGCAAGTACAGGCCCATATCAGCCAAAACCCTAATTTACTTGGGCTTCAAGGCACAACCAACTAAAAAGTGCTTGGGCTTTACCTCCTTTGTGTTATCCCACTCTTCCTCCATCCTTCTAAACATAGCTCTAGTAATGGGACCTTTGGTCCATGGTCCTCTATCATGAGGTTTGTTAAAAGAATACTTGAGTTTTAGCTAGAAGTGGCTTGTGAAGAATACTTGGTGTTTAGCTTGAAGTGGCTTGTAAAGAATACTTGGTCTTTAGCCAGAAGTGGCTTGTAAAGAATACTTGTATCTTGCATAAGATGGTGGAACTCAATCTGGTTGCAAACTGGACGTAGTCTCTAGGATGGAGATGAACGAATATAAAAATACTTAATGTAACATCCCGAATTTTTCAACTAATACTACGAATAATTATTATTTTTTTTTGTATTTATGAAGATTATTTCCTTATAATTATTGTGATTAATTAAATGGGTTTGATTGAAGTTTTAAAGGTTTTTAATAATAATCATTTATGAAAATTATTTTGTATAATATTATTAATTATGATATTTTGTTATAATTATTATTTGAAGAAAATCATGTTTTAAATTGTATTGATATTTTATTTTGATATATATATATACGTTATTTATTTATTTATTAATCAGTAATTTGGATTTTCATAGCTCTGGAACGGGCCGTTCCACTTTGGGAACGGGCCGTTCCACTTTGGGAACGGGCCGTTCCAAATCAAGCATTCGTGGGTAAAATTTTAACCCAGAATGAGCCGTTCCACTTTAGGAACGGGCCGTTTCGGATGTGATTTTTAAAAGAACAAAGTTTGACTCAGAACGGGGCCGTTCCACATTGAAACGGGCCGTTCCGGAAACCCCAAAACGGGCCGTTCTGGGAGAGGCTTTTGTACCTATTCCGTGTGCCCAGAACGGGTCGTTCCGGATTCAGAACGGGCCGTTCTGGCCGCGACCTGATGCTTATAAATAAAGCGTTTTGCACTCTCTAAAACTCATTTTTTCATTTTCTAATCTTCTTCCTCCTTTCTCTCTGAAGACGAAGGAGAACCTAGAGGGGGCGACCAACAAGATTCGGCTCCTGTTTATCGAGGTAAGGGGGGAGTGAGAAACCTCGCTCTGGGTGTGGGATTGTATGCTGGGTAGTGGAATTGGCCCCCAATCCTGTGTTTGCTGTATTTTTATGTATGCTCATGTATGAGAGGTTTCTCCCAGTTGTATCTGTTTTGCTTATTATTTTTCTTATATGCAATTAATTGTATGACTTGAGATCTCTATGGGTTCCTATGGGAAACCCTATGAGAAAACAGGCAAAATATGAATGTTTTCTATTTTGCCTTCTGATTACTTTGTTGTGTTCCTTGTTGGATGTGATGCATGAGTATGTGGTTAATTTTGAAAATAAATATGTTTTAATATGATCTAGAGTGCTCTGTGGGTTCCTGCGGGAAACCCTATGAGAAATAGGAAAAATATGAAATATTTTCTGTTTTGATTTCTGATTTTTCTGTTATATTCCTTGTTTGATGAGATGTAAAAATATGTATTTAATTTTATAAATAAATGAGTTTTGATATAAATTAAAGTGCTCTGTGAAGGCTTGGTGAATATGATGAGATAATGCGATAATGTGAAATGTGATTGAGACATGAGATATGAAATGTGATAATGAAATATGATGAGATAATGTGATGATGTGATATGACCATGGGAAATGATAATGTGATATGAGAATGCATATAGTCTTGATTGACATGCATCATTTGCATAAGTGTTTTAAGGGTACGATATGGAATACACCGCCAGAGAAGGCCCCTTAGTGTAAAAGCTTTGGGGATTAGTCCTTGGGGATAGCTCGGTTTGGAAGTCCCAGTCTCGCCCATTGTATGCATGGGATGTATCTTGCGCGGCTTAGCTATCCCGACGAGACTCTGGTAGTATATCCTTCTAGTGAGAGTGCGCAGAGGGTGTGACCCGGCATGTACTCCTAGACTACTCTTCGTGTATTGCTAGCGGCAATATGCCATGTGATGTTTTACTGGCGCCACATGCATGATAATGTGAAGTCCGTGTCCATGCATGTGCATCCTTATTATTAAATGATGATAAATTACTATTTGTATGACTTGGATGATTGAATAAACTATTGTTGTTGATTGATCTATGAGGTAACTGTATTGTTTGTGTTTGGCTATCCGGTGTTCGTTCCTACACCGTGAGCCAGAGTGAGATGTTTCTCACTCCCTTCTTTTGTGTTGTTTCTCTTGTTTGATATAGAGGTGATCATCAGCGTGAGGCTGAGGATGTTGGTGATGAAGCTTAGGCTTCTATGTTGGGTTTTGCTCTGATAGGACATGTGACATCGGGACATAGATAGAATTAGTTTAAAGATGTTCTTATTAAAGTATTTTGGAAAATTCAATTTTATTTCTTTGTAATTTACCGGCATGTTATTTGGATTAAGTTTATGAATGTGAACTCTTTACCCTTACGTGGCTGGAAATTTGATTTTTAATGATGAAATTTTTTATATTTTTATAATTACTGTATATGTATGTTGGGGTAGAGGGTGTCACACTTAAGCCATTTCGTTTGACTACTCTCCAGTACTTCGTCTATTTTTATTTTTCACTACCTCACTACAAAAAGCATGAGTTTTTGATATAAACTATTCAACCCCCCTTTATAGTGTGTATCTTTCTCCAACAATATGGCTACCAAAGAAATTTGAATTTCAAATTCCATTTGAAATTCAAATTCTTGGCGCCAATGAGAAGCCTTATGTGTGGCACCAATTTTCTTGCTCACTTGGCCTATAATTTAAGCTTTCCTCCCCCTATTGCATTCACTTTGAGTATTATATTCAAAGCATTTATTAAGATTTTATCCAAATTCACTCTACCTGAAGTCCATTTAGATGCATGGGTTCTAGGATTCCTAGAAGGGTTCTAGGTTTAGCACCTTATGAGCAATCATTTGTTCTCTTAACTTAGGTGCCTCCAAATCTAGAATCTCTAGTGTCTTCAACTTTGTTCCTTCTCTTCTCAAGTCCAAAAATCCTTTCAAGGAAGAGCCAAAGAGCTTGGAGCAAGTCAATTGAAGAATTCATCCATTATTCTTCAAGATTTGCCATCAACTTTCTCCTTGTTTCATTCAAAACAACTCATATTTTGTCACAAGTGTATATTTTCTAGACCTTTTTTACATTACTAGTAACTTCATGTGTAACTTGTAATGTGTCCCACATCTCCTTATATGATTTTCATTGAGATATTCTAAAAAATTCATCATGAGTTAATCTAGATGTTTTCCTCTCTTCTCACCTTTTTGTTCACTCATAGGAATGTATGGACCATTCTTAAGCATCCTATATAACTATCTCAATTGCTTCAATGAAAATTTCCATTCTAATTTTCTAGTACCCGTAATTTTCACCATTGAAAATAATAAGTCTATTTATTGACACTCCCTCACCATATGGAAGATTTTTACCAACCATTTTAAAAACTCTTGATTAATTTACAAGAACCAAGCTTTAGATACCAATTATTAGAAAAGATGGCTTAACCAAGAGGAGAGGGGTGAATTGGTTGCTTAAAAATTTCTCATACAACTTTCTTGGTGGTTTTGAAAAACTTCTCTAAATATTTCCAAAGAAGTATATTGATCTATAGTTGTGAATAAGATACTAAGTTCAAATTCAATGCAAGTTTGAATTCACTCAATTAAATATGCAATGTTTATGCCTCTCAACACATATCAATAACAAGCATATAAACAAAATTGCAAAAATGTAAGGTCAAGTGTAGGGAGAGACAAAAATACACAACCAATTTATATTGATTCAGCCACATCCACTTGTGACCTACATCCAATCCTCAATTAAGTCGATTGAGATTTTTCACTAATCTTTAATATAAGAAGTTTTACAATCATAATACCACATGCAATACACTTCTACATATTAAAGAAACCACTTCTTACACCTCAAGAAGTATTTACATGTAGCACCCCACTACAAGATTTTCCTTCCTTAAGAAACCTACTTAAGAAAAACAAAATATAGAAGTTAAGGAATAAATTCACCTGATCTACAAAATAAATCAGAGTAGGTGAATTAACCAAAGTAGCATATCCTTTCACTCCATGAATATGATGAGCAATTCAATTCTTGAAATTTTTCTTGAGGTTACCACAGAGGTTATAAAACCTCTTCATGTAAAGGAAAACATTTATCAAAGAGTGTTTTTGAAAAAGATATCACGAAGATCCAAGTCTCTCTATTCTAAATGTGAAAAATGGTATATATAAGTTTTCTGACAAAAATAATCGATTATTTACATGGATAATCAATTACTTTGTTCTTGGTAGATACGACAATCAACCAATAATAGTTTAATCGATTATTTTGAACAATAATTGATTATTTTGCTAAATAATCAATTATTTACAACAACTGCTCCTCGTGTTACTGAAAAATAGAGCAAACAACTGATTATTACTTAAGATAATCGATTATTTTAAGTGAGAATTTAATATCTCAATTTTTCATACCATTTTTTATAAATCAATTTTAAAAATTATTTTCTTTATCAATCATCATCTAGATAGGATTCTAATGCTAAGTTACTTACCAAGCACAAAGCACACAAGTAAAAAAACTCTAAACACAAAACAAAATACAAGTTGCATTGTTTTCCTTTCAAGAAACTTATTTGTAATCATTGAAACCAACTAAAACCATGTCTTCATCTTGAGCTTGATCAACATTATATTATATCATGACTTGCTTAATATGAATGATGAATGAATGTATGGAAATGGTTGTTGTGGATGTATTGAAGTATGCTTACATGTGTGTGAGATGTTATTAATGTTGTAGATGTGTGTGTCTATATATCTTTGTGCTTTATATATGTTGTGTATGGATGAGATGTATTCTCACTCCTTATGTTGTGTTGCTTGTGTTTGGGTTGATCACTATTTGTAAGAATAAGTCAGTTAGCTCTAATGGAAACATTAATAAGTCATTGATTTTAGTAAAATGACAATGAAAAAAAAAATAACAAATTCTAACAAAACGACTATGAAAAAAAAAATAAAGGGAGTATATTTTTACGCAAAAGAACTAATCCTTTTATTAAAGTATTATTATGAATGATGATAATATATCTTCTGTGTCATCGTATGTATTCTCAATAAATCACGACAATAAAAGGTACAATTTTATATGTAAAACATACAACAACCAATCACTACTTTGTGCAATCTGTGCGCTTAAAGGAGACTGTTTTCTTTTGGAGGTCGTAGCCAATCAAGAAGCTTTGTTGAGCCAAGTTCCCAAAGACAGCACCTGATTGAGTTGGCTGGAAAGCCAAACATACTACCTCATCGGCCACTTGAGTAAAGGTGTTGATAGAATTTAACCCAACATCTGCACCCTTGAAATTTGCAGTGATCTTTGGTGCATTTAGCTTATCCAATGTAGCTTTATAGCAAAGGCTAAATAATTTAGTTGGATCCTGAACGCGCTTTAATTTAACCACTTGTACTACTGCTGATTCAAACTTTGAGTAAACATCAGGTGGCAAAAAAGTGAGGGTTGTACCTGAGTCAATTACGATGTTTCCCTCAACACTAGGTCTAGATGAAGGGCTTTTAAACTCTATTCTTTTGCTTTCAACACTCAATGCTTCTATGGTTAGGAAGTAAAATACTTGTCCTTGACGTAGAACTAATGGGGTTGAGACAGTCCCAACCCCAGAAACCTCAGCAGCATCTCCAAAATTGAGTTTGCTTGATGAGTTAGATTGTGAAAGCATTGGTACTAAACAATGAGAAAATTTTCCACGTATTGAAGAGCTCAATTGAGATATAAGGGACACAGGTCCATTACCTAGGCCAACTATGCCAGAGTTCTTCTCTTGAAAGGAAACTGAATTGTTATGTCCACATCCTATCACAGTTTTAGGAAATTGGATAGAAGAGCCACTAGTGGAGCCTAATGTGAGGGTTTCCACACTAAGATCTCCATGGGAGTATGCGCCACTCGCATAACCAATATTATATTCACAAGTTTTCTTATTGGAGCAAGACGCACCTTGCACAGAAAGACATGTTTTGGAACATGGGAGGGTTTCGAATGTTTTGGACTTGGAAGGATTGAATAATGGAACGGTTTGTTTGTAGCAAGCTTTACATGGTTGGCATTGTAGCCAAATAATGTCACTACCCGTGTCAACAATACCAAAGAGTTGGAATGGTGGGGTTCCAATTGAATAGCTCACAAGGTATTCACCAAAATCTGGTGTGATAATGGCATTGGGTGTATTGGTCCGTTTGATGGAGCGGCGCACAGCATTGGCAACTCGTTGGAATTGAGTTTCTGTAGGACGGTAGAATGGTGATCTTGACGAGTCACGGTGGATGATCTCCAAACTAAATCCATCATTAAGAGCCTCTAAGAAAGTAAGGTTGTAAAGACATAATAAAACAACAAGATATGAAGAGCGTGACATCGTTGAGATTACTCAAATTCTCAATAAACCTCTCAAATTATTCAATTTGTAATTTTTCAACGTTTTTATTGGCTTTTTATAAGATTCTAATGATGCAAGTTGTAATAACCTCAACACATTAGAATAAGATGAATCTAAAGATTTACACAGCTGTAAAATTGTATCAGTTTAAGATAATTTAAATGATATAATTAGTATTACTTATATTAACAATATATATTTATCTATTTTTTTTATAATTCATTAGTTAAGAATTTCATAATTAAACATGTGAATGAGAATAAAGTTAAATTTATTCGCCTAATCAAGATTATTTTTTTTATGATGTGATTTAAAAAATCATTTAAATCTTGAGGTATCTTAGTTTATAGATTTTTTTCTTAATTAAGGAAACAACAATTAATAATAGTACTATTTTGTACTTATAGATATTGATAAAATTTGACTAATTAAATGTTTGACTAATGTCTTTTCAATGTTCCAAAATAATAAAATTAAAATAGTATAAGAATTTTTTTTATTAAATATAATGTAACATAATAATTTTGTACAAATCTAATTCTGAAATAAAACATTGAAATTAATATTTAATGATGAGATGTCTCCTATCCATTAGGTCAGTTTAGTGGTAAGAGATTTTGATAATTTGTTCGAGATACTAAATTTAAAGCCTCATTATTGTCATTATACACCATAAAAAAAAGATGAGATTCCTCTTTTCAACAATAAAAATAGATACATCAACATAAAAATAAAGGACTCTATAAGCGGACCATCAACGATTATTCCATATTTTATTTTAACGTATAATATGTTTATTATATATATATATATATATATATATATATATATATATATATATATTATTGTAATGTAATGTATGTAAGTTATATACATATCATTTTATATAAAATAAATAAATTGTTTTAGTTATTGAATTAATTTTACGTTTGAATAATCTGGTTAAAAGTAAAATAAAATATACTAATTTTTTTTAAATGTTTTTTCTATATGACCAAACCGAAAAAAATTACCTAAATTTTACTCATATATCTTCATTGCTAAATAGTTATTCTCTAAATAAGGAAGCATCAATTAATGTTAATGTTATTTTGTCTTTATAGATATTAATAAAAATTGACTAACTAAATGCTTAATAAGTGTCTTTCCAATGTTCCAAAATAATAAAACTAAAATAATAGAAGAATCCTATTTTATTAAATATGTTAGAGAATTATATCTTTCGGATAAGACTTTTGTAATAATCTTTATGAATCCTATTTTGTTAAATATGTTAGAGAAATATATCATTAGTACAACACTTGTGTAATGGATCTTTAGGAATTCTATTTTATTAAATAAGTTAGGGAGTTATATCTTTAGGACAACAATTGTGTAATGCATCTTTAAAATTGGTTAAAAAAACACTTTTACATGTGGAACAAATATTATTTTCACCGATACAAAATAGAGAACAATTTAATTGATGAAAAAAATGGCATTCTACATTGCTTGGTGTAACAAATGATATAGAAATCCTCATATTCAATATCGATTATCGTCATCACTAAAAATGATAATGTGAGTTAAACTAGGTAGATCAAATTTACTGTTGTCAATATACACCATAAAAAGATGAGATTCCTTTTTCTAACAATGAAAATAGATACATTAACATAAGAATATAGGAATCTATGAACCGACCATCAATGATTATTTCATGTTTTATTTTAGCATATAATATATTTATTTTGTACGTATTATATTGTAATGTATGTAAGATATATACAAATCATTTTCTATAAAAATAAATAATTTCTTTTAATTTTTGAATTAATTTTACGTTCGAATAATCTTATTAAAAATAGAATATACTATTTAGTTTTTTAAATCTTTTTTTTATGACTACACTAGAAAATAACTAAATTTGACTTATATATATTCATTACTAAATAGTTATTCTCTATATAAGGAAGCATCAATTAATAATATTATTTTGTCTTTATAGATATTGATAAAAATTGATTAACAGAATGTTTTACCGGTGCTTTTCCAATGTTCCTAAATAATAAAATTAAAATAGTATAAGAATCCAATTTTATTAAATATGTTAAGAGAATTATATCTTTAGTACAACCCTTGTGTAATAGATTTTTAACATTGGTTAGAAAACTCTTTTACATGTTGATAGCGTTGTCAAATCACTATAAAAAATTAGATTTTTTTAAAGAAAAATGTCAGATGAAACTAAAGAGATATATTATGTCTCAAAAACAAGATTACTAGTTTGGTTCCTCCTGAAATAGAAGTCTTAAACAATGAATATTCAACTCGGAAGGACTTAACTAAATTTTTTGATGGGTCCACAAAATTAAACCTTTTGTTAAATTATAGAAAGATTCTATCTGACAAAATCAGTCTTGATTTTGACTCAAGTCTTGAGATTTCTCAGACCAAACCTAAAGTCTTTTCTCACAAAGCCAATGGTTATAAATATAAAAATTCAGGGAAGAGAAAGACTAAGGGAATAGAAACTAAAAAGAAAGGACCCATGAAGATATGGGTACTGTAACATCCCGAATTTTCATACTAATATACTAACTAATTATTATTTATTTTTATATATATAGAGATTATTTTCTTATAATTATTTTAATTAATTAAATGGGTTTTATAGAATATTTTAGAGGTTTTTAATAATTATGAGTATGTTAATTAAATAATAAATATTTATGAAAATTATTTTGTATAATATTTATTAGAGAACTATATATTTTTATGATATTTGTTATAATAAGTATTTGAAGAAAATTATGTGTTATAATTGTAATTATTTATATATTTTATTTTAATTATAATTGTGTTGGAAGAAACAAATATATTTGATATATATATATATATATATATATATATTTGTTAATTATTAAATATTTTAAATTTTTTTAGTCTAGAACGGGTCGTTCCTAAAACTGGAATGGGGCGTTCCAAACCATCAAAAAGGTTTAAAACCCTAGTTGGAAGCAGGTCGTTCTAAACATGACCGTTATGAGTTAAAACTCAACTCCAGAACGGGTCATTCTGGTTTAAGAATGGGTCGTTCTAGACGTGAATTTAACACATGATGAATGAATTAAAAATGGGCCGTTCTGGATCCGAAACGGGTCGTTCTGGCCACTTTTGACATCTATAAATAGCACACTCTGGCACTACCAAAAACGTTTTTTTCGCTTCTGACTTCTTTTTTTTTCTACGCTCTCTGAAGATCAAGGAGAACCAAGAGAAGGAGACTAGCAAGATCCTGCTCTAGTTTCATCTCCTACTTATCGAGGTAAATGGGGAGTGAGAAACCTCGCTCTAGGTGTTGGAATGTATGTTGGGTAGTGGGATTTGCCCCCAACCCTATGTTTGTTGTATACTCATGTTTGAGGGGTTTTTCCCAATTGTATCTGTTTCATCTATTGCTCTTCTTATATGTAATTAATTGTATGACTTGAGATCTCTATGGGTTCTTATGGGAAACCCTAAGGGAATGCATTGGTGGTTGTAAGAGGAGATTGTTTGAAGAGGTAATTATATGAGTACATTATATTGTTTTAAATGTTTATCGTATGATTTAGAACGTGTTTTCCAATTGTATGAAGGGATCTATGATATGAAATGATGTGAATCTCTTGTGTTACTCAATGTTATCCTCTAATGAATAGAGTTGATGAGTATGTGATGTGAGACAATTTGATGCGACATAACGACATGATAATATATGATAATGAGACATGATAATATTATATGATAATGAGACATGATAATGTGATATGAGAATGCATAGAGTCTTGAATTACATGCATCATTTGCATAAATGTTTTAAGGGTACGATATGGAATACACCGCTAGGGAAGGCCCCCTTGTGTAAAAGCTTGGGGATTAGTCCTTGGGGATAGCTCAGTTTGTAAGTCCTAGTCTCGCCCATTGTGTGCATGATGTATCTTGTGCGACTTAGCTATCCCGACTAGACCATGGTAGTATGTCCTTCTAGTGAGAGTGCATAGATGGTGTGACCCGACATGTACTCCTAGACTACTTTACGTGTGTTGCTAGCGGCAATACACCATGTGATGTGTTACTGGTGCCACATGCATGATAATATGTAGTCCGTGTCCATTACATGTGCATTTTTAATGTTATATGTTAACTTGATTTTTTTATGTCTTTGGTGAGTGGAATGTGATATTGTTGTTAATCTATCTATGTTATGTACATATACATGTCTTGTTTGTGTTTGGCTATCCGGTATGTATTCCTACACCGTGAGCCAGAGTGAAATGTTTCTCACTCTCTTTTCTTTTGTGTTATTTTCCTTTGATTGTTATCTAGGTGATCATCAACATGAGGCTGAGGATGTTAGTGATGAAGCTTAGGCTTCAATGTTGGGCTTTGCTCTGATAGGACATGTGACATTGGGGCGTAGATAGGATTAGATTAGGATGTTGTTCTTATTAAATTATTTTGGAAACCATAACATTATTTCTTTGTAATTTTCGCTGATTATGTTATTTGTTTAAGTCATGGATGTGGTATTCTCTATCTGAACATGTTTGATATTTTAATTATGAAAGATTATGTTCTTCAAATTTTGTTATCTATGTGTTATGGTATACAGGGTAGAGGGTGTCACAGGTACCAAAATCTCAAATAGTGTTTGTTGCAAATATCCTTAGTGGGAAAGCCAAAGGATTCACACTTGTACTTGAACAATAGGTGCAAACGACGTATGACAGGAGAAAGGTCAATGTTCGTAGACCTGCAACCAGATGAAGGATTTGTCTCCTTTTGAAATGGAAAGGGAAAGATCAAAGGTGTAGGTAAGATAGGTAAAACCTCTACACCTACTATCTGTAATGTTCTTTATGTAGAAGAACTAAAGTATAATTTGCTTAGCATAAGTCAATTTTGTGATAGTGGACATATTATAAATTTTAACAAAAATTCATGCATAGTCAAACAAAGTGATGGTTCTGAACTTTTTACTACTCATAGGAAGAACAATCTTTATGAAATTGATCTAACTAGTTTGAGCAAATAGAATGTAACATGTTTAGTTTCCAGAAAAGATGAGAAATTAATTTGGCACAAAAATCTTAGGCATGTCAACATGAAACATATTTCAAAATTATCCAAAAGAGGTTTGGTAAGAGGACTACCTAAAATTTCTTGGCAAACTCATCTTCTTTGTGAAGCCTATCAGAGAGGGAAACAAATGAAGTCATCTTTTAAAGAAAAAAGGGAGTTTCCACCTCTGGACCACTAGAATTATTACATATGGATTTTTGGTCCAACTAGCTAGAAAACTTAGTCTAGGGGGCAAAAAGGGTTTTGTCATTATAGATGATAATTGAAAACATATTGCATGCAACTCTCAAAATTTCATAGACGTGTAATCTCAACATCAACTCTTCCCTCATACATCATATCATAACACCAATCTGTGACTCATCATGACCTATTGTACCATTTTTTTAAATTATTTTCTCATGCTTATAAGACTAACTCATCTTATTTCCTCTACTTACCAAATCTTCTTCACAAATTCTCTAAATCTCTTCCAAAGTGATCATATTCTTTAAACATCTAATCTCTTCATGTCTTTCCAACCGCTCTATTTGGCTAGGTTGATTGGGCATTCTAGCCTTCATTTGTATCCCTTTTATAGTCATTGCTATGATGACAACTTTCGTCTTTGGGAAACCTAATCTAATGAGTCTATTGCTAAGACATTATTTTTCTAACCTCTCTGCCCCATCTTTTTCCACCACACCCTTCACTTCACCTTATCCTGTCAAAAGAGGAAGATGAAGATGAAAGTCGAGGTAGCTGGCCTAGTCTAGCTTTTGTTGGTGACAGAAGGGGGGAAGAATAAGCGACATTTTTTATTTTCTTTGTTTTATTTTCTCCTTCTATTTCACAACTATGTTTGATATGCTATTTAAATGAAATATATTTCTATGTTTGATACTTGTCTGCTTTGTTATGTGTTTTATGAATGATATGATTTTTCATCATTGATGTTTTTAGGGGAAGTCCCCTATGCATTGCATTTAGTCTGAAAATGTCTTATAATTGTTCTGATCGTCTGAATACCTTGATTAAGAATCAAATAGAACCAAGTTCTATTGAAAAGACCAAACAAGCTAGAATAAATATGTTTAAGCTTTGATAAATTTTGAAAATTTTATTTTTTCTTAAGAAAATGCTTGGACATAAACAAATATACTCTTATATACATATATGCTTAAATATGTTCATAAATTTTATGTTATAAATGCTCTACTATATAGTTAGGATAAATGCTTTGATATCTTAGTCTGTCAAAAACCATATCGTCTGACTGACAAGACTAAGAAAATATTACGAATCATATGCCATAAGAAAAATATCAGGTCTTAATAAAATTTTCTCATATCACTTCTTTTATCTTAGTTATATATAATTCACATTAGTATGATAATCTTTTAACTAGGTATATCTTATAAATCTAAACCTTTTTCATAAAATGAAAATTCATTTTGTCTTATCAAAAAGAAAATCTCTTTCAAAAAATTAAACAAGAATAAATTTTTAAGAGAATGTTTGTTCACCATAAAAAAGGGAAATTGTTAAATCAAAAGAAGATCTTGTATTAAGACAAAAGGTAATCTTAGATCCCTCAAGTTTTAATGATAACAAACAAAAGATTTTTGTTAAGCAAAGTTAAAAATCTACAAAGATTTACTATATTAGATATAATGTGGAAAATATATATCCTCTATAAGATGAAAGAAACCAAACAAAGCATACAGTTTGTCTTATTACATTAATTGAATACTTGCAAATGAAGCATCCTGAGAAGATTGCTCAACGATCATTTTCTTCTAAGTTACTATATATGGGATTCTCAATTAAGACAAAAATGGAAGGCAATACACAAGAAAGACAAGAAACAAGTTATCACATCGTGAAAATTTTAGAAGTGCATACCCTTTTTAGATAAATTTTGTCTTACTCAGATTATTTGTGCTTAATTTTCATAGTATCATGTTTAGAATGGATGAAACTATCCTTGTAACTCTTTCTGAATTTCTATTATAAGGGTTGAGCCTGAAGAGGCTTGTAGTTAAAAGAATACTTAGTTGTTGAGCTTGGAGAGACTTATTGTAACAAAAAAAATACTTTATTATTAAGCCTGGAGAGGTTTAGTTGTTAAAGAATACTTGGAGTTGTTTGCTTAGAGTGGCAAGTAAAAGACTACTTGGGTTTAAGCCAAAAGTTGCTCGTTAAAAGAATACTTGTATCTTATAAAAGATAGTGGAACTCAATCTGGTTGGATTGAGAACTGGACATAGTCTCTGTGTTGAACTAGTATAAAAGACTTGTGCTCCTTCTAGTCTATTGCATTTTACCACTGCATTTGTCAAGCTTCTACTACTTCATTATTTTCAAAAGTAACTTTTTGATATACACTATTCAATCTTCCTTCTCGTATGTATATTTTCTCCAATAATAACACTCAATGTGATCCAATGTCATACCTAGTGTCACACTACTAGAAAAATTAAAATTAGAGAGGGAAAAAATCCGTCACTAAACTTCATAAAATCCGTCACAAATAAGTTAGTGACGGAATTTGTGACGGAAATGATTCCGTCACAAAATTTGGCGTCACAAAATATTTAGTGACGGATTATTTTCTCCGTCACAATTAGTGACGGAATTAAGGCGTCACAAACAATATAATTTCCGTCACAAATTTGTAACAATAAATGTTTAGAAATTAATAAAAATTCGTCGCAATTTGTGAGGGATTAAATCCCTCGCAATTTGTGAGGGATTAAATCCCTCGCAATTTGAGAGGGATTGAGAGGTATGTAAAATCCCTCGCTATTTGAGAGGGATTAAATCCCTCGCTATTTGAGAGGGATTGAGAGGTATGTAAAATCCCTCGCTATTTGAGAGGCATTAAATCCCTCGCTATTTGAGAGGGATTTTATCCGTCACTAACTGGGATGAATCCCTCGCTAACTGTTTGATTACTGAATTTGAGAAAACTATTGTTTTAAAACTCTGGTAATCGATTACCTATACATGTAATCGATTACCAGACAATGGAAATCATATGTTCGAAAGTTATTTATTAAAAGGTTCTCTGGTAATCGATTACCCATTTATTGTAATCGATTACCAGAGACTATTATTGAAACAATATCAATCAAAACAAAAATATCAAGTCTTTTTTATGAAAATGCATGATATCATTTAAAATGAAGATAAAAGAACAATACAGACATCAAGAGGAGTTCCCAAGATTAATGATGTGCTTAATCGGCAAAACAACACATGAAAAATAATGAATGACCTCTATCAGTGTAACTATGACAATAAAGCTTCATTGGAGTATATCCATAGCCATGATACTTTTCATCATTTAGAGATCAAAATCCACAAGGCACACATTTAGGCAAAGAAATGGTTTTACCAAGTGTTTTTACTGTTATTTAACCCCAAAATTAGAAACAAGACAGCTTATATGATAAAAACTACAGAAAATGATGCAGTACATGAGGACGTTACTTGAAAATTTCACTGGAAATGCAGCAGTATGACCATTAAGTCTAAGTTTTGCCCACAAAGAAACACGGAGGTTTTATTTATTTCTATATCCAACTGGTGAATTTAAATTTTATTCAAGAGAATATTAAAGGAACACATAATTATTACCTGACGTGAGTAATGCTCAGCATCCCTCTTCATGGCAGCCATTTCAACTCTCATTTTTTGCATTTCAGCCTGAAACAGAGAAACAAAACGTATCAATAATGGGAACGGTCTACTTCTAAACAGTGACATTTAATATGCATAAAAGATAGAAAATAATCAAAATATGTGCTCTAGTTATATTTATACAGAAAATCGAAAGTGCTTTGAATTGGTGGCAATAAACAACAAACGACATTGACTCTAAATATGCTATACACTTATCGATAAACTTTGTAGACAGTATGAAATATAAGGAAACCTAATAAAGTTAAAAAAAATGGCCTACTTTCTTCTCAATAATCTGTTTAAATACCTGTTTTACTTGATTTGCCTCTTCTGGTGACTTTTTTTGTTCCCGGCGCACACGGGCTTCCATGTCTTGTAGTTCTTGATTTAAAGTTGCACATTCAACCTGATAATAGATGTTACCAAAAACATTTTAGCAGATATGAGACTGACAACCTAAAGAATTATGTAAGGAAAATATTTAGTTTAACAAATACAATTAAAAATTATATTTTGCCTTCTATTTCATCATATGAGACGATGTGAAAATTTCAACTATGCTCACCACGCAATTAGTATTTCACGTCAAGGGTATAAAACTGTAGCATTTTATCATATTAACCAAGAATACCTAAATGAAAAATAAGGATCACATACATTCGCAAAGAGTTACAAAATACAATGAAACTTGTAATAAATGGTCAAATATAATTGCTTTCTAATTCCCACTATATAATTGCTGTGAATAATCAATTTTATCCGGACTCACAAAAGTGATGAAATAGACATCTACTATGAAGGGAAGGAGCTCCCGAAACATGCCGACAAGAAGACAGGACTTTAGAGGGCCAAAAAGCACAAATTAAGTATTTTTTTTTTTTGGGCCCGGAACGGGCCGTTCCAAGGTCCAGAACGGGCCGTTCCAAGGCTCCAAAAAGGCCAAAAACCCTAACTTGGAACGGGTTGTTCTGAAATTGGAACGGGTCGTTCCAATATTGGAACGGCCGTTCCTACATCTAGAACGGGCCGTTCCATGGCTGTTCCGGTCTAAAAAATTGGGTGTTATTCTCAATGCTGGAACGGGCCGTTCTGATTTCAGAACGGGCCGTTCCAGTATACGAATTTTTCACACAACGGCCATGTCCAGAACGGCCGTTCCGATTTTGGAACGGGCCGTTCTGGACCCCTTCCCGAAGTCTATAAATAGACAGCTGGGGCTCATTTCCCCGGGGAGGAGCTGAAAAATTTCGTCCAGTACTCTTCAGAGCTCGAATTTTTTTTCTCTCTCTTCCCCCTCTCTTTTGTATTTCTTAAAATCTATGAGACACCTCTGTAGTGTGAAAGGTAGCCAAAAAGTACCTTCTTGATCATCATATTCAAAGATTCAACTCATTTGGTATCGTTTCTTCTCTTAATTTTTCTTTTATTTATTTATTTATTATTATTATTATTTTATTTTTGTTTGTTTGTTTATTTATTTTTGCTTATTGTTTGTATATAGTGAATACGATTTGTTGCCTTTAAGATTATTATTTAAAAAAAAAATATTTAATATACAACCAATAATAATGTTAATTGAATAATATTTTTATCTTTAACATTATTAGGTCCTGGGGTTTAATGACTAGTCATTTGCTAGCTTAAACTCTCATATATGAAATTTCTTTCTAAAGAGTAAAGATCTGTTGCAACCAATAACGTTAATTAAATAGCATTTCTATTTTTATCGTTATTGGA
The DNA here is from genome assembly GCF_000230855.2 of Cajanus cajan. Lineage (NCBI taxonomy): Eukaryota > Viridiplantae > Streptophyta > Magnoliopsida > Fabales > Fabaceae > Cajanus > Cajanus cajan. The sequence continues at coordinate 54,493,407 of NC_138524.1, read as the reverse complement.
GGGATTTATTGATTAGCCATTTGCTAACTTGGATCCTTGTGCAAAATCTATTTCTTTAAATAAAAATATAAACATAATTTTTCTTATGTACATTTATTTTTATGGTTAATGATATTAATTGAGTAGAACTTCTACCCTTTAATATCATGTAAATCATAAAAGTTAATATAATACTTATTCATTGTCCTACACTTTAAACATATTTTAGTATCAACAAATAAAAGTCAATAACATGGATCGAATAACAATTCTATCTTTCATGTTATTGGAAGGGTTTATTGATTAGCCATTTGCTAACCTAAATCCTCATTATTTTTTTTAAATAAAAAAAATACAAAAGAAACATCTCTCATATTAAAAAAAAAGATATATGTATGTATACACATTTTCAAGGAATAAAATAAATGTTTATAAATTTATATAATTTTGCGCAATTAATTAAAGGTACTGTTTTTACGGGCGTTGTAGGGTGCTAATACCTTCCCTACACGTAATCGACTCCCGAACCCAACTTTAATTTTAAAGATTATCTTTTAAAGGGTTTTCCAATGTTTTTCCCTTGAAATAAAATATTGGTGGCGGCTCCATTGAATATAAAAATGTTAGCGTTATCCCGTCGTGATCCCGGTTATGACAGATGGCGACTCCGCTGGGGAAATTTGAGAGTCAGGCCTTATTAAATTAATTGCGCAAAATTATGAATTTATAAATATTAATTTTTTTCCCTTTCCTTTTATTTTATTTTTTATCTATTTATTTGTTTTGTTATTTTTGTTTGCTACGCATGTGTTGTTTGAATTTAAGTTTAAATTATAGTTTTATTTATTTTATTTGCATCTCTACACCCACTAACACTTGTACCTCACACACTTTGGACTCTATACCCGAGCCTGTGCGAGCATAGAAGAGAAAGTGGCTTGATGACTGTTATTGAGGGGCTTGATGCTCACTTGACCGTTGTTGAGTCACTACTCAGGTTGTTACTAGTAGCATGGGTTAATCATATTGAGAGGGTATGTTCCCTACTTGTGATTGGTTCATGCGCTAGGTCCTTATTTATATGATAAGGGCAACCTGGGGACCAATAATTCTTGAGAAGTTTTTAGATTCACCCACAAAACCATGCACTAATAGGTGGACTTAATGACCTTCCAAAGTAGGGTGTTAACCTTAGAAATTTTCCTTCCCTAGGTTTACCGTAATAGGTCACATCGCAGTACTCTCTATCCCTCTTTTGATATATGTTCATACTAACAAAAAAAATATGTTATACATTCATGCATCATAAATTTATATCCAATATCAATTTTTTAGGTTGCTTTTCTTGCCTAAAATAAATTTTTTAATAAATAAAGGATAGATGATAAAAAGTCATGCATACATGCATATTAGGGGCATAGTAAGTCACATTTTAATTAAGTCTTCATCTCATTTTTTTTTTTCTTTTCTTTTAAACCTTAAAATAATTGATAGTATTCAATATGGAGGGAATTCAAAATCATACGAGCAATGCATCAGTGTTAAGCAAGAGTATTAGGATAAATGTGCTAAAAAAATGATCTCCAAAGGGTAGGTAAGATCTGCTAAAATAATAGCACATTTGACTTGATAACTTGTTTTAGACATCATTTATTGAGGAGAGAATTCTCCCTTGAGTGATTGTTAATCACATTTTGATCTTGAAATGATTGATCCTTGTTTGAAAATGTGGTTCGTACTGCTGCATTGCTAGTAAGATGACCTTATCCATTGAGGAGTGAATGCTCCCTTGAAATAAGTGTCAACCGTTGTATAACCTAAGAGATTTTGCCTCTAGCGTTAAGATATGGGGAATCACTCTTTAATTTGAATACAAAACCAATATTTTCAAAAAAAAAATAAATAAATAATAATAATAATAATAAATAATAATAATAATAATAATAATAATAATAATAATTTGTGTCTTCTTTTTTCTTTTATACTCATAAAAATTTACTTTGTATTTTGAAAGCAATAAAGCAAAAAAAAAACAAAGTGTTTCCTCGGCATCGTTATAGAACACGCTCTCAGGCCAAGATCTGGATGAGATGGAGGAACGCAACGAAGAAATGAGAAATGATATCAATCAACTGAAGGAACAAATGGCCCAAATTATAGAGATGTTGCAATCTATACAAGTGAAAAACATGGAAGGGACCCCTCCAGTAGCTAGAGGAGAATCATCAACCTCTCCTGCGTATCCACCTGGCTTTACCCCAGCCCCAGCACAACCATTAACTCTACATCTTAACAATCCCGACCAACATGTTGACCCTCCAGAGGTTCAATGGCCACAATATGGCCTTCCGCCCAACTACACACCTCCAACAATCATGGATCCTCCGGATAAGCACCAACCATTGGTGAACCAGCCGCCTAAACAAATGCCACCAACCCAACATGAGGTTCCACTCATGAATGCCACCTCTTACAAACATCAAGTTCCCTACCAAGCCCAAAATTCTAATTTCACCAACCAAGGGAATCCTCACCAAACTTCTGGGGGATATCAACCAACCTCAGGAATTGAGCATGTTCAGTCTAGCGAAAAGTTACAAATGCTAGAAGAGAGGCTAAAGGTTGTGGAAGGAGGTAGCTATGATATTGGTGAAGCTGTCGATCTTTGTTTGGTTCCAGACATAGAGTTCCCCCCAAAGTTCAAAGTTCCTGAATTTGATAAATATAAAGGAACAAGTTGTCCAAAGAATCACATGACCATGTACTGCAGAAAGATGGCAGCGTATGCTCGCAATGATAAGTTGCTTATTCATTGTTTTCAGGATTCTTTAACTGGGGCAGCTTTAAATTGGTATATGCATCTTGAACGGGCCTATATCCGCTCCTGGAAGGATTTAGCTGATGCTTTCCTTAAACAATATAAGTATAATCTTGACATGGTTCCAGATAGGTTTGAACTACGTAACATGTCTAAAAAAGATGGTGAAACGTTTAAGGAATATGCTCAGAGATGGAGAGAAGTGGCAGCGCAAGTGGAACCTCCTTTGTCTGATAGAGAAGCAGTAGCCCTGTTCATTGATACTTTACAAGCACCGTTCTATGATAAAATGATTGGCAATATTTTATCAAATTTCTCCGATATAGTCATCATCGGGGAAAGGATTGAGAATGGCATGAGGAGTGGGAAGATTGTGGTTAACTCTATTGAAATAGCTGGTTTAAGAAAATTTTCAAATGGTGCAGGAAAGAAAAAAGAAGGAGATACAAATGCAGTGACATTCAACTCCCCTTGGTCACCTAACAACCAACCTCCTTATCTCTATACCCCTCACATGGTCTACCCAAATATCACTACCGTCTCACCACATCCTCAACAACCTATCCATCAAGCTCCGCAAGCTTCACCCACAATACCTACCGCACGACCACCTCAATCTACCCAGCCATGGAACCAAAATTCTAACCATGTGAGGTCACAAAATACCTAAGATCAGAAACCAATTGAGTTTGACCCTATCCCTATCTCCTATACTGACTTGTTCCCTCTCCTACTACAAAATTCACTAGTAGTACGTTGCCCGATGAAGCCCATAGAACCACCATATCCTAGCGGATACGACGTTAATGCCAAATGTGATTATCATGCGGGAGCTATTGGTCACTCCATTGAAAATTGCAGGGCACTAAAAACCAAGGTACAAAGTTTGACTAAGGCTGGGTGGTTAAACTTTAAAGAGGACAATCCTAACATTGGGAATAACCCTCTACCAGGTCATGGAGGGCCGACAGTTAATTCTATTGAGGAGAGTAGATGGGGTCCCTCTCAGTGATCTGTGAGAAAGCTTTTGGTGTGATGGGTTTGAGTTTCCAAACTCAATAGCTATTGTTGAGCAAGACTCTTGCGAGAATGAACATGCTAGTCTGGTTCACGCTTGTCCACTGAACGTGGAACTTAACAATTGGGAGATTGTCAAGCTGTCTGTTGGTTTTTAATTCAAATTTTAAGTAATTTTCTTGTAATGTCAGTCTTATTGCTCTGCCCAAGGCTTTAAGATTTATTTCTTTAAATAAGGGCTCATGTTTTTCCTTTTAAATATTAAATAAAATGCATTCATTCTTCTTTCATCTCTTACCCTTTCCTTTCTCCTTAATCTCAAAAAAACATTCACTCATCTTTCACCTTTTACCTCTTCCTTTCTCCTTAATCTTTTTACTCAATCTTATTCTAACTTTAAAGAATGCAAAAAATGCGCTCAAAAGTGATAATGCTAGTGTTGCATCAAATAATTTTGATTGTGCAGTTAATCAGACTTGTGAGAAAATGGAAAATGATTGCTCTAAATACTAGATGTATGCTGATAACATCAATGCTTTACCAAATTTTCTTAATGTTTTCTCACCACCTTGGACATTTTCAATGTGGGAAATGGATTTTATTGGCCCTATTGAGTCGAAAGTGTCAAATGGACATCGCTTCATTCTGGTTGCTATTGACTATTTCACCAAATGGGTTGAAGCCGCTTCATATGCCCATGTGACTTGAAATGTGGTTGTAAAGTTCATCAAAAAGGAATTAATTTTTCGTTACGGTGTGCCAAGCAGAATCATCACTATTAATATAACCAACTTGAACAACAAGATGATGACAGAATTATGTGTTGACTTCAAAATTCAGCACCATAACTCTTCCCCATACCGCCCAAAGATGAACGGGGTAGTTGAAGCAGCAAACAAGAACATCGAGAAGATCATTCAGAAAATGGTAGTGACATACAAAGATTGGGATAAGATGCTTCCATTTGCTTGAGCAGCAAACAAGAATATCAAGAGGATCATCAACTGGGGCAACCCCATTTTCCTTAGTTTATGGAATGGAAGCAGTCCTTCCAATCGAGGTTGAAATTCCATCTTTAAGAGTATTGACGGAAGCCAAATTAGAAGAAGCAGAATGGGTCCAAACCCGTTTGGATCAATTAAATCTCATTGAGGAGAAAAGTTGAATGCAATTCTTCATGGCCATTTATACAAAAGAAAAAATGTTCGCTAGATTGAAAACCCGAAAGGGCAATCTAGGCAAAAGTTAGAGCGGCCCGCTAGATTGAAAATTTGAAAGAACAATCTAGGCAAAAATTAGGGTCAACAAAAAAAGGGGGAAGCTCGCTAGATTGAAAACCCGAAAGGGCGATCTAGGCAAAAATTAGGGTAAAAAAAACACAAAAAAAGAGAGCTGGTTAGATTGAAAACCTGAAAAGGCGATCTAAGCAAATTGAAAGCGACATGCTAGGGTGAAAACTCGAAAAAGCAATCTAGCAGATAAGCATCACGCCAAATTTCAAGGTATCAATTGGGGCCAGACACGGTAGAGCAAAACAAACTGGGGCAAATACGTTGAATTATCCTCTCAAGTTTATTAGCGAGCAATCAAGGTTATTGAAGTGTAGTACTAGCATTATTCATCTGGAAAATGTCACTCACATAACAGTTACCTCCTATTTCTACCATTGTACTTATTTTCCATTCTTGTCATACAATGACTTCCTTTATAAACACATTCTTACTCTTGTCGCCACCCGCCGAAACGGACCTTGGCATTCGCGACGATGGTTGGACTCTTTTTAAGTTTTGAAAAGTGGTGGATTGTTAGAACGACTTATTCTCAAACTGAGACCTCATCGAACTAACAATTTTATTAAATGATTCACCAATCCATATTAATCCTAAGCGGGACCCTCCATGGATTAGTGGTTTTCACAAAAAGAAGGGTTCTTGGAGTCGCCACCAATGTTTTACTCAAAACATTGGAAAAAGATATAAGGCAATTGATTTCATAAATCAACTTTGGCCATTACAACCAGAGTCGGGTAAGGGAGTCGGTTACGTGCGGGGAAGGTGTTAGCACCCCACAACGCCCCTTTCGGGTTCCCTATGACGGATTATTTCATAAATAACAGTGTAAAATTACTAAATTACCCCTATTTATTATAAACGGCTATGAATAAGATATCTACATGATGAATAAATTAAACATGCGATGCAACAATCAGAAAGCAGTAAAAGGAAGGATTTTGAAGAAGAAACCTTTGAAGCGTGCTTTTATATATTCAAATGTTAGGAGGCTTTTTGGCGCTCCCTCCCACTACACGCTCGCTCGCTCCTTCCCTAAAAATTAATCTTTACTATGGAAATCAAAAAGATTTCCCTTCGACTAGTTCGAATTCTCAAGCTAAATGCTCAGAACTCAAGAACTTCGTCGGATCGGCTCTCGGAGAGAATTCTAGGGCAGAACACTGCTCAAAAACCCCAGAATACTCAAGAAGAGAGTCCAAGAAGTGTGGAAAAGTGTGGAATGACGTCCAAATGACGTCCTATATATAGGAGTGAGGCGCAGTACGGCCTCTGACATCAATACGGCCCGTACTAAAGTTTTGAACTATAGTACGGCCGTATTGAATTCAGTACGGCCGTACTGAAGTTTCAAAAACTTCAGTACGGCCGTATTGGTTTCGGTACGGCCGTACTGAAGTTCAAAAACTTCAGTATGGCCGTATTGGTTTCAGTACGGCCGTTTTGTAGTTCAAATTGTTCAGTACGGCCGTACTGAACTTCTAGGAGGCCGTATTGAGCTTCAATTCTCCCACATCCTTATTTTAAGCTACTCTAAGACCTCTAAACCTACAGATAATCATCCTAGGGTCTTCCAGGAGTCCTTCTGGCTGACTTTCCTTCGGTCTTCGAGAGTCTTCGAGTCTTATTTCCGACCCGGACAATTTTAGGGGTCTACAGCTGCCCCCCCTTTACTTAGTCAAACGGCTTTTTGGTGTACCGGTTGACAAGTAAAGGAGTTGACCCAATTGTCCGGGGAGTAGGCCATCCTTCTGACTTTTAGTGTCTTCCGGTGGAAAATTGTTGAGTAGCCTCTCCAGGTTGAGTATTAGTCGTCGCCTCTCCAGGCTCTTGCATACCTCGGTGCTTCTGACAACCTTGGTAGCGTGAGTTTGCCCTCTCCAGGGTCTGCGGTTTGCCCTCCCCAGGGTTGCGTACCTCCGTGTTTCTAGTCACTTTGGTAGCGTGAGTTTGCCCTCTCCAGGGTCTGCGGTTTGCCCTCCCCAGGGTTGCGTACCTCTGTGCTTCTAGTCACTTTGGTAGCGTGAGTTTGCCCTCTCCAGGGTCTGCGGTTTGCCCTCCCCAGGGTCTGCGGTTTGCCCTCCCCAGGGTCTGCGGTTTGCCCTCCCCAGGGTTGCGTACCTCCGTGCTTCTAGTCACTTTGGTAGCGTGAGTTTGCCCTCTCCAGGGTCTGCGGTTTGCCCTCCCCAGGGTCTGCGGTTTGCCCTCCCCAGGGTCTGCGGTTTGCCCTCCCCAGGGTCTGCGGTTTGCCCTCCCCAGGGTCTGCGGATTGCCCTCCCCAGGGTCTGCGGTTTGCCCTCCCCAGGGTCTGCGGTTTGCCCTCCCCAGGGTTGCGTACCTCCGTGCTTCTAGTCACTTTGGTAGCGTGAGTTTGCCCTCTCCAGGGTCTGCGGTTTGCCCTCCCCAGGGTTGCGTACCTCCGTGCTTCTAGTCACTTTGGTAGCGTGAGTTTGCCCTCTCCAGGGTCTGCGGTTTGCCCTCCCCAGGGTTGCGTACCTCCGTGCTTCTAGTCACTTTGGTAGCGTGAGTTTGCCCTCTCCAGGGTCTGCGATTTGCCCTCCCCAGGGTCTGCGGTTTGCCCTCCCCAGGGTTGTGTACCTCCGTGCTTCTAGTCACTTTGGTAGCGTGAGTTTGCCCTCTCCAGGGTCTGCGGTTTTCCCTCCCCAGGGTCTGCGGTTTGCCCTCCCCAGGGTCTACGGTTTGCCCTCCCCAGGGTCTGCGGTTTGCCCTCCCCATGGTTGCGTACCTCCGTGCTTCTAGTCACTTTGGTAGCGTGAGTTTGCCCTCTCCAGGGTCTGCGGTTTGCCCTCCCCAGGGTTTTGTGATGATTTTGTCTCCACAGTCCACGATGCTGCTTCGACGGTTGTTTTTGATTTTGATGCCGCTGAGGGCTGGATAACGCAAGGATCCGTCTAGGGGATGTGCAGTTACTCATAGGTTCTTGTGTCCCAACTTTCCATTGCGTAGTTGGTGCCCACTGGGAAATTCTGATTCCGTGGGGATGCAGACACAAAGATGCTCTTCCTGAGGTGAGCGATGCCTTATGATTGGCTGACGTCCTTTCGACGTTGGTGGAGTATCCCGGTTATCCTTATTTGGGAGTCTCTTTTGATTTCTTGGTTTTGTTGCCTCTGCGTAGGCTGTTATCCACTGGGGGATTTTGTCGTTAATTTTGTTTAGCCTCTTCTGTTAGGCGGATCATCTTGACGTTCAATGATTGGCTGAATGCCGAATTCCGCTTGGGGAATGATTATTGATCTTTTTTGGATTTTCTCTTTTTGAAGGAGTGCCTCTGAGTAGGCGAATGATCTTGATGTTCAGTGTTTGGCTGAGTGCCGGATTCCGCTTGGGGAATGGTTATTGATCTTTTTGATTTTTCTCTTTTTTGAAGGAGTGCCTCTGAGTAGGCGAATGATCTTGATGTTCAATGTTCGGCTGAGTGCCGGATTCCGCTTGGGGAATGGTTATTGATTTTTTTTTGGATTTTCTCTTTTTGAAGGAGTGCCTCTGAGTAGGCGAATTATCTTGATGTTTGGTGTTCGGCTGAGTGCCGGATTCCGCTTGGGGAATGGTTATTGATCTTTTTGATTTTTCTCTTTTTGAAGGAGTGCCTCTGAGTAGGCGAATGGGGATTGAAGGTCTTATGTATCCCAGAGTATTATTTAGAAAGCCTCTTCAGGCTTAGCTTCACTCGTTGCTCGAGTTGGAAAGCTATCTTCCACTGAGGAAGTCAAAGTCCTTTGACTCGGATATTCTGTTCAGATGATCATGCTTCCATTGGGGAATCTTGCTGATCTTGTTTTGATAGCTCTTACTGGGGATTTGATCCACGAGAGTGAGCTGAGAAGTCTCTGGGGAGTATTATTTCAGCAAGTCTCTCCAGGCTCAATTATTCTGTATAATTTTTGGATTTTCTGTTCAGCCCAAGAGTGCAAGTTGAGATGTCTCTTGGGGAGTATTATTTCGGCAAGCCTCTCCAGGCTCAGTTATTCTGTACAATTGGGGAGTATTATTTCGGCAAGCCTCTCCAGGCTCAGTTATTCTGTACGATTGGGGAATATTATTTCGGCAAGCCTCTCCAGGCTCAGTTATTCTATACGATTGGGGAGTATTATTTCGGCAAGCCTCTCCAGGCTCAGTTATTCTGTACGATTTATTGTTTTTTCTGAATTTCTGCCTTTTTTGTTGATTTTTGGCTTTTTCTGTACGGAAGGATCTCAAACACACTCATAGATGAAGTATGCAGAGGAATGAAGATGTTGTGATGAATGAGAATGGGCCAATACGGGCCGTATTGAATTCAATACGCCCGTATTGGTGTGGACGTTATGGCCAATGCTGCCGTATTCATTTCGGTACGCCCGTATTGAGTTGAAAATTTGTTCATAACCCTGATTTTAGTACGGGTGTACTGAACATGGTACGGGCGCATTGTTTTTTCTGAAGTTTATATTTTTTGTTTTTTTGTTTTTTTGTTTTTTTTTTGTTTTTTTGTTTGTTCAATAAACAGAGAATAAGTGATCTTCCAGTACACCTATCATCTGTATGCATGTATGCGGTATGATGCACCTAATTCTATTTGATTCATTTTTCAAAAGAATTAACCGATGCGTTTCTCTGTTTGAATTTTGCCATTCCTCCAGACGGGCTGTGCGATGCCGATTTCTGTAACCGAGGAATAATGCGTGTTATATCGAGATTGGTGTCATCAACGAAGTAATCCTTCTCCTCCTTTAGAAGACGTGTCAACCCTCCTATTGACCACTATATCTCCATGTTTCCACTAGATTATCCTAAAATCGTTTGGGACAAGAGAGAAAAGAAAGGAAAGATATTTTTATTCGAAAGTTTGTGTTTTAGAGGGGATTTATTTTTCAAAAATGGTTTTTGTAAGAATGGTTGGCCAAGGTAGGCTTATGTGTTTAGGCTTGTTTGATTAAACACTTATGAAGTTAAGAAAATCTTGTTATTGACGTTGTGATTTTGACAACTTAGATAGCTTCCCTTGAACCTTTCTTTTTGAATTCGGTTCATGGTACCATCATGGATTTCTTTTGTTTTTTGATTGTCCTTATTTTTGCCTAAAACACCCTTTTGTGGCGTTTTAGCGGACTTTTGTTTTTGTTCATTTTTGCAACCCTAACTTTTGCCTAGGTCACCCTTTCGTGGGATTCCTAGCGGGTCTTTTGCTCTTATTTTTGCGCAGCCCCCTTTTTGGGTTTCCTGCCGAGCTTCTTTTATTTTAAAGAATTTCTTTTTATCCATGATGGCACTTGTCGAGGCCAAGGGAAGGTGCTCCAAGTTGTCACACACTTCCGCATAAAAAATGATGCGGGTTTATTGTTATTAAGACAATTTTAACCTCATTCATGCTTATTCAAACAGGGTTAAAACAATGTGGTCTAGAGATTTATTGCAAGCAAGAAAAGAAGCAATAAAGAATGATTTTATTATAATTCTAGAGGAAACATGTGCCCTATCGAGGCTCGGGGGTCGGGCTGTCCCCGAGGAGTAATCTCTAATAGTCATCAGGTCTATACATCCCTATCGGAAGGAGAAGAACACTTGATGACGACGACCGGCCTTGACGCTTGTGAACCGGCCTTCCTAAAGATCTGGCTTAAAGAACGTCGAGAAGGATCTTGGTTCCTCTTCGTCCTTTGATCTTTATTAGGGTTGTATCCTAACCCTTGTTTCCCCGGATTATCCTTGATAACGGGTAGCTCGGGAATTCCTTGGGAATCCTTGCCAAGTCCTTGTCCAGGCAAGTATCCGTTCTTGGTGAGCATATGGGCTACCTTCTTCATTTCTCGGGGAAACGTTTCAACATTGGCAATCTCCAATGCTTGGAAGGCGGTATCTAGAGCTTCCTCCGCTGCATCCACGTAAGGTATGGTGGATGGCTTGCTGATGAGTATGTCATCTTCAGCTTGTACAGTCACCAGCTTGTCACCCACTATGAATTTGACTTTTTGGTGGAGCGTAGAGGGAACAACTTTCGCATCATGAATCCAAGGTCGGCCGAGGAGACAGCTGTATGCGGGAGTAATGTCCATCACTTGAAATTCGACGTTGAAGATGGTGGGTCCAATTTGGATTGGGAGATTGACTTCTCCCACCACTTCTCTTTTAGAACCGTCGAAAGCTCGGACGATCATGTTGCTCGGGCGCATTTGGATTCCCTTGATTGCCACTTGATCGAGCGTTCTTTTTGGCATCACATTCAAGGAAGATCCATTATCCACCAAGACTTTAGCGATGTGATACTCCTTGCACTTTACAGAGATGTGCAAGGGCTTGTTATGATTTGGTCCCCCAGCGGGGATTTCTTCATCGGTGAAAGTGAGGTGATCATTAGCCGTGATGTGACTAACAATCCCCTCAAACTTGTCTTGGGAGATAGTGTGCGACACATATGCCTCGTTCAAGACTTTCAACAGAGCTTGCCGATGCGGTTCGGAGCATAGGATCAACGACAACAGAGTAATCTTTGCTGGCGTCTTATGAAGTTGATCCATGATGGAGTACTCGCTCTGTCGGATATATTTTAACAGCTCGTCAGTCTCCTCCTCGGATTCTTTATTTTCCTCGGTTTTTTCTTTTTCTTTTTCTTTTCCTTTATTCTTGGGAGCTTTATCATGAAGATCTTCGGGAGTGTAGATCCTGCCACTCCTAGTCATGCCCCCAAGTCCAGCGATGTTAGAGATATCGCTGTCGGCAGAAGAATGGATGTCGTATATCCATGGCACAGCCTTATTCGATTCGTAGGGAAAAGGTCTTGGAGCAGTGATCCTTAACGGTGTCGAACCTTCCCCTTTATTCGTCTTGATTACCAACAACGGAGTTGATGTGCGTTCGCTTGGCGCGGTTGTTGGCTTACACTTAATAACAAATGGCGTGCGATCCATTCTTTGAACATACGCATCGATTGATCCTTTCTTTTTATTAATGTTTTTTTTAATGAATTATTAGGAGGGATGTATGAAATGCAAAACTAGATCCCTCCATGATCTTTGATAAGAATGCATGATATGAGATGATGACGTTGAATATGCATGCATTGTGTTTATTCAACTAAGCATTATCATGTTTTCGGGATGCTCCTAAGATGATGCATGATATTGCTTGGTTTGGATAAATATATTTTTCTTTTTTCTTTGAGTATTTTGATTTTTGTATTTTTTGGGTGAAAAGGGAAACTACCTATATGAATGTGATGAAGGTAGATGTTAACACCATGTAATGGAAGATTCTTATTCCTATTTATTCTTATTTTTTTTTTTTTTTTTTTTAAAAAAGGAATGTTGTATGTTTAAAGAATGCAATGTATGCTCAAACAATGTCACATAAACAATGCACAAACAATTCACTCATCCACGAACAGTCACGAGCGAATCACGAGGTAGGGGTATCCTGCAGAAAAGTGCATATTCAAGGAGGTTCTAACTGTTCTCACTGGTCTGAGGCCCCCAAGGTGCCCCCATTATAGGGACCCAATTCCTCTTGTCGTAAGTCGATGGAAAGCTCCAACGAACTGTCGGACTCGAGTTCATGGTTATCACCTTGAGTGATGTTTTCCAACAACGGTCTACGGGCACCTAGGCCCATTCGACAACCGGCCGTACTAACATCCACTCCCTATGGATTACCACTCATGCCCCCGGGTATAGAGGGAACTGTTGTGTGCAAAGGTTCGTGTACAGTTTGTATTTCAAACAATTGCGTAAATTTAAACATACAACAATTATTAAAGCCAAATAGATAAACATGTTATCATACAAGTGAGGGGTAATAAAGTAATTTTAAACTATTATTTTGAAAAGAATCCATCACTAAATGGGATTGACTCTCGAGGCTTCCCCAGTGGAGTCGCCATCTGTCGCCACCCGCCGAAACGGACCTTGGCATTCGCGACGATGGTCGGACTCTTTTTAAGTTTTGAAAGATGATGGATTGTTAGAACGACTTATTCTCAAACTGAGACCTCATCGAACTAACAATTTTATTAAATGATTCACCAATCCATATTAATCCTAAGCGGGACCCTCCATGGATTAGTGGTTTTCACAAAAAGAAGGGTTCTTGGAGTCGCCACCAATGTTTTACTCAAAACATTGGAAAAAGATATAAGGCAATTGATTTCATAAATCAACTTTGGCCATTACAACCAGAGTCGGGTAAGGGAGTCGGTTACGTGCGGGGAAGGTGTTAGCACCCCACAACGCCCCTTTCGGGTTCCCTATGACGGATTATTTCATAAATAACAGTGTAAAATTACTAAATTACCCCTATTTATTATAAACGGCTATGAATAAGATATCTACATGATGAATAAATTAAACATGCGATGCAACAATCAGAAAGCAGTAAAAGGAAGGATTTTGAAGAAGAAACCTTTGAAGCGTGCTTTTATATATTCAAATGTTAGGAGGCTTTTTGGCGCTCCCTCCCACTACACGCTCGCTCGCTCCTTCCCTAAAAATTAATCTTTACTATGGAAATCAAAAAGATTTCCCTTCGACTAGTTCGAATTCTCAAGCTAAATGCTCAGAACTCAAGAACTTCGTCGGATCGGCTCTCGGAGAGAATTCTAGGGCAGAACACTGCTCAAAAACCCCAGAATACTCAAGAAGAGAGTCCAAGAAGTGTGGAAAAGTGTGGAATGACGTCCAAATGACGTCCTATATATAGGAGTGAGGCGCAGTACGGCCTCTGACATCAATACGGCCCGTACTGAAGTTTTGAACTACAGTACGGCCGTATTGAATTCAGTACGGCCGTATTGGTTTCGGTACGGCCGTACTGAAGTTCAAAAACTTCAGTATGGCCGTATTGGTTTCAGTACGGCCGTATTGTAGTTCAAATTGTTCAGTACGGCCGTACTGAACTTCTAGGAGGCCGTATTGAGCTTCAATTCTCCCACATCCTTATTTTAAGCTACTCTAAGACCTCTAAACCTACAGATAATCATCCTAGGGTCTTCCAGGAGTCCTTCTGGCTGACTTTCCTTCGGTCTTCGAGAGTCTTCGAGTCTTATTTCCGACCCGGACAATTTTAGGGGTCTACAACTCTCTTAAATAAGATTATCCTACCTCTTTGTTGCCAATTCTTTTTGCATTTTATGATAATATACTGAAAGGAAATGCATGTTACATCTAAAAAAGGAAAATTCAAGGCATTACAAATTATTTTTAAAAGCCACAGTATGCTTGATAATTTCTTGATAAATGTTACAAAGCGCAACCAACAGGATAATGTTGTTTCAACTCATAAGTGTTTACAACAGCTTAAGGGTAACCCACAGGAAGTAGCCAACTATCATTCAAGACGAAAGTATCCAAAGACCTCACTCATCCATGATCCTTGACTGTGTGTCACGATGAGGAATTTCTGAAAAATAAAGCAAAAGCAAAAATAAAAACGAAAATAAACAAAAGTTTAAGTCTTGAAAGATGTGTCTCATAACATGCTTTTTGCATCACATCACATTTCATTTGCATCTCTTGCTTCCTAGAACTTATGACGTAGAGTTTTTAGGCTAAGCACTTACTTCATATATGACTTTCTTTTTAAGCTCAGTATCTGCCTGGCACCAATTACATTTTTCTTTTAAAGCCCAGTATCTACCTGGCACAAGTTGCATTTTTCTTTTTAAAGCCCAGTATCTGTCTGGCACCAATTACATTTTTCTTTTTAAAGCCCAGTATCTGTCTGGCACCAATCACATTTTTCTTTTAAAGCCCAGTATCTGTCTGACACCAGTTATATTTTTCTTTTAAAGCCCAATATCTACCTGGCACGAGTTACATTTTTCTTTTGTATAAAGTCCAGTATTTACCTGGCACAAGTTACAATTTCTTTTTATAAGCCCAGTATTTACCTGGCGCGACCCATCGACTAATCCAGCACAAGCATTTTGGTCGATCCAATATCAACATTCGATCAACCCAGCACCAGCATTTGATTGAATTGGCACCAACAATCGGTCGATACAGCACAAGCATTTGACCACTCCAGCAGTAGCATTCAGTCTATCAACATTCAATCAATCCAGCACCAGCATTTGATTGAATTGGCACCAGCATTCAGTCGATGCAGCACAAGCAGTTGACCACTTCATCAAGCACAAGCTTTCAACTACTTCAGCATAAGCATTCAGTCGATCTAGCACAAGCATTCGACCACTCCATCAAACATTGGCATTCGGTTGATCAAGCACAAGCATTCAACATTAACATTCGGATGATCCAGCACTAGCACTTGATGATTCCAACACAACATTCTAGCATTTGACTAGCTTCAAGCAAAAGCATTGAATCTTTCAAGAACTTACTTCATCAACAATAGCTGAATAAAATTAATTCACATCTTTATTTCTTTCTTATCATAAATGATCTAAATTACCTTATTTAGATTATTTAATAAGAAATAAATAAAGAGGGGCAACTGTGAATAATCAATTTTATCCGGACTCACAAAAGTGATGAAATAGACATCTACTATGAAGGGAAGGAGCTCCCGAAACATGCCGACAAGAAGACAGGACTTTAGAGGGCCAAAAAGCACAAATTAAGTATTTTTTTTTTTTGGGCCCGGAACGGGCCGTTCCAGAATCGGAACGGGCCGTTCCAAGGTCTAGAACGGGCCGTTCCAAGGCTCCAAAAAGGCCAAAAACCCTAATTTGGAACGGGTTGTTCCGAAATTGGAACGGGTCGTTCCAATATTGGAACGGTCGTTCCTAAAACGGAACGGGCCGTTCCTACATCTGGAACGGGCCGTTCCATGGCTGTTCCGGTCTAAAAAATTGGGTGTTATTCTCAATGCTGGAACGGGCCGTTCTGATTTCAGAACGGGCCGTTCTGATTTCAGAACGGGCCGTTCCAGTATACGAATTTTTCACACAACGGCCATGTCCAGAACGGCCGTTCCGATTTTGGAACGGGCCTTTCTGGACCCCTTCCCGAAGTCTATAAATAGACAGCTGAGGCTCATTTCCCCGGGGAGGAGCTGAAAAATTTCGTCCAGTACTCTTCAGAGCTCGAATTTTTTTTCTCTCTCTTCCCCCTCTCTTTTGTATTTCTTAAAATCTATGAGACACCTCTGTAGTGTGAAAGGTAGCCAAAAAGTACCTTCTTGATCATCATATTCAAAGATTCAACTCATTTGGTATCGTTTCTTCTCTTAATTTTTCTTTTATTTATTTATTTATTATTATTATTATTTTATTTTTGTTTGTTTGTTTATTTATTTTTGCTTATTGTTTGTATATAGTGAATACGATTTGTTGCCTTTAAGATTATTATTTAAAAAAAAATATTTAATATACAACCAATAATAATGTTAATTGAATAATATTTTTATCTTTAACATTATTAGGTCCTGGGGTTTAATGACTAGTCATTTGCTAGCTTAAACTCTCATATATGAAATTTCTTTCTAAAGAGTAAAGATCTGTTGCAACCAATAACGTTAATTAAATAGCATTTCTATTTTTATCGTTATTGGAGGGATTTATTGATTAGCCATTTGCTAACTTGGATCCTTGTGCAAAATCTATTTTTTTAAATAAAAATATAAACATAATTTTTCTTATGTACATTTATTTTTATGGTTAATGATATTAATTGAGTAGAACTTCTACCCTTTAATATCATGTAAATCATAAAAGTTAATATAATACTTATTCATTGTCCTACACTTTAAACATATTTTAGTATCAACAAATAAAAGTCAATAACATGGATCGAATAACAATTTTATCTTTCATGTTATTGGAAGGGTTTATTGATTAGCCATTTGCTAACCTAAATCCTCATTATTTTTTTTTAAATAAAAAAAATACAAAAGAAACATCTCTCATATTAAAAAAAAAGATATATGTATGTATACACATTTTCGAGGAATAAAATAAATTTTTATAAATTTATATAATTTTACGCAATTAATTAAAGGTACTGTTTTTACGGGCGTTGTAGGGTGCTAATACCTTCCCTACACGTAATCGACTCCCGAACCCAACTTTAATTTTAAAGATTATCTTTTAAAGGGTTTTCCAATGTTTTTCCCTTGAAATAAAATATTGGTGGCGGCTCCATTGAATATAAAAATGTTAGCGTTATCCCGTCGTGATCCCGGTTATGACAATTGCAATGAGAAAATCTTACAAAGCATATGTTGAATAAGGAGACTTACATCATTATCATAATAGTTTGCTAGTGTTGTGAACAATTTCTCTGTCTCACACCTAATGATAGACAAAAAAATTAGTAGTTGCCTCGTGAAACACTTTGTGAATAATAGATGGAGAAGTTGAAAGCACTAAATAAAGGAACAAAATGCAGTTTTCTTTTATGCTAAACAAAGGAAGCAAGCAAAAATAAAAGCAACCAATGCAGTTTCTAGACTAAAAGATTAGTAAATATTTTATAAAAAAAATAGAACACGATATTAAGAGATCAAGTCATTGCTACCTGTAAAGCTGTTCCATGAGCACAAGTAATGTTATTTGATGATTTAAGACCAGTGAAGATAAATCATGATTAATGTCTAATAGTTCCATTTTAAGATTTGCAACAAAATCACACATTCGAGCAAACTCTCATAACTAATTAGATCTCTCAAAATACTTTCAAAACTCGCTGCTAGAGTGGAGGATTACCAAGAAACTTTCATTGGGATTAATATTGATAAAAGGTGCTTCTGCAAAAGTCCCAGCCAACGTGCCTACAAGCCAATCCGTGTGAAGGAATAGATCCAAAAGGATTTAAGTTCTGTATTAGTTAAAGATTTGATATAAAAAAGTATTAATTAAAGATAATATTATAAAGTTTGTTTTTGAACCTAATAGTTGATCCAGATTTTAGCCATGTAATTGTTAAAAAAAAAAAAAAAAGTGGTGTTTCATAGCTTAGCATCAATTAATAGTGGTTGGTTTACATGAGTGATGAAAATGAATATCGCACTGTACAAGAAAAAAACAATAGATACATGTATAGAAAATGATATAGTAGCTGTCCATAAAGAAAAGTGAACCACTCCCTTAAGACTCAGTCTTCGTCTGTGACACTGACACGTCCATGAAGAAATTAAAAACAGAGGAAAAAGGCTCAACTCTTGAAGAAATTAACGAAGAAAGCATTGATGATATGTTAAAATAGTTTAAATCACTATCCAACCAATCATAAATCATGTCATGTATGACTCTTAAGATAATTATTATATAAATCGACAAAATTATCATACATAGCAATTTTTGACAGCATAAAAAGTGCATTTACTCCTTACTCTGATAAAAGAGAACAAAAACAGTGTTTTGTTAAGAACGAAGAAGAACTAACCAGTACAATTTTGTTGACCTTCAATTCCACTTTCTGCTTGGATCCTTGACTCTTCACCACAACTCCTTGCACCCACACGGAGGTACCAGTGGTAACCAATCCAGATTCTACCTAATAAGAACCTCCACAACTTCAACAGAGAGAGCAACAAAAGCCACAAACAACTCATTACAAAAAGCAAGCATACCTGATCGTAACCTTCAGCCTCAGAGTTCAACACGCATTGCATGTTGGAAAAGGCAAGAACCATCGTTAATCTACACACAATCAACAAAGCACTCAATTAAAATGCAAGTAGAAATCCATAAGGATGCTATTCGGAAGGGAAATAAGAGTAAAGCATTGCCTCGATGAAGGTGACGCTGCTCTGAAGGCGAAGCGTGCAAACCCAGCCCTGCACAACGAGGTCGCGGCCGAGCATGTCGACGCCATTGCCTTCTTTGATTTGGGAAACCCTAAGCTTCTTGCAGAAGTGTTGGACTGTGTTGTGGGAGGTGCGGAGAGCGGCGGCGCAGAAGGAGCGGCGCGAGGAGGAGGAGGAGGGGGAGGCGGCGGGGAGGGGTTCGTTGGATTGCTCGATGATGGCGTCGATGTCGGAGACTTCAGTGTAGGATTCGAGAACCTTCTTGCAGTAGAAGCGGGAAGCACTAGTCTCCCACCACGTAAGGCCGGATGTGGTGCCCGCGGAAGGTCATGAGCTTATCCCAGGGGCGCGCGAGACTTTTTAGGGTTTCAGCTTCAGGGGCGCGCGCGAGGGAAATTATTTTCGTTGAAGAGGGCTCCCTTCTCCCCTCTTTTAGGGTTTCTTAAATTACCCTTTTGCCCTTCTAGAAGGCTTGGGTCAAATTGGGCCCAAACTGATTTGAACATTGCAAAACAAGGCCCAAAACGTTTCCAGATTCCGTGGGTCATTTTCGGGCTCCATTTTGACCATCTTAGGCTTCGAATTAGGAGATGCACATTAGTGAGACATTTGTAGAGTTTTCTCTTAACTTTCCAACGACACCAAGATTGCTCAATTCGGAGTCCTGTAGCTCTAGATAGAGCCAAAAAACCGAGCGAAGGTCAAACTGTCCAGAAACAAAAATTTGATTAGTTTTGCAATTAGGCCCATAATTCAAATGACAGGAAGTTTTTAAATTATAAGTTAAGAACTTATTAGTTAAGAACTGAAAAATTATTAGTTAAGAACTGAAAACTTATTAGTTAAGAACTGAAAAATTATAAGTTTGTGAACTAGCTAATTGAATTGGAAGTTTTTTGTAGGATAATTGATAATTATAAAATGTCAAGAAATAATTCTTATAACGAGGATGAGAAAATGACAGGAAAGATAAAGTAGTTTTTAAATTAAAAAGAATAAAAAATAATTTCAAAAAAATAATAAGGATAAAAAAGTAAAAAGAATAAAAAAAAGACTTACAAACTGAGTTATTTCAATTAATTTATAAAAATAAATTATAAACACTCATACTAAACAAGCTTATTTAATCGAATTAGCTTGTAAACTAGTTAAAATAACTTAATAAGCTACTTAAATGCCTTCTCTCAAACACAATCTAGATCAACAGATTTAAAAAAAAAATCACTCTTAAGTATACCATATAACAACTCTCTGTTAGTATTGATTATTATTCTCAAATAACAACCGAGGATTTGAAAAGATTAGAGTTAGTTCTTAAAATATTTTAATATTGATCATTCAATTAAATAAATTAAATTCACATAATCAAGTCAAGAGATCAAAGTAATTGTTAAATATGTTTTTATCTTCATTGTGAAATTTAAAATATAAAAAAAAAGAAATTAATATATATATATATATATATATAACAACACATAAATTTAGAAAAATTAAAGCTAACTATATATAATTTTTTATTCATATTTATCACCCGATTATATAAAAATTGAAAATGAAATCAAGATAAATAAATTCAGAAGATAAAATCCAGAAAATCAATCTAATTCTAAATTTTTTGTTATATTTATAGCCTAATTCTAAAAGAAATATGGAAATCGAGGATACTCATCACTCATTTAAGTAAACATTGAAATTGAAATCAAAACAAATCTAGAAAGGTCAAACAAATTCTAAAAAAGAATATTTTTGTTAAAATTTAAATTCATATTTTTTACTATAAATGAAAATATATAATATAGTATGTGACAAATTATAATGCATATAACAATTTAAGAAAAAAATAGTGAAAATAAAAATAATTTAATTGGAAATAATGTTATAATTAAATTTATATTGACAATGAATGAAATAAATGAAAAATATAATAGATTGTGTGGAAAATTATAAAATTGTCTAAATCCTCAATTCTAGCAGATAAATTGACTATTTGTTTGAAATTTATTGTCTTGGAAACTTTTTCTTTGTCATATGAAAATATTTTGCACACATTAAAATTAAAAACAAGATTTTCTAGTAAATATTATCTTATATTAATTTTTAAAATTAATAAATATTTAAAAATTAGCTAATATTTATTTTTATAAAATTTATTTTAAAAATCTCAACATATAAATATATTTTAAAATTAATTTTATCATGATGGAATCAAATTATCATATCTAACCTAATAATTTAAAATTTGAGATATTTGAATTGACTTAATTATCCAAACAAAATATTTTAAGAATGATAGAAATTGAAATCAAAGTAATTCAAATACCAAGAATTTAAAATTCCTTGAATTTGTAAAATTCTTCATCCAAACACACCATAAGAGAATGCAATTGTAAGAGACAATTATATGAGTAAGATGTTTATTGTATGGATTAGAATACTATGTAGGTTCTTAAGAGAACCCTGAGAGAAACAAACAAACTATGCAAGTTTATATTTTGCTTTTTGATTGTTCTGTTGTATTCCTTGTTGCATGACATGTATGAATATCTATTTAATTCCACAAATACATGAGTTTTGATTTGAATTAAACATGTTTGGTATTTCAATTATGAAAAATATTATGTTATTCAATTTTTGTTATTTGTGTTATGGTATGTGGGGTAGAGGGTGTCACACAAATGATATATATTTATTATTAATAAATACATAAATATATATATATATATATATATATATTATATTTTTATAATATTATTCATAAATTAATATCAATAATATTATTAGTATATTTATACATAAACTAATAATTTGATAAATATAACTTATTATATATTAATATACTTTTACAAAAATATAAATATACATATCTTATCTACTATATTTATATTTTTGTAAAAGTATATTAATATATACTAAGTTATATTTATCAAATTATCAATTTATCTATAAATATACTAAAAATATTATTGATATTAATTTATTAGCAATATTAAATTATTAATAATATATAAATTTTATTTATTTAGTAATAATAAATATATATCATTTGTTACATTAATAAAAATTATAGTATATGTTAACTTAAATAAGCAAATAATTGTATAATTTTAAAATTATTAAATTTTTAATGGGAGAGATTCAAATTGCACAATTATGATTTTTGAGAGACTATAATTGTTCAATTAAAAATTAAACGACTAAAATTGCACAATTACAATCCTTTAGGGACTAAAATTATCCAATTAAAATCTTAGGGATCAAAATTGCACAATTACAATACTTGAGGGATCAAAAATGTAATTAAGCCAAAATTAAATTAATTTTTATTTTTTAATTTTTTTTTTTATTTTTTAAATATTTTTAATGAATGTCTTAGTTTCTTATGTTCAAAATTGACAATTTTTTTATTTAATTAAATGAATTTCATAATTTTTTTAGTCCTTTAATGAAATAAAATATTTTTAATTTTAATATTTTCTTAAAAAAAATTTAACATATTTTCTTTAATTATGCATAATTCTTAAATATAAAAGTTTCATAAATAAAATTTAATATTTTGAGAGGAAACAATTTGTCACAAATTTTTCACAAAATATTTTAACCTATTTGTGACAGAATTTTGAGAGGGAAAAATCCGTCACTAAATTGTTTCATTTTAGTGACGAAATTTGTGACGGATTTTTTAGAGACGAAGTTCATTCCGTCACAAAATCCGTCACAAAATTTTTTTTTTATTTAGCGATGAAATTTGTGACGGATTTTTAGAGACGAAAATTTTTCCGTCACAAATTTTTTTTATTTATTCAGTGACGAAATTTGTGACGGATTTTTAGAGACAGAATATATTCCGTCACAAAATCCGTCACAAAAGTCAATAAATTCTAGTCCGTCACAAAACTTAAAATTCCCTCACAAAATCCGTCACTATTAGCGATGCTATTTTTTCCGTCACAAAATTCGTCACAAATATTAATTTTTCTAGTAGTGTCATCCTTTCTCAAAAATGTCATCAAAATGACACCAGATGAGACCTTCCTCACCTAATGTAGAGAATTCAAAGACCCCTCTAGCATCCCTATGTCCGATGTGATTCCCTTCATGCCCAACATAGAAAGTTGTGTTCATTGCACTTGGGGCTATGAAGGCACATTCAAAGCTACCACCGATTTTTTACTTTACAAAATCATGAGCTTTGGGATATAGGTTCTCCTTACCCATCTAAACCATCACAGGTTCTCATTTTTCCAATCCTAATGTGAAACATCTAAATATTGTTCATATAACAATACAAGATCATTACATCATTCAGATTCATGCATTCAAGTCAAAACCCCAAATCTCATAACCCTAACCCTCAAACATTGCAATTCATCATCATACCAATCAAATTAGGATTCATGCACAAAATTACATAGACATTGCAACATCTCAACATTAGATCATGCATAAACATCCATAGAAATCAATCATAAACCTAAGAGACTTAAGGATTACCTCACTACCCATACCTATTATATGGTCCACGGATTCAACATCCTCACCCTCCCTTACCTCGAGTCATGACCTTTGTAGCATAAGCACATTTATTCGTTGCCATAGTCGCTACTTCATACTTTCTCCAATGACTTCTTCTAGGTTTTCCTCTACAATTATTCTTAGGGTTCAAAATAAATGCGTAAAAACGACCTACCCTTTTACTTTTACTTTTCAATAAGCCTTTAGATTGGTCTCTAGAGTCTAACCCAAATCTCATCTCTCAACCTATATATAGTCGTCTTATTTTTATTTTATTTGATAAAAGATTTTAATCATATAAGAAGTCCAATTAATTAAATTAATTAAGCCAAAAAAATATAATTATTTTATTAAAAAATTATTTTATTTTATTTACGAAAAATAGGATGTTACACACTAAGAAAACCTTACTGTGACCCCTAACTATAAATTGCCTTTTTTTTTTTCAATTCTAATAAATATCAATTACCATTATTATATTTCAAATACCATATATTAAATAATCCAAAATTTTATTGACCAATAGTATTAATTAAATATTATACTCATTAAAGATAATATGTAGTCAAATTACTAAATATGAAAATTAAGATATTTAATTAGTTATTATTTAATAATTTATTAATTAATATTTTTTCGATCTACATAAATTACAAAATGTTACTTATTATTATTATTATTAATTTCACACTTATCATTATGACTACTAACAGATATGATCTTATAAATCTCTACAGTTTCTCCCATATGTTATTAGGGAGTAGTTGGCCATGGATCGAGTCTTGTTCTATCAATGACACAAGGGGTTGAGTTGGTGGATATTCCTGATCGGTTGAAGGCCAAGTTGATAAACACTGTTGACCAAAGGTGCAGATAGTATAAATTAATATATATTTACGTTTTTCATTTTAATTTTCTATATTATTTCAAACAATAATAAAAGTAATAATTCTTCTAGTGTATTAAACATATATTAAGTTCATTAAATTTATAAATATATATTATATTTAATATATTATATGTAAAATTGAATGACTAGTAACATTAAATATTATATTTATTTAATATAATACGTAGTCTAATTAGTGAGTGTAGAAATTAAGAGAGAGAGAGAGAAAATACTATTATCAATTTATTAACCTTATATTAAGATACAAATTTTTATTTTTAATTTTGAATATGTTTTACCGGTTGATTATTTTAAAATGAAAAATAATAAAATTGTTAATGTGTGTTCATATTTATTTAAGTATTAATTATTAAACAATATATTTTTAATATATGTTGATTCATTTGAGAAATGATATTTTGATAAACATATATTTAATTTAATAAATACAATTCTGTTGTTATCTCTTTCACTGAGTCAACTTATTTAGATGTAAAAGAATACTTCTAGTTACAACTTACACGAAAAAAAATTTCAATCATTGGTTAAAGAACATATGTATACCAATTATGCTAGCAACTCTTGTCAATAAATATTTAATAATATTATTTAATCAAATTATATATTATATTTAACAAATACGATGAACAATGTATTATTAATAAAATTGACTACCAAACAACATTAAATATTGTATTTATTAAATATAAATATGGTCAAATTAGACTATCCAATTCATTAATGTTATATATAGGTATAGTTAAAATTTTGAAAATCTTGTAAGATTAATTAACATTTGCTTTTATTCATATATGTTAGTCATGACAATAATGTCACGCTCTTCATGTCTTGCTCTTGTTTTGTTGTGTCTTTACAACCTCTCTTTCTTAGAAGCTTTCAACAATGGCTTTAGTGCGGAGATGATCCATCGTGACTCGTCAAAATCACCATTCTATCAACCCACAGAAACTCAAATTCAGCGAGTTGCTAATGCTGTGCGTCGTTCCATTGACCGTGCCAATCATTTCAACCAACATTTTGTCAATCCAAACAAAGTTCAATCCCCTATAACATTACTATATGATGGTGACTACCTCTTGAGCTATTTAGCTGGAACCCCACCATTCCCAGTTTATGGTATTCTTGATACAGGTAGTGACATGGTTTCATTGCAATGTCAACTTTGTGCAACATGTTACAATGACACTGGTCCAATGTTTGATCCTTCATATTCTAAAACATACAAAAACCTTCCTTGCTCTTCTACCACATGTCAGTTAGTGAAAGGTACTACCTGCTCCTCTGATAAAAGGAAAAATTGTGAATATACTCAAAACTATAAGGATGGATCACATTCACAAGGAGATCTTAGTGTGGAGACCCTTACTTTGGGTTCCACCAATGGCTCTTTTGTCACATTTCCTAGAACTGTGATAGGATGCATACGCAACACTAATTTGTCCTTTGATACCACTGGCATAGTTGGCCTGGGAAGTGGACCCATGTCTCTCATATCTCAATTGAGTTCTTCAATTGGTGGAAAGTTTTCATATTGTTTGGCACCAACATCTATCATGTCTAGCAAACTCAATTTGGGAGATGTTGCTGTGGTTTCTGGGGATGGAGTTGTCTCAACCCCAATAGTACTTCGACATGGACAAACATTTTACTACCTAACTTTGGAAGCATTCAGTGTGGGAAACAAAAGGATAGAGTTTGGAAGCTCCTCATTTGGATCAAGTGGAAAGGGAAACATCATAATTGACTCAGCTACAACATTCACTCTTTTGCCACATGATGTCTACTCAAAGTTGGAATCAGCAGTAGTAGATGTTGTTAAGTTAGAGCGTGTTGTGGATCCACTTAAACAGTTCAAACTTTGTTATAAAAGTACATTTGTTAAACTAGATATACCAGTGATTGTGGCACATTTTAATGGTGCGGACATCAAGTTAAATGCTATCAACACCTTTATTGTAGCAGGCGATGGAGTAGTATGTTTGGCTTTCTTGCCAAGTCAAACTGGTGCTATTTTTGGGAACTTGGCTCAACAAAACTTCTTAGTTGGCTATGACCTCCAAAAGAAAATAATCTCCTTTAAGCCCACCGATTGCACTAAGCAGTGATTGATTGTTTTTTTTTCTTCTAAGTCTAAGTCATGGATTAATAATAAAAGAGAAATTTTATTTATACAACTTACACAATAAAGTGAATAAGATAAGAATAGTAGTAGTGTATAAGTTGTCGCATATTACATATTTTATAAGTCATGAAATAATATATTTTATATGTTTTTTGTCCCATATTACATATATGATGAGAGAAAATATATTATCATAGTTCACATGAAGCAATGGCCCTAACTAGAGAAAAGTTCATCAAAATGTATCCTAGTTTAGTTATGATTCACGCTTGACCTAGATCTTGACCTCAATTGGGAAGCTTTATGTTGAATAACTAGCAAATTATAGTGATACATATCCTTACAAAAAAGAGAAACAGAGTAAATATTTTTAATATTTTAATGCTCTCTAATTTTATCAATCATAGTTATTATTTAGTATTATTTCTCTCTTCATTTGCTTAAAGTTTGTTATGGTTTATCTATCTTAACTTGATTTTGGAGATTTAAAGTGTTTATAAAATACTTGTGAACCATGGAATTGAAGTAGAGCAGTTAACGGTGTTTACCTCCAGGAATTGACTTAATGTAATTATCCATTCATAAATTATCATTCTTAAAGTTGAGTTCTTAGTTATGTTATGCAAGGAATCGTTAACTTATTCAAGAAGCTTGAACTCAAACTTGTAAAGAATTAAGGTTTGAGTATATTTGTAAGTTGAATGATAATTTTTTATTATAAGTGGAATAAAGCTTGGTTGTAACCATGTGTAGATGGTTTTGGTGAAGTTAAACACCCAACATATTTCATTATTGTGTTAAAATTATTTTTTGCATTCCAAGTGTTCATAAAAATATCCAAAAGATTTCTTATAACATTTATTTTTATTTAAGCACTTTATTTAATTTCGCACAATCGAAATTTTCATTCACTATAGGTAAGTTTAGTATAATTAGTGATTTGTGTCAAGTATTACGTAAGTCCATTAAGAGAAGATACACATACTCTTCTTTGAACTACTTATATGAATTCGTACACTTTCTAAAGAGATGAGTTTCTAGGAAAACAGACAAAAAGGTTTAAAACCTAAAAAAGGGAAGATTCGAAGACACATTATTAAGGAACATCTCTTAGAGTGTGCATATGGTTATGTTCTCCTTTGCTGGGGTTAGATGTAGCCATACCTATTCTCGTGTTCACATTTTAAATTATTGATCTCAGTTACTATTCATTATTATTACTCTATTTTGGTTTAATGCTTGTTATAGTTTGATCTCCCTTAATTTGATTTTGTGGGTTTAAAGTGATTGGAAAATACTAGTAAACCATTAAACTGAAGTAGAGTAATTAATGGTATTTATCTCTAGGAATGGAGTAAATGTTATTAGCCTTTCATAAATTCTTGTTCTTAAAATTGGGTACTTGGTTAAGTTATGCAAAGGATTGATAACTTAGTTAATAAGCTTAGACTTCAACTTGTAGAAAATTAATGTTATAGTATATTTGTAAGTTGAATGATTATTCTTGGATCATAATTGGATTAAAGCTTGTTTGTGAACATGAAAAGATGGTTTTCTGAAGTTAAACCCCAACATATTTCATTATTGTGTTAAAATCAGTTTTTGCATTACAAGTGTTTGTAAAAAAATATAGAAGATTTCTTGTAACATTTATCTTTGTTTAGGCAATTTATTTATTTCCGCAATCAATCAAAATTTACTTTCTTAATACTTTGGTTTTGTATAATTAGTGATTTGTGTCAAGTATTACCTAAGTTA
Source organism: Cajanus cajan (assembly GCF_000230855.2). Lineage (NCBI taxonomy): Eukaryota > Viridiplantae > Streptophyta > Magnoliopsida > Fabales > Fabaceae > Cajanus > Cajanus cajan. The sequence continues at coordinate 54,465,301 of NC_138524.1, read as the reverse complement.
ATTGAGAGATGATATTCATACTCATCATTAAATTACTTATACAAATTAGTACCCTTGCCAAGCTAACAACAAGTTTCTAGGAGAAGAACCAAGAGGTTTATGACCTAAAAAGGATATATTCAAAGACACATTATCATGCAATATTTCTTAGAATATGTGTGGAAACTAGAAGAGCTCTCATGGCTTTAAGATCAAGTTTTTTCATTTTTTTATTTTTCTTGTGCTCCATGTCTTTATGTAGTTAAGTTCTTCCTTTTTGGGTTTGATATGTTACCATACCTATAATTGTGTTCACATTCTAAGTTATTAATCCTATTTGTTATCAAATATTGTTTCTCTTTTATTTTCTTAATGGCTATTATTGTTTGGTCTTGCTTAACTTGATTTAGTGTTTTTAAAATGTTTGAGTAATACTTGTGAACCTTTGAAATGGAGTATAATCGTTAAAGGTATTTACCTTCAGATACGGAGTAACTGCTATTGGCCATTGATAAACCTTTGTTCTTAAAATGGTTGGGTTCTTGGTTAAATTATGCAAGGAATTGAAAACTTAGTCAAAAATCTTAAACTCTAACTTGTAAGGAATTAAGGTTTGATTATAATATTTATGAGTTGAATAATAATTTTTGAACTATAATTGGATTATAGCTTTTTTGTAAGCATGAGAAGATTGTTTAGTGAAGTTAAATCCCAACATATTTTATTAGTGTTAAAATCAATTTTTTGCATTTCAAGTGTTCATAAAAGTACTAAAAGATTTCTTATAACATTTATCTTTGTTCAAACACTTTATTTATTTTCACAATCAATCAAATTTTCCTTCCCTCATAGTTTAGTTTAGTATAATTAATGATTGTAGACACTCAATTTCATCCGAACAAACAAAAGCAATGAAATGAACGTCCATTATCAAAGAAAAAGAGCTCCCAAGTATATAAACAACAGGACATGACATCAGAAGGCCTAAAGCCCAAACAAGTTAGTTTTAGTAGCCCGGAATGAGTTGTTCCCAAAACGGAACGACCCGTTCCCAAAATCCTAGTTTTAAACGGGTCGTTCCAATGTGATAATTATGAGTTTAAACTCAATTTCAAAACGGGTCATTCCAAGATGTGAAATTAACACATAACGTACAGATCCAGAACAGCCCGTTCCGAATCTATAACAGGTCATTCTGACAACTTCTGATGTCCATAAATAGCAGACTCGGGCACAGTTCTCAAGCGTAAAAAATTAATCCAGAGCTCCTTATAGCTAAAAAATTCTCTCTTTCTCTCTCTCTTTTGTATTTCTTGAGATTTTTGTGAGGCATATTTGCCACAAAGCACCTAAAAGTCACCATATTTGAAGATTCAATAGAGCTCGTTCAAGAGGTATTTCAGTCAATCTTTTTCTTTCCCTTTTATTTCTTATCTATGATAAACATTGTTATAATAAAAGCAATCATGTAGAAATTTTAGAGTCAATTGTGTAATTTAAATTTCAAATATGTAAATAATTATTAATAAAGGAGATTAAATATATAACTTATTAATTCTTACTATGCTAACTTCATCATAAGGGTACCGATTAAGAGCGTTGTAGGGGTGCTTAATACCTTCCCTATACGTAACCGACCTCCGAACCCAATTCTAGTTATCAAGGCCATTATTGGACTTTTAAAAACCTTTTCTTTTTCCAATGTTTTGAGTAAAACATTGGTGGCGACTCCTAAGAACCTATTTTTCAAAACCATTAATTAAGGATTAGTCTGGTGTCCGGGCATTCCTTTAATTGATGACATTTTCAAAAGGATGTCTAAATCATTAGTCGCAAGATTGGGGATGTTTAAAAAGGGCCAAACCCATATAAATGATGAAGTTAATAAAATAAGAATAATAATTTAAATATTTTTTCCCTTTACTTTGTTTGGCTTTAATATCTGTTTGTTTGTTTAAATTCTACACCTGTTTGAATAAAAATTATACACAAACCTTTGCACACAATAATTCCCCCTACACTCGGGAGCATGAGGGTATTAAACATAGGGAGTGGTTGACGTACGAATGGCCCAAGTTTGGTCTTGGAGCCTGCGAGCCTTGTCAGAAATCACACTCAAGGTGATAACCGGTTACTCTAACCCGAAATACTACGATAGACCTTAGAGTTTATTAGGTGACAACGACAAAGATACTGGGTCCCTATAATGGGGGCACCATGGGGGCCTTAAAGACTAGTGGAATTAGAACCGTCCTATACAATGCACTTTTCTCGACAAGGACCACAAACCAAGGATTTGAACATGATCGTTCGTGGGTGTACGTTGATTGAGCATGTGTGTACATTTGTTTGTATTATTTTGTTCTAATAAGATGGATTGGAATTTTAAAATAAGCAAACAGATAATAAAGAAAAAAATAATAATAATAAAAATTTTATACCCCTTTGTACATTCTTAGGTCATCATTCTATTAACATCATATAGGTAGTTCTTTTTTAAAAAAAATAAATAAAAGAAATCTCATCTCCATGCATCATTCCCCTTTAGATAATAGAAATATGATAAAGATTAGGCAAAAAAAAAATGACATGCATTCTAGATTAGCTCATTAATTTCATTCATTTTATTTTATTAGCTAATTAAGGAGGATTAGGTTGTAGTACGTATAGAAAGTTAAGAAAAGTGAATGCTCTAATATACGACAGTATCTGCACTCTAAAGAAAAGCCCAAATCAATTTTTAAAAATACTATGATTGGGCCCTTGCTTTGATATGTTTGTCGAAGTAAGTCTTCCTAGAATCTAATATAGATTCTCGCTTAATATTGTTAAAATCCATTTAAGCATTCATATATAAACAAATCAATGAGACTGATATTTATTATTCTCAACTTTCTCTGCATTCTGCATTATATTCATTTAGAACATATCCTTCTTTGTAAAAGAATAAACGAGAATAAAAAGGAAAATTAACTTATGTGCGTTAGTCGGAAGTAATGGAAAGTAAGTCATGCATAAAGAGTTTAGGGTAAAGAACTCCACAATCATCAAGACGCCAACTTTTGCCCTAAGAGGACAAAGTCGTGTCGTGAAACCGTGAAATCCAAGTGGAATAGGAAGAATGACTAGGAATGGACGGATCCACACTCCTAACAAGTTGCAAGCTAATAAAGAGAACCCGAGGAGGACGAATCCCTCAAACACTAAGGAAAAGTGAATAGAGCTTTCTTGAAAGATGATTTCAACAAGAGAAAAGCATTGCTTGTTAAGAAGCTGTTAGAATGAAAACCTGCAAAGGGCATTCAAGGAAAAAAAAAAGGAGTAATGTTTGTTCGAGTTGAAAATCGAGAGACAGCTTGAATGTTCCTCTTGAGAAGCAAGACTTCATGGAAAGCTCTATCATCGCTTCTGCCCGTTCCTACTTCAACCTCCCTCTACACGAGATCTTCTAAAGTGCCACATCCAAGCAAGTGGAGGACTATCTCTATAGTCAGATCACCTAGGCCTCTCTAAGGGGAAACCTCTTTCTACTTCTCTATGTATGAATCAAGAACTCTAGGCATGCCCAGGCCCTCGAGCTATATTAAATAGGCACGTGTAAATTGAAAATTCTATTTTAATGTCATACGTTTTTCTACTTCATTTCTCTTCTCCCTTTTATCTACTCTAAGCCTCGTCAACGAACCTTAAATGAACAAGCACATTTGAAATAAGGACGTCATTAGAAACAATTGCCTAATGCGCGATAAGGAACACATAAAGATCAATCAAATTGGCATGACTTGTGAATAAAAGTCTAAACGAAATTAGTGCAAGGGGCACCCCTTTTAATGAAGGAATGAAAGATCATCACAAATGCTGCAAAGACAAAAGCCCCGCAAGAAACCCATTGAGAGCGTAGTGCAAAGATTAGGGCAAGGTTCGCTAGGAGACCCACAAACAAAAAGGGTAGCCTAGGCAAAAGTGAGGATTACAAAAGAAAATGTTCACTAGGGAACACACCTCAAATAACCTAGGCAAAAGTTAGGACAAAGCAACATCCCAAGCTGAAAATCGAAAGACGACTCGGGAAGATCATTTAATCAATATGCAATCCCAAGTCATCGCTTAACTTTGAAGGAAATAATGAGCTAATGCGAAAAATGATTTCCTCACTTTCAATGTGCTTGTTCATCAGCCTAAACCACTAGCCTACCTCGACCAACCATTCTTCTAAAATCATTTTTGAAAAAAAATCCTTTATGACAAAACTTCTGCAAAAAAAAATGTATATATCCCTTTCCTCTTTTTCCTCTTGACCTATATGGCATTAAGATGAATTTGAGAGATACATGAAATATGCACAATGAACACTCATAAGGAAAAGATGGAGGTGTCCTAGAACAGAGTCTAGATACACCTGATCTAAGGGCTAATATATCATATCCGGTACAAGCGAGAGGGTCGAACTACACAAACCTCAGGTTCAAGAAGCAACACTAAATTCGACAGGGCTAAAGGCTAACAATCCATGTCATTGATCAATGCGTATAGATTAATTTCTTGAAAGTAAAAATAAATTTTCATTTTAAGCATTACCATAGAAGCATCATTACATAACATGTATATGGAACAAGTATGTATAAAAAGGTATAAGTTCACTAAAAAAAAATGAAAAAATCCAATCCATTCCTGCTTTGCATTTTGTTTTGCATTCTTGCATTCTTTGTGTGTGTCTATCCATCACTTGTTGGAGGAATCAAGAGGCCGAAGCACTCGTAAAAAAGATCAACAGCTAGACAGTGCCTTAAGAGCCAAGATCATGTCAAAAAGCCTAGCCCCAACAAGGGCATTCCATACAAGTGGTTTCATATAGCCACCAAGAAAAAAAAGACACGTCAACAACAAGACGGGATAGAACCGGACGAGGAAGAATAATCAAGTCCACAAGAATGAAGAAACCACCAAGCCTTATTTTGTCTTTGACCGAGCGTTACTCCTCAACCGAATGATGGAAGATCCATGAAAATTCCAAGACTAGGAATGTTTTCTTACCAAAGCTAGGAGTGGCTTCCAAAATAATACTCATCAATAAAGATTCAATGAATAACATCATGGGAATAGATCCCTTCACCAATGATGACAATAAAGAGCAAAAGCAACAACATAAGAAAAAGGCAAGCTTCGTAAATGTTGAAAAAGTCGAAGCATTTAGAAACCTAGCAGAAAAAGGCAAGCTTCAAACATGAAAAGTCGAAGCTAACAAATAAAATTCAGAAGAACCCTGCCACAAGCTGACACTTGGAGAGGCATCACAATACTCACATGGCAAGGGCAGCACCAAAATTCATGTCACCCATCTACTCCTTTGCCCACCAGCAGAAGGGCACCACCTACCAGCAATCCTCGTCTTCATCAGACGTCTTCCCAAAAGAAAAAGGGTAATCATAGCATCAGCAGGCAACCTGAAGAGGCTAGCCATAATAATACTCAACATCAGCAAGCAGCCTGGAGAGGCCATCCATAATAATACTTAGCATTCAGCAGGCATCTTGGAGAGGCCATCCATAACAATACTCAACATTTAGTAGGAAACCTGGAGAGGCCAGCGTTAATAATACTCAGCATTAGCAGGCAGCCTGGAGAGGTCAACCATAATAATACTTAGCATTCAATAGGCATCTTGGAGAGGCTAGCCATAATAATACTCAGCATCAGCAGACAAGCTGGAGAGGTCAACCATAACAATACTCAACATCAACAAGCAGCCTGGAGAGGTCAGCTATAACAATACTCAGCATCAGCAGGCAGCCTGGAGAGGCCAGCCATAATAATACTCAACATCAACAAGCAGCCTAGAGAGGCCAACCATAACAATACTCAGCATCAAGATCGAAAAGGGTTGCCAGACCCCAAAACTAGCATTAGGCCGGCTGAAGCCCTAAATGTCAGTCTAGCCTGGAGAGGCTGAGCTACGAAAATACTCCCTCTTCAACAAGCTATGAATAAAAGAACGCACTATCACAAGAGAAACAATGGAGCATCTACTTGAAGACTGAAGGTCAGGTGTACAATTTGTCAGTCTTATTACTCAATAGAGTACGCAATCAACACTCAACTGCTTTAAAGGGCGAGGATACGAACAAATATACCTATCCAAGGGAAACAACGTAGAAGCACCAGGACCAAAGAGACGAGGAGAAGACCCGGGCAAAATGTCTACATCTTTACTTGCCTTTGGAAAAGCAACACATAGCTATTCCAAAGGACAAGTAAAAAAGGGACAGTTGTAGACACCTAATTTTGTCCGGACCAATAAAAGCAATGAAATGAACGTCCATTATCAAAGAAAAGGAGCTCCCAAGTATAGAAACAATAGGACATGATATCAGAAGTCCTAAAGCCCAAATAAGCTAGTTTTAGTTGCCCGAAACGGGTTGTTCGCAAAACAGAATGGCCCGTTCCCAAACTGGAACGGGCTGTTCTCAAGTTGGAACGACTTGTTCTAAAACTGGAACGGGCTATTCTAAAACTGGAACGGGCTGTTCCAAACCACAAAAATGGCCTAAAACCCTAGTTTGGAACGGCCCGTTCCAATGTGGTAATTATGTGTTAAAACTCAATTTCAAAACAGGTCGTTCTGATTTCAAAACGGGTCGTTCCAAGATGTGAAATTAACACATAACGTACAGATCCAAAACGGCCCATTCTGAATCTAGAATGGGCTATTCTGGCAACCTCTGATGTCTATAAATAGCAGACTCGAGCACATTTTTTAAGGGCAAAAAATTAATCCAGAGCTCCTTATAGCTCAAAAATTCTCTTTTTCTCTCTCTCTCTTGTATTTCTTGAGATTTTTGTGAGGCATATTGTAGTGTGAAAGGTTTCCACAAAGCACCTAAAAGTCTCCATATTTGAAGATTCAATAGAGCTCGTTCAAGAGGTATTTCGGTCAATCTTCTTCTCTCCCTTTTATTTCTTATCTTTGATAAACATTGTTATAATAAAAGCAATCATGTAGACATTTTAGAGTCAATTGTGTAATTTAAATGTCAAGCATGTAAATAATCATTAATAAAGGGGATTAAATATATAACTTATTAATTCTTACTGTGCTAAGTTCATCATAAGGGTACCGATTAAGGGCGTTGTAGGGGTGCTTAATACCTTCCCTACATGTAACCGACCCCCGAACCCAATTCTGGTTATCAAGGCCATTATTGGACTTTTAAAAACCTTGTCTTTTTCTGGTTTTTTGAGTAAAACATTGGTGGCGACTCCTAAGAACCTATTTTTCAAAACCATTAATTAAGGATTAGTTTGGTGTTCGGGCATTCCTTTAATTGATGATATTTTCAAAAGGATGTCTAAACCATTAGTCGCAAGATTGGAAATTTTCGGGTTGCAACAATGATTTATGCCAAGTATTTTGTAAGTTCATTAAGAGATGATAGTCATACTCACCATTTAACTACTTGTACAAATTGGTACATTTTCCAAGAAGATAACAAGATTCTAGCATGAGAAGATGATTTTTCTGAAGTTAAATCTTAACATATTTAATTATTGTGTTATAGCTAATTTTTGCATTCCAAGTGTTCGTAAAAATATCCTAATAATTTCTTATAACATTTTCCTTTTTTTAAGCACTATTTAATTCCACAATCAATATAAATTACATTTCCCTATTGTTTAGTCTAGTATAATTAGTGATTTGAGCCAAGTATTGCTTAAGACTATTGGGAGACAATACTTATATTCATCATTGAACTACTTATATGAATTGGTACGCTTGCTAACAAGATAACAAGTTTCTAGGAGAAGAGACAAAAGGGTTTATGACCTATGAAGGGGTAGATTTGAAGACACATTATTAAGGAACATTTCTTGGAGTCTGTGTGTAGCTAAGTTGTTTCTTATTGGGGTTTGATTAAACCATATATATAATCTTTTTCACATTATAAATTATTAATCCTAGTTATTATTAAGTATTATTACTTTCTTCTTTGCTTAATGCTTATTATGATTTGATCTCCCTTAAGTTCACTTTGTAGGTATAAAGTGATTGGAAAATACTTGTGAACCATTGAACTAAATTAAAATAGTTATGTAGGGTAAAAGTCTATGTTGGCCGACCTAGTAATGCAATAAGCATGATGTGTGTGTTATGCATTCTTGACGTGTTCTATGAAGTGCTTGTGTCCATGCATTCATGCATAGTTTGTTTGGAGGTAGATGTTAATCTATGTAGGAAGGTCTCTATGATATTCTACTTTGTCCCAATAAGGAAGCTATGGTGGGAATGCTCTTGTCTATGAGTGGGATGAGAGGCAACCATGGCTAGTTGTAGTATCCTAATTGGCTATGATTTCTAGGATTTTAGTCTTCATGTTTTGGAGGCTTGCTTAACAAGAATGCCCTCCACCACCATTGTGTATGCACTCTCCTAACTCTTCATGCCACCATCCAATAGATGCAATACATTTAAATTCTTATAACCATCATAAACAACTTGAAACTTGAAAATCATCACAATTTCATCATGCAACCATGAATCACCAAGAATTAAGCAACTTTGGATTTTGGTTCAAAAAGTCAAAAAACCCAACCTTAAAAAACAACTTAAATCAACAGAAATTCAACTTAACTACCACTAATGGTGAAATCAACATAAATTTCAACATATAATAACTTTAATTAATCAAACAGCAAGCTTTATTTACCTCAATTTACTTTTCAAAAGCAAGAAATTGAAGGAAAAGAGAAGAACCTCAAAATCCTCTAGGTACATTTCTCTCTAATAATCCAAGTTCCTTAAATTTGAATATTAACTTTTGAGACTTGATCTCAACTTTGGGGACAGGTAAGGTTACTCATGGTGGAATCAGAATAAGGAAATGTCTTCCTTGGCTTCAAAGCTATCCCTTCTCTCTAAAACATCTTTTCAAAACTTTGAGAAATGAATTGATGAAGTTTATGTTTCTTAAAAACCTTATATATCTTCCCCTTTCTTGGTCTAACTTGACTTCAACTTAAATAACTCTAAATAATTTAACTATTAAGAATCCCTTAACTCTTAGAATTCTATGAAACAACTAAAAACACAACAACTTAGAACATCCCAAAAAATAATATACATAAAATCAGGCATAAAAGCAAAAACTTAGTGATACATTCTTCCTATCCAAACTTTTGACACTAAGTCAACACATAATTCAATTATATATTATATGTAATAAATGCTATAATAAATTTACTATAATTGAAATTTATTATCAAAAACATCTATAGTGTCCAATTAAAAAAATTAAATGTTATATTTACTAAATAAGGTCAAGCATGTGGGGTTGTTCGGGAGTGCAACTGCCCACGACCTATGTACAAGTGAGACTCAAAATTTTCAAATTTATATTATATATATATATATATATATATAATTGTGTTATAATTTTATATTATTTAATGAAAAATTAAAAATGTTATTGTTTAAATATTTATATATTTAAATATAAAAATATGATATGATTATAAAATCATGTTATTGTAACATTCAAAAATTTTAAGTTAGTAAATAATATTTAATTAAATAAATAGGTTTTAAGATAACATTAAAGGTTTTTTTAAAATAGTTATGAGTGTTTTATTAATTAAAGAAAGATTTGTGAAATTATTTCTTATATTAATTATTAGAGATATAAGTAGATTTTATTTATTTTTACGTATTTTTATTATATATTATGAGTTTGATTAATTAAGAGGTTTTATTGATAAGAATGTTTTTAGGTAAGAAAAATAAATATTTTAAAATTATTTTATTTGAAATGATATTATCTTATTTATTTATTTATGGGAAAAAATACTATTTTGATCCTTTATAATATTTTAAATTTTTAATTTAGTCTCACCTTAATTTTTTGTTTCAATTTGGTCCCCAATAAGCTAAATCACTGCAATGTTGGACTTTCCGTCCAAATTTCTTAAACGGAGTTAACTGTTAGCCACGTGGATGCCACGTAGATGCATAGGTGGCAAGGTTCCACGTCCTCCTCCTCCTTCTTTAATGCATCTGGAACGGCCCGTTCTGAAACCAGAACGGGCCGTTCTGGTTGCACTATTTGTGTGTTAATTTTGTATCTAGAATGGGTCATTCCAGATGCAAAATTAACACACAAATAGTGCAACCAAAACGCCTCGTTCTAGTTTCAGAACGGACCGTTCTGGTTTCAGAACGGACCGTTTTGGTTCCAAAATACCAACTCCAAATAGTGAATGATTATAGTTCATGCCCGTGATTTTAAATCACGATTGTGAATTGTTCAAGGAAAAAAAGCCCAAGGTATAAAACATTTCAAACACTGAATTTGGTAATATTGTCAATGAGGGATTGATAACTTCAATTACTAAATATTTGGGTTATACACCATTTCTGGACCAATTGCAGGATATAGAAACTCCGGGAAGTATTAATTATAATACTTGTTATGCAATGCAGTGTATCACTAAGGACACTAAGGACAATGGTGGCAGGTTTTATTTCATTGTTAGTCGTGAATCACTTGCTACCAAATCGGCACTATATAGTCAAGGATGAAACGACATGATTTTATTTCCCTCCGCAGTAATTTATTTAAACTTTCTTAGTATATATATGTTATGTTATGAATTTTTGTTTGTAGTCTCTGAACCATATTTCAGTCTTTGAATTTATGTTATATTATGAATTTTTATTTTCAATCTCTGAACCACATTGCTGCATTTTGTTGAACATATGTTGGCTTTCTAGAACAGCCCGTTCTGAATCCAGAACAGCCCGTTCTGGTTTCAGAACAGGAAGTTCTGGTTTCAGAACAGGAAGTTCTGGTTTCAGAACAGGAAGTTCTGGTTTCAGAACAGGAAGTTCTGGTTTCAGAACAGGTTGTTCTACTTGCACTCGTTGTGTGTTAAATGCTGAATCTGGAATGGTCCGTTCCAGATATAAAATTAACACAAAAATAGTGCACGCAGAACGGTCCGTTCTAGTTTCAAAACGGGCCGTTCCAGATGCATTAAAGAAGGAGGAGGCGGAGGACGTGGGAGCTTGCCACCTATGCATCTACGTGGCATCCACGTGGCCAACAGTTAACTCCGTTTAAGAAATTTGGATGAAAGGTCCGACATTGCAGTGATTTAACTTATTGAAAATTTAAAATATTATAAGGAACCAAAATAATATTTTTACCTTTATTTATGTATAAGAGTTTTAAATAATTAATTAGAATTATTTTGATAACAAGAGTTAGTGATAAAAAAAATATTTTATATTTAATTATAATAGATAATTATTTGAATTTCAAGAGGAAAGTAACCAACGATGAATTAACGGGCTTTTACTAATAGGTCATGCGATGATTAGGGTTTTGTGTTTCCTATTTATAGATTAGTAGTCTAGGATCGTCTCTCATAATTAACACATATCCTTGTGCTTTAAATAGGAGAGAGTGACTTTTCATTAAAGAGATAACAACAATAAAACACAAGAGATAAGAGAATATAGAAAATTGATTGTTCAATTTGCATACCAAGTAGTGAGTTTAGAATTGCAACCAGAGTTTCATTCATCATTAGATTAGGCTGACTTTTGGATAAGTGGTTCATAGGACATTATTCTATGTTTTCAATGGTTAGAATGTGAAAAGGATATCTAAAGTTAGAGAAAATCATTTTTTCATAAAAGCTATACTTTTGAGGGTTTTCATTTTCTTGCTTCTCATCGAGGAGGGATAACCTGAGATGGAGATTCGCATATGGAGTTTGGCATCCATCAAGGTAAGAGGGAGTGAGAGGGTTATCTTTTGGGTAGCAGGATTGACCCCTAACCTATGGTTTGTGTATGATGTATCTATGAGGGATGTACTAAACCCAATTTCTTGTTTATGATTACAATGTATATAGATGCGTATATGATGCCCCCTTTAATTTCTAAACATGTTAATATGATATAATAGTGCTTTGATATGTGAAATTGTCCCTATTTGTGAATCTATAAGTGTTGGTGAGTTCTTTGGGGGAGAAATCCTAAGGATCAAATATAAAGCAAATTATTAAAGAAACAATTGTAAATTACTTGTAAAAGAACAAACTAATTAGATTATAGATATCCCTTAATTACATGAATTTGTAATAGTAGTTGAACACAAACTTGTAGTGATTAAAATGCGAATTATGCAGAACATGACCTTATTGATATCATGTCAGGCGTCGTATTGAACTCGTCAGGTACGAAAGCCCGAAATGCTCATGGTGTCGATGACTCCAAGCATGAAAGCTCGAGGGGAATCCCTATTGTGATCTCACTGGGCACAGGAAGAATCACAACAAGTATGATCTTTCGAAAGGCTCATGGCCTTGCTCGCACCGAGCGTAAGGCATCCCACGTCAAGCACTGTCCTATGCCTACACATGTATACTTAGAATTGTGTCTTTAATTAATTTATTATTGCTTAATGAATTACATGATTTTTTGGATGTGGAAGTGAGTTATCTATGGAATGTAAAGTGCAAGAATGGTATTTGATGTGCCTATCAATAAGATTGAGAATGTATAAGAATTATAGGAAGTTTATGATATTGAGCAACCTATAAGTTATGAGACAAGTGTGATCTATGTATGTGAAACAAGTGAGCAAGCCTATGTATGACATAGTGGTGAAGTGAAGTGTGAAATATGTTGTGATGTGAACATGATTTGTTGGTTGTACATAAAAGTTTATGTGTGATATTCATAATTTGCATAAAAGTTTTTTTCGTGTGATGGGTACAATGTGAAATACGCTGTCAGGGAAGGTTCCTTTCGTGTAAGATCTTTAAGATTCCATGACCTTAGAGATAGTTAGGTTTGGGAGCCTCAATTCTGACACGTGTGTACGAGATGAAACTTGACCAACATAGTTATCTTGACACACCACTAGTGTATTTTCTTCTAGTGAGAGTGTTGTGATAACTTGACCTAACATGTACTTCTAGACTACTCAACCTTTGGACGATGATAAAGTGATTTATTGGCACCATATGCATGTAGTGAGGAGAGTCTTGTCCTTGCATGAGAATGACATGTTTTTTACATTAAACTTTGATGTGATGATGTGTGTAGTATTAGAATCCGAATAATTACTTATTAATTTACAGTTGTTAGTTATTGATACATATAGATTATATGATTGTAGACCCCTAAAATTGTCCGGGTCGGAAATAAGACTCGAAGACTCTCGAAGACCGAAGGAAAGTCAGCTAGAAGGACTCCTGGAAGACCCTAGGATGACTATCTGTAGGTTTAGAGGTCTTAGAGTAGCCAAAAATAAGAAAGTGGGAGGTTTGGAGCTCAATACGGCCTCCTTGGAGTTCAGTACGGCCGTACTGCACATTTTGTACTACAATACGGCCGTACTGAAACCAATACGGCCGTATTGAAGTTTCTGTATTTCAATACGGCCGTACTGAATTCAATACGGCCGTATTGAAGTACAAAAACTCAATACGGGCCGTATTGAACCCAGGGGCCGTACTGCGCCTCATCTCTATAAATAGGACGTCATTTGGACGTCATTCCACACTTTTTCCAGCTATTCTGGACCCCCTGGCTGAGTATTCTTGGGTTTTTGAGCAGTGCTCTGCCCTAGAAATCTCTCTGAAAGCCAATCCGACGAAGTTCTTGAATCATAAGCCATTTGCTTGAGATTCGAACGAGTCGAAGGGAAATCTATTTGATTTCCATAGTAAAAATTTTATTTTAGGGAAAGGAGAAAGCGAGCGTGTAGTGGGAAGGAGCGCCAAAAAGCCTCCTAGTTCTTTTAAATATATAAAAGCACGCTTCAAGAGGTTTTCTTCCAAAACTCGTCTTTTATTGCTTTCTTTATCGCTTTCTGATTGTTGCATTGCATGTTTAAAGCTTTCATCATGTAGATAATTCACTTAATATCGTTCTAATAAATAGGGGTAATTTAATAATTTTAAGCTATTATTCATGAAATAATCTGTCATAGGGAACCCGAAAGGGGCGTTGTGGGGTGCTAACACCTTCCTCGCACGTAACCGACTCCCTTACCCAACTCTGGTTGTAATGGCCTAAGTTGATTTGCGAAATCAATTGCCTTAACTCTTTTTCCAATGTTTTGAGTAAAACATTGGTGGCGACTCCAAGAACCCTTTTTGCGAAAACTACTAATCCATGGAGGGTCCCGCTTGGGATTAACATGGATTGGTGAATCATTTAATAAAATTGTTAGTTCGATAAGGTCTCAGTTTGAGAATAAGTCGTTCTAACAATCCACCACTTTTCAAAACTATTAAAAAGAGTCCGACCATCGTCGCGAATGCCAAGGTCCGTTTCGGCGGGTGGCGACAGATGGCGACTCCACTGGGGAAGCCTCGAGAGTCAGTCCCATTTAGTGATGGATTATTTCTAAAATAATAGTTTGAAATTACTTCATTACCCCTTGCTTGTACGATAATATGCTTTATCTATATGGCTTTTAATAACTGTTGTATGTTTAAATTTCGCAATTGTTTGAAATACAAACTGCACACGAACCTTTGCACACAACAGTTCCCTCTATACCCGGGGGCATGAGTGGTAATCCATAGGGAGTGGATGTTAGTACGGCTGGTTGTCGAATGGGTCTATAGGTGCCCGCAGACCGTTGTCGGAAAACATCACTCAAGGTGATAACCATGAACTCAAGTCCGACAGTGCGTTGGAACTTTCCATCGGCTTACGACGAGAGGAATTGGGTCCCTATAATGGGGGCACCTTGGGGGCCTCAGACCGGTGAGAACAGTTAGAACCACCTTGAATATGCACTTTTCTGCAGGATACCCCTACCTCGTGATTCGCTCGTGACTGTTCGTGGATGAGTGAATTGTTTGTGTATAGGTTTATGTGATATTGTTTGTGCATCAATAATAAACCTCGTGATAAGGTCTAAGAATAAACCTCATGCATGAAAATACCATGACATGAGAAGAAAGACCATGTGTGAAAATATAATAAAAGTGAGGAGCATGTGCATCATTACCAATAAGATATCATGCATCCTCATAAACCATGCATTTTAGGTTCACCAATACCTCTTGACATGAGTAAAGGAGACCCATAATTATCGACATTCTCCGTTGGGGAGGGATCATAAGTCAAGGAAGGTGGTAACACTCCGTTTTAAAAAAAAAAAAAAAAAAAGGCAGCGCCTTAAAAATGGAGGGTTATCAAGCTCATGTCAAGAGCGTATTCATCCCATAAATAAACTAATTAAACATTCATTTTAGAAAGTGGCTGGTCATCTCTCTGTCCTCACACGCGCGCAGAAAATCAAGAAGATGGAAGCGCTGGAGGACCAAAATAAGAAGCTTACAGCCGAGCTCTCACAGCTCAAAGAACAAATGGCGCAAATGATGGAACTCATGCGTCATCATAATGTACATGGGTCTCACCACAGTGACCATGAGTCCCATCATCATGAGGAGGAGGAGCACGAGGAAGAACCTCCACGAGCTGTACCCCTTGGGGCGGGGATCATGATTAAAGAGCCCGAGGTTTCAAAGGAACAATTCCATGCTCTTGAGGATCGGCTAAGAGTTATGGAGGGGCATGATTTTGACATCAAAGATGCCGCCGACATGTGCTTGGTGAGGGACATCCAATTCCCTCCCAAATTCAAAGTGCCCGATTTCCCAAAATATGTGGGATCGACTTGCCCCAAAAGTCATCTCACCATGTATTGCCGAAAAATGGCTGCATATGCTACCAATGAAAAGCTCTTGATCCATTGCTTCCAAGAGAGCTTGGCTGACACCGCACTCAATTGGTATATGCAGCTGGATGGAAGTCAAGTGTGCACATGGAGGCAGTTGGCCGACGCCTTTCTCAAGCGCTATAAATATAACATCGACCTAACACCCGATAGGTCCGATCTTCAAGCCTTGAGTAAGACAAATGATGAATCCTTCAAGGTGTACGCCCAACGATGGAGGGAGTTGGCGGCACAAATAGAGCCCCCGCTGTCGGATAAGGAGACGGTGTCCCTATTCATAAACTCGTTGACCGGTCCCTATTATGACAAAATGATAGGGAACACGACAACACTCTTCTCGGACATCATCACCATTGGCGAAAGAGTGGAACAAGGGCTGAAAAGTGGGAAGCTAGCTGGGCTTTCCCAATCATTTGAAGCCAAGAAGACCTACGGGAAGAAGAAGGAGGGAGGAATCAATGCCGCAAATATTTCTTCATCTTCTTCCACTTCGAAGTCAGGAAAGTCGCAATACAACCCTGTGAAGAAGTTTGATAAGCTTCCGACCACATATAGCGACCTCCTGCCGAAGCTAGTGGAAGCACGTCTTCTAGCTTACGTTCCACTAAAGAAGATTGATCCACCTCATCCCTATTGGTACAAACCGCAAGACAAATGTCTATACCATTCGGGGGCATCGGGGCATTCAACGGAGAAATGTAGAACTCTCAAAAATAAGGTCCAAGACCTTATCGATGCTGGGTGGATCACTTTTGATTCAACAGCGCCCGACGTGAGCAAGAATCCTCTGCCGAAGCAGGAGTAGAGAGAAGAGCAAGCCACAATAGGGCCCCTCCATATTCTTCTTTTAGGGACTCATGATCAGTACCCGAGATCATGAGAACCTTTTCATGTAAATAAGGGTTTTTATACAGTTTTAATACATATCAATAAAGAGGCATTTTTCACATATCATTCTCTCTTTTGTTCTTTTCTCTCTTTCCTCATTAACATTAATAATTCTAAACCCAAACAGAACCAATGAAATAATTATGTCTGTAATTGTTCGCTCTGACCGGGATCCGAAAGTTGAGGATGAATGGGTTGAGTTGGAGAGTGATGAGGAGGCCATCTCTCCGGATCTGCAAAGACTGCTAGAACGAGAAGCTCGCCTACTCCAACCATATCAAGAGAAATTGGAGACTGTGAATTTGGGGGCCAGGCCGAGAAATAAAAAAGGTCAACATCGGGACCCATATCAGTGATGAAATAAGGACACATGTTTCCGCTATGATTATAATGAAATCATTCTTTTTGCTTCTTTTCTTGCTTATAATAAAATTCTAAACCACATTATTTTTAACCCTGTTTGAATAAACATGAATGAGGTTAAAATCATCTTAATAATAATAAACCCACATCATTTTTATGTGGAAGTGTGTGTGACAACTTGGAGCACCTTCCCTTGGCCTCGACAAGTGCCATCATGGATAAAAAGAAATCCTTTAAAATAAAAGAAGCTCGGCAGGAAACCCAAAAAAGGGGCTGCGCAAAAATAAGAGCAAAAGACCCGCTAGGAATCCCACAAAAAGGTGACCTAGGCAAAAGTTAGGGTTGCAAAAATGAAAAAAAACAAAATCCATGATGGTACCATGAACCGAATTCAAAAAGAAAGGTTCAAGAGAAGCTATCCAAGTTGTTAAAATCACAACGTCAATAAACAAGATTTTATTAACTTCATAAGTGTTTAATCAAACAAGCCTAAACACATAAGCCTACCTTGGCCAACCATTCTTACAAAAACCATTTTTTGAAAAATAAATCCCCTCTAAAACACAAACTTCAGAACAAAAATATCTTTCCTTTCTTTTCTCTCTTGTCCCAAACGATTTTAGAATAATCTAGCAGAAGCATGGAGAAATAAATTATCACTGAAAATGGATCTAATCTGAATAATAAAATGGTGGAAGAACTGTGCCAAGAATTCAAGATCCAACACCGCAACTCTTCCCCATATCGGCCGAAGATGAATGGGGCAGTCAAGGCAACCAATAAGAACATCAAGAAAATAGTGCAAAAGATGGTTGTCTCATTTAAAGACTAGCACGAGATGTTACCCTTCGCTCTCCATGGTTATAGGACTTCTGTACGCACATCTACAGGAGCTACTCCATCTCCCTCGTCTATGGGATGGAGGCAGTTCTACCCGTCGAAGTCGAAATACCTTCTCTAAGGGTAATCATGGAAGCAAAACTTTCCGAGGCAGAGTGGGTTCAAAGCCGATATGATCAATTGAACCTTATCGAAGAAAAACGGCTGGATGCCATATGCCATGGTCAAGCCTATCAGAGAAAGATCAAAAAGGCTTTTGACGAGAAAGTCCATCCTCAAGTCTACCACGAGGGAGAGCTGGTAATGAAGAAGCTGTTACCAGCTCAAAAGGACAAAATCGGAAAGTAGGTCCCAAATTACGAACGACCATACGTGGTAAAGCGAGCTTTCTCAGGAGGAGCATTGATCCTCACGAACATGGATGGAGAAGAACTTCGATACCCAGTCAACGCTGACGTGGTAAAGAAGTACTATGCTTGAAGACGTTGCTTGCATAGGCCCGCTAGGATGAAAACCCAAAAAGGGCGTCCTAGGCAAAAGTTAGGGCAAAATAAAAAGCCCGCCGGTACAAGGGTACTAGGCAAAACAAAGGCGAATTTATCCCCGCTAGGATACGTCCTAGGAAAAAATTAGGGGCAAAAGAATAAGATGCAAAAACAAAGCAAGCAACGATCACCTGAATCGAAAACCGAAAGGCGGTTCAAGTGATTATCTTCTAGAAGCAAGCGTCTTGCAGAGTCTACACTCCTGGCTCAGGCATCTCACCCGAAGCAATTAGGGGAACGTAAGAGCAACAATTACAGATATAATTGTTAAGCCTGATGTATATAGCCTACCCTGGCCACCCATTCTTCAGAAATTCCTTTTGTATATCTTTCTGTAAAAACATTTGTGAATATCAATAAAATATCTATTCATTTCTCTTCTCTCTTGACCATGTGATTATGCCTCTAAATTGGTGTTTCTTAAAAATTGTATGAAATTCCTGTAATAATCGGTCAATAAAGAAAGTTGGAGGGGTTCCTATAAAATCCGTAATCTCCTGCGAAAAAGGCTCACAAAAATCTTCCCTCACGTCGACGACAGAAATTCCTCCAAAAAAAGGAGGATAGGGAGAGCCATTCATTTTTCTAAAAAAAAAAAAAAACATTAACAAAATAATTAAACTTGCATTTTATGCACATTAGTTGCACATTCAAAGACCTTATCATGAGGCAATCGCATAAAATAGAAAAATAGAAAAATTGCTTGTGTATGACAGCAGTCAACAGAAAAAGCCAAAAAAACAACAAAAAAAGGCAAAATTCAGAAAATCAATCACATCATAACAGAATAATTGAGCCTGGAGAGGCTTGCCGAAATAATACTCTCTCAGAATAATTGAGCCTGGAGAGGCTTGCCGAAATAATACTCGTACAGAATAACTGAGCCTGGAGAGGCTTGCCGAAATAATACTCATACAAAATAACTGAGCCTGGAGAGGCTTGCCGAAATAATACTCATACAGAATAACTGAGCCTGGAGAGGCTTGCCGAAATAATACTCTCACAGAATAATTGAGCCTGGAGAGGCTTGCCGAAATAATACTCCCTCATCACACAAAATAATTGAGCCTGGAGAGGCTTGCCGAAATAATACTCTCTCAGAATAACCAAGCCTGGAGAGGCTTGCCGAAATAATACTCATACAAAATAACTGAGCCTGGAGAGGCTCGCCGAAATAATACTCTCCAAAATAATTGAGCCTGGAGAGGCTCGCCGAAATAATACTCCCCAGAGATATCTCAGTTTCCACTCACGGGCCAAATTCCCCAGTGAAAGCTATCAAAGCAAGATCAGTAAGATCCCCCAATGGAAGCAATGATCATCCAAACGAAATATCCGAGTCAAAGGACATTGACTTCCTCAGTGGAAGATAGCTTTCCAACTCGAGCGACGAGTGAAGCTAAGCCTGAAGAGGCTTTCTAAATAATACTCTGGGATACATAAAGTCCTCAAATCCCCATTCGCCTACTCAGAGGCATTCTTTCAAAGAAAATCCAAAAAAAAGATCAATACCCATTCCCCAAGCGGAATTTGGTATTCAACCACATACTGAACATCAAAGAAGATCTGCCTAACAGAAGAGGCTAATCAAAATCAATGACAAAATCCCCCAGTGGATAACAGCCTACACAGAGGCAACAAAATTGAAAAAATCAAAAGAGTCACCCGAATAAGGATAACCGGGATACTCCACCACCGTCGAAAGGACGTCAGCCAATCATAAGGCATCGCTCACCTCAGGAAGAGCATCTTTGTGTCTGCATCCCCACGGAATCAGAATTTCCCAGTGGGCACCAACTACGCAATGGAAAGTTGGGACACAAGAACCTATGAGTAACTGCACATCCCCTAGACGGATCCCTGCGTTATCCAGCCCACAGCGGCATCAAAATCAAAAACAACCGTCGAAGCAGCATTGTGGACTGTGGAGACAAACTTATCTCAAAACCCTGGAGAGGGCAAACTCAGCTGCCCATGTTGAGAGGCAAAACCCTGGAGAGGGCAAGACTCACGCTAGCCTGGAGAGGCGACGACTAATACTCACCCTGGAGAGGGCAAGACTCACGCTAGCCTGGAGAGGCGACGACTAATACTCACCCTGGAGAGGGCAAGACTCACGCTAGCCTGGAGAGGCGACGACTAATACTCACCCTGGAGAGGGCAAGACTCACGCTAGCCTGGAGAGGCGACGACTAATACTCACCCTGGAGAGGGAAAGACTCACGCTAGCCTGGAGAGGCGACGACTAATACTCACCCTGGAGAGGGCAAGACTCACGCTAGCCTGGAGAGGCGACGACTAATACTCACCCTGGAGAGGGCAAGACTCACGCTAGCCTGGAGAGGCGACGACTAATACTCAACCTGGAGAGGCTACTCAACAATTTTCCACCGGAAGACACTACAAGTCGGAAGGATGGCCTTATTCCCCGGACAGTTGGGTCAACTCCTTTACTTGTCAACCGGTACACCAAAAAACCGTTTGACTAAGTAAAGGGGGGGCAGCTGTAGACCCCTAAAATTGTCCGGGTCGGAAATAAGACTCGAAGACTCTCGAAGACCGAAGGAAAGTCAGCTAGAAGGACTCCTGGAAGACCCTAGGATGACTATCTGTAGGTTTAGAGGTCTTAGAGTAGCCAAAAATAAGAAAGTGGGAGGTTTGGAGCTCAATACGGCCTCCTTGGAGTTCAGTACGGCCGTACTGCACATTTTGTACTACAATACGGCCGTACTGAAACCAATACGGCTGTATTGAAGTTTCTGTATTTCAATACGGCCGTACTGAATTCAATACGGCCGTATTGAAGTACAAAAACTCAATACGGGCCGTATTGAACCCAGGGGCCGTACTGCGCCTCATCTCTATAAATAGGACGTCATTTGGACGTCATTCCACACTTTTTCCAGCTATTCTGGACCCCCTGGCTGAGTATTCTTGGGTTTTTGAGCAGTGCTCTGCCCTAGAAATCTCTCTGAAAGCCAATCCGACGAAGTTCTTGAATCATAAGCCATTTGCTTGAGATTCGAACGAGTCGAAGGGAAATCTATTTGATTTCCATAGTAAAAATTTTATTTTAGGGAAAGGAGAAAGCGAGCGTGTAGTGGGAAGGAGCGCCAAAAAGCCTCCTAGTTCTTTTAAATATATAAAAGCACGCTTCAAGAGGTTTTCTTCCAAAACTCGTCTTTTATTGCTTTCTTTATCGCTTTCTGATTGTTGCATTGCATGTTTAAAGCTTTCATCATGTAGATAATTCACTTAATAGCGTTCTAATAAATAGGGGTAATTTAATAATTTTAAGCTATTATTCATGAAATAATCTGTCATAGGGAACCCGAAAGGGGCGTTGTGGGGTGCTAACACCTTCCCCGCACGTAACCGACTCCCTTACCCAACTCTGGTTGTAATGGCCTAAGTTGATTTGCGAAATCAATTGCCTTAACTCTTTTTCCAATGTTTTGAGTAAAACATTGGTGGCGACTCCAAGAACCCTTTTTGCGAAAACTACTAATCCATGGAGGGTCCCGCTTGGGATTAACATGGATTGGTGAATCATTTAATAAAATTGTTAGTTCGATAAGGTCTCAGTTTGAGAATAAGTCGTTCTAACAATCCACCACTTTTCAAAACTATTAAAAAGAGTCCGACCATCGTCGCGAATGCCAAGGTCCGTTTCGGCGGGTGGCGACAATGATTATGTTATGTATTTTTGTATGTGTATGGCTACTTTGGTCATTTCCTACACCGGTAGTCGGAGTAGAATATGTTTTTATTCCCCTATTTCTTTGTGTGTTTTTTTGGATTGTTTATACAAGTGACTTTGAAATTGGAGGAGTTTAAATTATTAATGGGATTGCTCTCACAAGATGTGACATCGAGACTTTTAGCATAAGATTTTTTTTTTTGTTTAATGGAAATAAAAATTTTAGCTTATTTTGATTTCAAAAGGTTTTTACAAAAATATTATGAATTTCTTATAATTAATTGTTTATTTTGGATTTAGTTCTTGGATATTGGATTTTGAATGTGATACCTTTTATCCATAGTTTTAGTTAATGAATGAAGTAATGTTTGAAACCATTATTTTATATTATTGTATGTGGGATAAAGGGTGTCATGATTATCTTTAATATTAGGTTTTTTCTATATATTACACTAATAAAAGCATAAAAATACATTTTTGGTTTCTCTAAAATTCTTCAAAGTTTGGTTTTAGTTTCTAGAGTTTTTTTTTATATATATTTTGGTCCTTTTAATTTGGAGATATTTTGATCTTCAAATTAATTTATATAATGCTTTATAACAAATAATAGAATAGAAGTAAATTGAATGAAAATATAACACACATTCTTGAGATTTGTTAACATTGTTTCTTCTTTAAAGTAACAAATTAAAACTTTTCGTTTTTAATTATAAGTTTAATGTATCATTTGGACTCTAAACGTTTTAGTTATTTTTAGTCAAGTTATTAAATTAAAAAAAAATTGTAACTGAGTCTTTTAGCTTTTTACATTTTTTAATAAAAAAATCTCTAACCTCATGAACTACATTATAAAAAAAATAAAAATACAATGATAAAAGGCTCAATTACGATTTTTTTTTAGTTTATGGACCTCATTAAAATTGTCTAAAAAAAGTTAAGGACAAAAGATATATTTCCTCCGGTTCTTTATATAATAAATAAATAACTAATTTATCATAATCAATAAAAGTAGTTGAGATGGTTAAATTTTATTAATAATGTCATAAATTATTGAACGGAGTAAGTCTATCAAGATTTACACCTAAAATAAATGGATATGTGACACCCTCTTCCCACACATTATAACACATAAATAATAAGATTTGAATGACTTAATCCTTCATAATTAAATACCAAACATGTTTAGATAGAGAGCACCACATTCGTCACTTGAAAAAAATAACATAATTAGTGGAAATTACAAAGAAATAAAACTAAGATTTTCAAAATAAATCAATAGAAACAATATCCTAATCTAATCATATCTATGTCCCAATGTCTCATATCCTATCAGAGTAATGCCAAAACTAAAGTCTAAGCTTTATCACCAACATCCTCAACCTCATGTGGATGATCACCTACATAACAATCAAAGGAAAATAACACAAAGGAAAAGAGAGTGAGAAACATCTCACTTTGACTCACGGTGTAGGAATACACACCAAATAGTCAAACACAAACAAGACATATATATATTCATAGGAAAGACAAATTCATAACAATATCACACTTCACTCATCCATGATATAAAAATTAATTAACATATAACATTAAAATTCACATGTAGTGGACACAGACTACATATTATATGCATGTGGCACCAGTAAAACATCACATGGTGTGCATTGCCATTAGCAACACACATAGAGTAATCTAGGAGTACATGCGAGGTCACATCCTTTGCGCACTCTCACTAGAAAGATATACTACCAGGGTCTGGTCAGGATAGTTAAGTCGTACAAGATATATCACATGCTCACGAGGATAAGATTAGGACTTCCAAACCGAGTTATCCACAAGGTTGGTTCCCAAGTTTTTACACAAGGGACCTTCTCTAGTAGTGTATTCCATATCGTACCCTTTAAAAATATTTTATGCATATGATGCATGTCAAATAGACTTTATGCATTACATTCACATGGTCTTATACCATAACACATCACACATATTATCATATGACCCTCACAATATCCATACACATACATCAAATGCATAATTGTTAAAGCACATCAACCAATCCATACATAGCTCAGAATATGTCATATCAATGGCACACTCACATACTACATTTTCATAACTTAATCTTCTACGAAATCCATGGTCTAAACACCTTAGCTAGATATATATATATATATATATATATATATATATATATGCTATTAAGTTGATCTTAATTTTATTATAAATCTAAGACAATTATCTCCAACTTCTATGTTGACCTCAAGAGCTAGATATGACATCTACTATTTTCAACAAATACAAAATCGCAACATTTTAGCCTAAATCTGATAGTCTGACCTTTGTTCACTAATTTGATCATAACCTATGTTCTAGATCTCCTTTTTAGGTGACTCTAACGACATTTGAAAGCTAACATCCAAAGCTACAACTTTCATGAAGATTACAAAACCTAATTCTATCTAGGGATGGAAAAATGGGTCGTGGCCCGCGGGCCGCCCCGCTGGCCCGCCAATTTTTGGCGGGCCAGGCCCATCATTTCAGCCCGCCAAGCCCGCCAAGCCCGCCAACCTGGCGGGCCAAATAGCGGGCTGGCCCATCACAACCCGCCAGCCCGCATAGGTGATTTACAGATTTAGTGATTGGGCTTTAGTATAAATAAAATAATAGGCTTTATATAAAAATAAAAAAAAATCAGGCCCAACAGCAACAGGTAATGGGTCCCTACATATACTAAAGCCCAACAACAACAGAAACAGGTAGTATAAAAATAATTGGCCAAATTGGGCTTTCACATATATCTGGCAAAGACACATAATTATACGCAGAAGGACCCTACATGTTTTATGGTTTTCTCGATGAGAATGGGTCCACTATCGATCTTTGGCTAGAGTGAAAGAAACGTTTGCACACCCTGGTGGAACTTTGGGTACACTAACTGCCATTTTAATGATAGCTAGAATCAAAGAAAACATGGACTATTTTTTTCCATTTTTTTGCAAATTAATTTTTGGGTATGCGGGCTAGCCCGCCGGCCCGCCAACCCATCCTTAGGCGGGACGGGCCAGCATTTTCAGCCCATTTTTCATCGACGGGCCAGCCCGGCTCGGCCCGTTTTTGGCGGGCCATTGGCGGGGCGAGTCAAAACGGGGCGGGCTGGCCCGTTTTGCCACCCATAATTCTATCATTTATGTACACTCAAAAAGCTCACAATGTACACACATTATATTTTGCGCACAAAATGTGAGGTTCGTCTTTTAACTCAAATAACTCGATCATTCTTTAATATTTTTATGCGATTCTTGAGTCTAAAATGTAGCTCTAAATGTCTACTTTCTAACCCAATAATAAGAATTCAATTTTAAGAATACCTAGGTATGTTCATTCCAAAATTTTCAAAATCTAAAACTGTAACACCCCGAATTTTTCTACTAATACAATGAATAATTATTATTTATTTTTGTATTTATGAAGATTATTTTTTTATAATTATTTTGATTAATTAAATGGGTTTGATTGAAGTTTTAAAGGTTATTAATAATAATCATTTATGAAAATTATTTTGTATAATATTATTAATTATGATATTTTGTTATAATTATTATTTGAAGAAAATCATGTTTTAAATTGTTTTGATATTTTATTTTAATTTGATATATATATATATATATATATATATGTTAATTAATTATTTATTAATTAACAGTCCTGGATTTTTGTAGCTCTGGAACGGGCCGTTCCACTTTGGGAACGGGCCGTTCCAAATCAAACAAGCATGGGTAAAATTTTAACCCAAAACGGGCCGTTCCACTTTGGGAACGGGCCGTTCCGGATATGATTTTAAAAGAACTAAGTTTGACTCAGAACGGGCCGTTCCACATTGAAACGGGCCGCTCCGGAAACCCCAGAACGGGCCGTTCTGGGAGAGGCTTTTGTACCTATTCTGTGTGCCCAGAACGGGCCGTTCTGGTCGCAGTCTGATGCCTATAAATAGAGCGTTTTGCACTCTTTAAAATTCATTTTCTAATTTTTTTCCTCCTTCCTCTCTGAAGACGAAGGTCAACCGAGAGGGGGCGACCAGCAAGATTCGGCTCCTGCTTATCGAGGTAAGGGGGGAGTGAGAAACCTCGCTTTGGGTGTGGGATTGTATGCTGGGTAGTGGGATTGACCCTCAATCCTGTATTAGTTGTATGCTTCTTTATGAGGAGTTTCTCCCAATTATATTTGTTTCTTCTATTTGCTCTTTTTATATGTAAATAAATATATGATTTGAGATCTCTGTGGGTTCCTATGGGAAACCCTAAGGGAATGAATTAGTGATTGTAAGAGGATATTGTTTAAAGAGTAATTATATAAGTAAATTATATTATTTTAAATGTTTATTGTATGAATTAGAGTAGGAGATTGTTTAAAGAGTAATTATATAAGTAAATTATATTATTTTAAATGTTTATTATATGAATTAGAGTGCTCTGTGGGTTCTATGAGAAACAGGAAAATTTTAAATGTATTCTGTTTTACCTTTTGAATTTTTTGTTGTATTCTTTAATGTTTATAGAGTGTAAATAAGTGTCTAATTTTGAAAATAAATAAGTTTTGATATGAATTAGTTTGCTCTGTGGGTTCCTGTGGGAATCCTATGAGAAATAGGCATATTTATAATATTTTCTGTTTTACCTTCTGATTGTTCTGTTGTATTCTTTGTTGTACGAGATGTATGAATATATGTTTACCTTTGCAAATATATGAGTTCTGATATGACTAAAAGTGCTCAGTGAAAATTGTGAATATGATGTAATAATGCCAATGTGATGATGAAATGTAATGAGGAGATGTGATGATGAGATGTGTTGAGACATGATAATGTGATATGAGAATGAGACATGATAATGTGATATGAGAATGAGACATGATAATGTGATATGAGAATGAGACATGATAATGTGATATGAGAATGCATAGAGTCTTGATTGACATGCATCATTTGCATAAGTGTTTTAAGAGTACGATATGGAATACACCGCTAGAGAAGGCCCCCTAGTGTAAAAGCTTTGGGGATTAGTCCTTGGGGATAGCTCGGTTTGGAAGTCCCAGTCTCGCCCATTGTGTGCATGGGATGTATCTTGCGCGGCTTAGCTATCCCGACGAGACTCTGGTAGTATATCCTTCTAGTGAGAGTGCGCAGAGGGTGTGACCCGGCATGTACTCCTAGACTACTCTTCGTGTATTGCTAGCAGCAATATGCCATGTGATGTTTTACTGGCACCACATGCATGATAATATGTAGTCCGTGTCCATACTTATGCATTTTTAATGTTATGTGATAAAGTGATGGTCTATGTCTTGGATGAGTGTGATGTTATTATTAATTTATCTATGTTATACTTGTTTTGTTTGTGTTTGGCTATTCGGCGTACATTTCTACACTGTGAGCCAGAGTGAGATGTTTCTCACTCCCTTTTCTCGTGTTGTTTTGCTGTGACTATTATACAGGTGATCATCAGTGTGAGACTGAGGATGTTGGTGATGAAGCTTAGGCTTCTATGTTGGGTTTTGCTCTGATAGGACATGTGACATCGGGACATAGATAAAATTAGTTTAAGATGTTCTTATTAAATTATTTTGGAAAATTCAGTTTTATTTCTTTGTAATTTTACCGGCATGTTATTTGGATTAAGTTTATGAATGTGAACTTTTTACCCTTACGTAGTTGGAAATTTGATTTTTATTGATGTAAAATTATATATATTTTTTTATAATTACTATATATATATGTTGGGGTAGAGGGTGTCACATTAAGTGGTATCAGAGCAGGTCGATCCAATCGACCATCTGTGTTATGTGCTTATCACGACTCTGTTGTGTACTCTAACTGTGTCTTGTTTGTTGTGTACTATGATGATGTTTTGCTTTGATAATGATGATGTTCTTCTTGTGTTGATATTGTTGAGTTTGATATTGTTAAGTTATTTTGTAATTAGAGGAATGATAGTCATGATAGTGTTAGCTAATACCATTATGACCGCTTTTCTTCATTCTTATTATTTTTTTATTTGTTTGATACTTCTTGCTTACGTAAGAAGTAGTAGTTGAGTGATATCGCTTGTGTTGCAAGCATATGTGCGAGTAGTGATAGACGAGATATTGTGCTAATATTTTAGGAACTATTGAGGCCTTAGCTTTAGTTAAGACATTAATTTTTTTTTAGTGTATTAAGAGTTTACGATTGGTGGAATTTTTGAAAGCTATAATTGTAGCGATTGAATCCAAGGATGATGTATGTTGAGAATTGGAGTTTTGGTATTCTTAAGGAGAGATTGAAGTGTTGATGATTTTTAGAGTTTGATAGTTGTATGTTGACCTTTTATGGTTTAGGTAGTATGTGAATTTTATTTTCTAAGTCTTTTGTACTGAATATGTGAGTTGTTTGGTTTAGATTTGTAGTGGGAAACTTTGATATGAAGTTGAGGTGTGAATTTGGAAGGGTTGAGGTATTTTTGTGGCCTTAGATATATTGATACACTAATGCTGTTTGGTGTAGAGGATATTTTCGCTGCAGTTTTGTTGTGCCAGTATGAGTACCGTATTGACAGATTTAGATTTTATGGTCTTCACAAAAGTTGTATCCTTGGACATTATCTTTCCAATGGAACTGGAATCAGGTAAAACGGAGGTCTAGAACTCCAGTTATAGCTACTTTGGTGATCAAAGGTCTAGCTGTAAGCGCTGAATATATCTGCTGCGGTTTTTGAAATTTTTAGCTAAGAAGATGATCTTTTTAGAATCTTATGTCTTCATAGGAGTTGTATCTTATTCTCTTAGCTTTCGTTTGAGATAGGTTTGAGATCATTTGGATGAGTAGAACTCTCTGTGTGTTGTTTTCTTTGATAGTTGTTGAAAGGAGAAGTAGGCTGTAATAATGTTTTTGGGTTAGTAGGCAATGCAAGGATAAGAATTGATTTTGTTAAGATGTTTTGAGGTGTTTTCATGTGGATTGAGAGGTTGTTTAAGATTGTATGATGCTATGTGGTAAGGGTTGTTCATGTACATGCTTATGGATGGTATATTTGAAGGTTTAAAGTAGGTATTCTAATATGATTTAATATGCATGTATGTTGATATGTGGATAGATGATCTTAGGGATCAATTGGTGAATGTCGTGGTTAGTGAGATTGATCTTAGGGTGTGATATGATCATATTGTAGTTGAGGGTGGAGATATATTCAAGATGGTTGTATGTTAAGTTATCTAAGTATTACTATTTTATTTTATCTTATTTTATTTTATTTATTGATTGATTGATTGATTGATTTTATTTATTTTATTTTATTTTTATTGTATGAGATAAGTTTTCTAGTTCTTGTAAATTCCAGTTGAGGTAAACATGGATCTGTCTCAGGTAGAAGTTATGTTTAAGTGGAGAGATATCTAAGCCAGTTAGTGAGATAAGAGTTTTATGAGGTTAGCTTATTATTATTGGAGATTTATTGAAGAAATTTCTAAGATAGCATTGCCCTTAACTACATTCACTAGGAGAGGAATATTGTCTTTATGTGGGATAGTAAGTATCAGAGTAATTCCAACTCTTAAGGCAAGATTGACTAGTGTTAATATTATTGGATTTTAGTAAGCCTTTTGTGGTATATAGTAGTACTTATAAGATGAATTTGGATGCATTGTTGATGCAAGAAGGAAAGGTAGTAGCTTGTGTTTCTAGGCAATTGAAAATTCATGAGAGAAACTACCTTATCTATGAGTTAGTGGTTATGATATTACATTAAGATTTGGAGACACTTCCTATATGATTCTAAGCTTGAGGTATTTAGTGATTGTTAGAGTCTTAAATATCTTTTGACCAAAGGAGATAGTTGGAATTTCTTAAGGACTAGGATTTTAATCTTAGTTGCTATCTAAGTAAAGGCAATGCGGTGACAGATTCCTTGAGTAGGATGATCTTCCGTCTATCATTTTGATGATTTAAAGGTTAAATTTGATTGAAGAGTTTAGAAATTTAGGCTTGATTTGTGAGCTTACCCTGAGAAGCATTGAATTGAGTATGCCGAAGGTGGCTAGTGAATTAATGGATGAGATTAGAGGAGCCTAAGATTTAGATCCTTCCTTAGTGAACCAAGTGGAGAGGATTGGTAAGGGTATAGATACCCCTTTTCGAGTGGAAGTTGATTGTGTTTTGTGGTTTCAGGATAGAATCTATGTGTCTAATAATCCCGAATTAAGGAAGATGATCTTAGAAGAAGGCAATAAGAGTACTCTTAGTATTCACTTAGGAGTTATTAGGATGAATTAAGACCTTAGGAGGATGTATGAGAGTGGCGTAGCGGAAGCGTGGTGGTCTAAGGTGAAGAGAGGAGTAGAGTAAGTTGTGGACTCATGTGTTCCAGCAGTCTAAGTTGAAACATTAGAAAGTCAAATGCAAGAGACATATCCATTTTTATTTGCTTCAGGTAATTTCAGGGACGAAATTTTTAAAAGGAGGAGAGAATTGTAACACCCCGAATTTTTCTACTAATACAATGAATAATTATTATTTATTTTTGTATTTATGAAGATTATTTTTTTATAATTATTTTGATTAATTAAATGGGTTTGATTGAAGTTTTAAAGGTTATGAATAATAATCATTTATGAAAATTATTTTGTATAATATTATTAATTATGATATTTTGTTATAATTATTATTTGAAGAAAATCATGTTTTAAATTGTTTTGATATTTTATTTTAATTTGATATATATATATATATATATATATATATATATATATATGTTAATTAATTATTTATTAATTAACAGTCCTGGATTTTTGTAGCTCTGGAACGGGCCGTTCCACTTTGGGAACGGGTCGTTCCAAATCAAACATGCATGGGTAAAATTTTAACCCAGAACGGGCCGTTCCACTTTGGGAACGGGCCGTTCCGGATGTGATTTTAAAAGAACTAAGTTTGACTCAGAACGGGTCGTTCCACATTGAAACGGGCCGTTCCGGAAACCCCAGAACGGGCCGTTCTAGGAGAGGCTTTTGTACCTATTCTGTGTGCCCAGAACGGGCCATTCCGGATTCGGAACGGGCCGTTCTGGTCGCGGCCTGATGCCTATAAATAGAGCGTTTTGCACTCTTTAAAATTCATTTTCTTCATTTTCTAATTTTTTTCCTCCTTCCTCTCTGAAGACGAAGGTCAACTTAGAGGGGGCGACCAGCAAGATTCGGCTCCTGCCTATCGAGGTAAGGGAGAGAGTGAGAAACCTCGCTCTAGGTGTGGGATTGTATGCTGGGTAGTGGGATTGGCCCTCAATCCTGTATTAGTTGTATGCTTCTTTATGAGGAGTTTCTCCCAATTATATTTGTTTCTTCTATTTGCTCTTTTTATATGTAAATAAATATATGATTTGAGATCTCTTTGGGTTCCTATGGGAAACCCTAAGGGAATGAATTAGTGATTGTAAGAGGAAATTGTTTAAAGAGTAATTATATAAGTAAATTATATTATTTTAAATGTTTATTGTATGAATTAGAGTAGGAGATTGTTTAAAGAGTAATTATATAAGTAAATTATATTATTTTAAATGTTTATTATATGAATTAGAGTGCTCTGTGGGTTCTATGAGAAACAGGAAAATTTTAAATGTATTATGTTTTACCTTTTGAATTTTTTGTTGTATTCTTTAATGTTTATAGAGTACTGTAAATAAGTGTCTAATTTTGAAAATAAATAAGTTTTGATATGAATTAGTTTGCTCTGTGGGTTCCTGTGGGAATCCTATGAGAAATAGGCATATTTATAATATTTTATGTTTTACCTTCTGATTGTTCTGTTGTATTCTTTGTTGTACGAGATGTATGAATATATGTTTACCTTTGCAAATATATGAGTTCTGATATGACTAAAAGTGCTCAGTGAAAATTGTGAATATGATGTAATAATGCCAATGTGATGATGAAATGTAATGAGGAGATGTGATGATGAGATGTGTTGAGACATGATAATGTGATATGAGAATGAGACATGATAATGTGATATGAGAATGAGACATGATAATGTGATATGAGAATGCATAGAGTCTTGATTGACATGCATCATTTGCATAAGTGTTTTAAGAGTACGATATGGAATACACCGCCAGAGAAGGCCCCCTAGTGTAAAAGCTTTGGGGATTAGTCCTTGGGGATAGCTCGGTTTGGAAGTCCCAGTCTCGCCCATTGTGTGCATGGGATGTATCTTGCGCGACTTAGTTATCCCGACGAGACTCTGGTAGTATATCCTTCTAGTGAGAGTGCGCAGAGGGTGTGACCCGGCATGTACTCCTAGACTACTCTTCGTGTATTGCTAGCGGCAATATGCCATGTGATGTTTTATTGGCGCCACATGCATGATTATATGTAGTCCGTGTCCATACTTATGCATTTTTAATGTTATGTGATAAAGTGATGGTTTATGTCTTGGATAAGTGTGATGTTATTATTAATTTATCTATGTTATACCTGTTTTGTTTGTATTTGGCTATTCGGCGTACATTTCTACACTGTGAGCCAGAGTGAGATGTTTCTCACTCCCTTTTCTCGTGTTGTTTTGCTGTGACTATTATACAGGTGATCATCAGTGTGAGACTGAGGATGTTGGTGATGAAGCTTAGGCTTCTATGTTGGGTTTTGCTCTGATAGGACATGTGACATCGGGACATAGATAGGATTAGTTTAAGATGTTCTTATTAAATTATTTTGGAAAATTCAGTTTTATTTCTTTGTAATTTTACCGGCATGTTATTTGGATTAAGTTTATGAATGTGAACTTTTTACCCTTACGTAGTTGGAAATTTGATTTTTATTGATGTAAAATTATATATATTTTTTTATAATTACTGTATATATATGTTGGGGTAGAGGGTGTCACAAAAACAACTTACATTCAAACTCTCCTCTCAATCCAATTGATAAAAATCACGATTTAAGCTTAATATTATTTTATCATACCATCAATTATTCAAATAAAACATCAAATTCACATTTTAATTATATACCTTTATTAACTATTCATACAATAATCATTTACAAAAACTAACATATTTAATTAGCACAAACTATAGTAATTAATAATAAATTAAATATTAATAAGCTCCTATTAATAAAAATAAAATACCAAAATTATTAATAAAATACCTATATTATATTTTATGAGAAATGGGGTGTTACAAGATCCCTCCTCTCTCTCTTTATATATATATATATAAAGCCAACGAAGAAGTTTTGTTGAGTCAAGTTTATAAAGATGGGACCAATTGGACTTGAATATATTGAAAAGTAAAAGAGATGAATATAATATTAAAGATATATAAAAATTCATCTTACAAAAATTTTAATGAAGTATAAATTATCTATCAACGAATAAAACAATAATTTATTTTGAGTAATTTTGATTTTTAAGGACATCAAGGGATAATAAATTAGATCTATATATATATGACACTAGCATGATTATTGTGTATTTGTAAAGGTATTCTGGTTTTTATGTTTATTTGAAAGACACTTTTTTATAAAGTTAATATTTATACTAAAATAAAAATAATTAATTGTCTGTGTTCTTTAAAAGAAAAATTAGGAGTATCAAGTGAGGTATAATTATAAATATTTCTTCTTTTATTTAAAATGTTCATAAAGAAGTTTGTGAAAAATTTATGTCTTAAAATTAAAAGGTGTTAACACTTATTTTAAATTTATTTTTTGACCTAATTATATATTATACTTTGTTTTTTACAATAACAACAATAATGTAAGAACTTAGAATCTTGCATTTACTGTCTATATATGTGTACAAAACGGAACCAATTCGAACAAAAACCTGAAAATTGATTTAAAAAATCAAAAATGAATGAAAAGCCAACAACTAGCATTTTGGTTTGGTTTTTTTAACCATGCAGTTCAAATTGGTTTGCGACTTGAGAACATAATAATGACCTAAATGAAACCATGCTTACTGTAAACATTTCTTCTCAAATATACAATGTATAGTGACACGTAACATAATTTAATAAAATAATTAAAAATGTATGAAAGAAATATTTTGACTAAAAGAATAAGATTAGTATTGGTCCTAAATTATTGAGTGACCAAATTCTTTTTGTTTAAACATTTTTATTTTTATTTTTATTTTCAGCTTTTGTGTTTTAAAAAATCACATAATATTACATATTTTATCTAATTTTTAAATAATATAATTTTTTAAAACTGCAAAAGTCGAATCAAATTAAACTACAAAGGTTTAATTTGATTATGTTCTTATATCAAAATATATTTAAATCAAATCAAATCGCAGTAGGTGACTTTTAAGAAAAATACAAATTCAACCACACCACAGACACCTCTAATACTATCCAAACTTCTCACATTAAGTCAACCTATGAATCAAATATATTTAATAAATGCTATAATAAATGTATTATACTTTAACTTGGCTATCAAAAACATTAAATATGGTTCTTTTGAAAAAGTAACATTGAATGTTTTATTTATTAAATATAATTGTTTAGTCAAATTAGACTTCATAATTCAATAAATGTTATTTTAAGCAATTCAACAACCACTTCTTTCTAGAGCTATCAAAACGGGTAACCCGGCCCACCACGGGTTGAGTCTTTGGTGGGCCAACCCAACCCGGCTCGTTTATTGGTGAGCTGGAAAAAATTGAGCCCGGCCCGGCCCACCACGGGTTGGTGGGCTAAACGGGTTGGCTCACCTAATTTGAAAAAATCACCTAATTTAAAAAAATGTAATCAAATTTAATGCCCAATCCTGCAAAAATAGTATGCACATAAGCTTTTCTAGAGAAAAGTAAATAAATTCCTACACTAATTACATAATTTGAAGAAAAAATACATAAAATTGAGAACCTATGATGGTCTATGAAGTTTTATTTGGCCCAACCAAATAGCAGAAGTTTTTTTTTTTTTTTTATGGGCTGGTGGGTCAGCCCGGCTCACCACGGGTTGAACCCGGGTGAGCCGGGTTGTTAGTGGGCCGGGTTTAAAATTGGCCCACACTGAAATTTGCAAATTTTTTTTAGCCCAACCCGGCTCGAACCCGTGGTGGGCCGGGTTGGCTCATCGGGCTGAGCCCATTTTGACAGCTCTACTTCTTTCCATCACTAGAATATTCCTATAAAAAACACTAAGATTACGCTAATAGTTACATTTTTGAATAATCTGAAAGATTGTTTATTCAATTTTATTCATCTTAGTCATGAGAACAATGTCGCGTTCTCCATCTCTCACAATTGTTTTGTTGTGCCTTTACAACCTCTCTTTCTTAGAGGCTCTCAACAGTGGCTTTAGTGTGGAGATGATCCATCGTGACTCATCAAAATCACCATTCTATCGTCACACAGAAACTCAATTCCAACGAGTGGCCAATGTTGTAAGTCGTTCCATTAACCGTGCAAATCACTTACACAAACGTTCTAGATCTCCAAATACAATTGAGGCCACAGTAACACCAGATCAAGAAGGTGACTACCTTATGAGCTATTCAGTTGGAACCCCACCATTCCAACTCTTCGGTATTATTGATACAGGTAGTGACTTAGTTTGGTTGCAATGTCAACCTTGTAAAAGTTGTTACAACCAAACCACTCCTATATTCAATCCTTCAAAATCCAAAACCTACAAAACCCTTCCTTGCAATTCTACTACATGTAAATCGGCGGGAGCCTCTTGCTCCAATGATTCTAGAAAAACTTGTGAATATAGTATTATCTATGGGGATAAGTCACTCTCACAAGGAGATCTTAGTGTGGAGACCCTTTCTTTAGGCTCCACTAATGGTCATCTTATCCAATTTCCTAGAACTGTGATAGGATGTGGATATGACAATACTGTTTCTTTTGAAGGGAAAACATCTGGCATAGTTGGCCTTGGATTAGGACCTGTGTCCCTTGTATCTCAATTGAAATCTTCCATACGTGGAAAGTTTTCCTATTGTTTGACACCAATGTATTCACAATCTAACTCATCTAGCAAACTGCATTTTGGAGATGCTGCTGTGGTTTCTGGGAAAGGGACTATTTCAACCCCCATGGTCTTTCAAGAAGTATTTTACTTCTTAACCTTGGAAGCATTTAGTGTAGGAAACAAAAGAATAGTGTTAAGAGGCTCCTCATCTAGACCTAGTAGAAAAGGAAATATCATAATTGACTCAGGTACAACACTCACTCTTTTGCCAAAGGATGTTTATTCAAAGTTGGAATCAGCTGTCGCAGATGCAGTTAAATTAGAGCGTGCTAAGGATCCAAGTCATGAGTTGAGCCTTTGCTATAAAGTTACATCCGATGAACTAGATGTACCAGTGATCACAGCACATTTTAATGGCGCTGATGTCAAGTTGAATGCTATCAACACCTTTCTTCAAGTGGCAGATGGAGTAGTATGCTTTGCTTTCATGTCAAGTCCCATTGGTCCCATTTTTGGAAACTTGGCTCAGCAAAACTTCTTGGTTGGTTATGACCTCGAAAAGAAAATGGTCTCCTTTAAGCCCATGGATTGCACTAAGCAGTGATTGATTGTAATTTATCTTACTTGGCCTAAGTTAGTGGATTAACAAAAAACTTCTCCTTTTGTTGTGCTGTGTTCCATTATCATCATTGTTGAGAATGCATATGATGAGAGAAAAGTTATCATTGTTGAATATATTATTTTAATTACATGTTTAGTTCTAAAAATACATTATGCGTGCTTATTTTGACTATATGCAAATGGCTATATATATGACATGCATAATATTTATGCTCAAACTCCTTACAAATTTTCACTCAACATTGATTCATATATCAACCAATAAACAAATTTAATTAATATTTCCTTGAAAACATTTTAAAAATATATTTAACAAGAATTGATCACATGTAATTTTAATAACATTTACATGAAACTAATCTAAGTTATAATTGTTGTATGCAAAATTAATATACATTCTATTAGTGCAAAATAGATTTTTAAAATTGGTTATTTTTTATTTTAAAATTTATTATTTTTCTGATTTTAAAATAGCCAATTTAATAGGTGTTAATTTTTAAAATCTACCGAAAATGGAT
The DNA here is from genome assembly GCF_000230855.2 of Cajanus cajan. Lineage (NCBI taxonomy): Eukaryota > Viridiplantae > Streptophyta > Magnoliopsida > Fabales > Fabaceae > Cajanus > Cajanus cajan. The sequence goes on along the minus strand of NC_138524.1, from coordinate 54,428,134 downwards.
TTTAAAAGTTTACTTTTGAAATTGGTTATTCATAAATGTGTATGTGTTTGACATATGAAATAGGTTAGGTACTTAACCGATATCTTGTACTTTCGAAAACATCCAAAAATCAATTTTTGCAAGACTATGTCTAATTCAGTCAGAGACTCTCATTCAACCAATCAGACAACCTATTAAGTATTTTTGCAAGCCAATTTTGTCTTCAGCTTTTGCACACAATATAAACAACTGCAGTGGCAAACTAGATGAAATTAATAGGTAATATAAAATGAGTTAATCACCTATACATTGTTAGTGTAAAAATTTTTTACACTAGTAACCAATTATATCTTTTAATTGTGTCATGTCACTATAAACATATTTATTTTTAACAGTGACATGACATAATTAAAAGATATAATTGGTTGCTAGTGTAAAATTTTTTTACACTAACAGTGTATAAATGATTAACTCATATAAAATATATTATATTTAATGATTACTACATCACCCCAATTGTAGTCGTCCATGCCATCACCGGACGATGGACCTCCTCCGATGCTCATCAGTCTGTTGGCTACCTTTTTGAGTATAGCACCTTCACCAACCTCACTACAAGAAAAAGTTAAATTATTAACTATCAAAATTTGTTAGTAACAATGATGATATGTCATTAACTTGAAGCGATAAGGATTAGTCATCTTTCGAAAAGTTTCCTATAAAGTGTGAGTAAAAATAAAAGATGCTGAAAAATATTATGTTGATTTGTAGAGAAAGTCGTTGATCCTAAAAGCGGTCAACATTACAAAAAGGACTACTTATAAAAGGTTTTAGCAAATGAAAGATTTTGACCAACAAGAAGTTATGTGAACTATCATTGAGTGAAATGTCGAGAAGTAGAGCAGTTGAGATGTCTAGTTTGAGAGGATTTATAATTGGTATTAGAGCATATCCTCTCTACTAGTACAGTGTGGTTTAGGGATGAACCAAGTTGAAGTTAGTGGGTTTGTAATAGCTCAAACTCACTAAAATGAGAGAGATCTAGATATTTGTACAAGCATAAAATTATATAGTTGAGGATGATTTAAAGGAAATAATTAGTACTACCTATTCCAATAAAATGCATTTTCTTTTCGATAGCTCATGTCACTTAAGGATTTTATAGTTAGGCGTGTTTGACTTGGAACAATTTAGGGATGAATGACATTTTGGAATGTTTTCCAAAAAGTGTGTTAGTAAGGATAAAACATGCTAAAAAGTCTTATGTTAGCTGGTAGAAAAAATTGTTGATTGTAAAATGGTCAAACATCTCAAAAAAGGCTCTTTACATATGGTTCTCACCAATGAAGAGTTATGTCAAGTGTAGGAATGAAAAATATACCCGTACTCGTGGGTAATACTCGAACTCGTTCCGACTTTGACAGGAAATACCCAGTTTGACCAGGTATAGGTACAGGTACGGGTAAAATCCGATATATTAAACTGGGTATGGTACGAGTATATACTTACCAGCCTCGTACCGGTCCTCGTACCTGTTCCTATTCTCAATTTAATACCCACTTCCGATTTAATTATGTTAAAGAATTTTAACATTCTATTATGTGTGATTATTTATTATAATATGAGATAGAGAAATAATCTAATTATAATTATAATAAAATAAAAAAATAATTTAAAAATATTGTATTATTTTTACAAAAAAAATAATAATTTTTGACGGGTACGGGTATACCTGATACCCGACGGAAACGGTGATGATGATGAAAATTATATATCCGACGGGTATAGGTACGATGACGGAGATGAATTTGAATCGCGGGGATGGGAACAGGTATCATGAAACCCGTACCCCACACGCCTCGTTACCATCCCTAGTCAAATATCATCAAGTAAAGTGTCATGAAATGAAATCTCTCAAATATTTCATCTAAGGAGTTTTACGAGACCAATAATCTTAGACGTGCCTAGCAATGAGATAAAATGAAAATTAATAATAAAAGGAAAAAAAAGTTAGAACAATAATTTATAAATTTGTTAAAGTGAAAAGGGGTAAAGAATAAAAATACTCTATTTCTAGCTATTAAAACTAATAATAATACTAAACTCCAATCCATGTACCTTCCTTCTTTAATCCTATAAAAAGAATGGACATCTACCTTCCTTCTTTAATCCTATAAAAAGAATGGACATCAGATGCAACATATATAAACAAATTAACAAATTCTCATGAAATGCATGAAATTATCTTATATAACAGACCTTTCACCCTTAAATCATAATTACAATGTGCACATAATAACAAGCTATAAAACACTTGAAAGGCTAAAACTTAAAAAAGAAAAAAGAGAAATAGTTGTGAATCAAGGAACAAGAACGAAGTGGGTAATAATACTTCAAAGGTATAAACGTATCTAATTTTCTTTTCTTCTTCTCTATGCCCTCAAACGGAAAAGTCACACAGAGAACAAATAAATATTCATGTACATCATAACTGAAGCACTCCCCATCACCTTACATTCACTAAGGAAAGGAAATTGTGACTCCTTTTGTAAACTACTATAGTGTCGTTAATCACACGAGGAAATAATAATAAACATTGAAAAATAACATTGTGACTTCTAGATTTCTAAATATTTTTCATCAAATTTCTCAACAATCAAACACCTTCTTAATTGATGAAAACAAATCTACAAGGAAGCATAAACATCAATGAAAATAAACAAATTAGTTGATAGGCATTAAATAAAACTCATGTAAAAGTTCAGTCCCAAATCATAATTCATAAGAAACCCAAAACTTCAAAATTTGTAGGTCAAAAGTAATAATCAAGAGAAAATAACAAAAAAAAAATATCAAGATATCAAAAGAAAGGGCTTTTTCTCAGCTTTTGCTTCAACCCGACATCCCTAGCTACGACCATTTGCGGGGGCAACCCAATTCTCTCCTGTACCCACACGCACTCCTTTTTTGCTTCACAATGGAAAATGTTGCTTCCGTTTCAGAGGCTTCGTAACTTCTTTCTTTTTCATTCCTTATATTATTTTTAATGTGAAATCTTGATTATTTGTGTTTTGTGCTATGAAAGTTGGGCTAAAATCCCGTATAGTTTTAAGTCTATTTAGGGGAAAATGAAAAACCAAAAAGGAAAAGATGAATTTAAGGTTAACAATTTAAAATTTATAGCTAATTTTTTTCTCCACCAATTTATGTCCTTAATTTATAAGAATAAATTGAATTTATATTAATAATAAAAGTAAATGGAACACATAATATTCAATAAGAATTGATTAATTTCTATTATTAATTCTTATTATAATTTTAGATAAAGTATATTTTTGATCATTTATTTTATTTTTTAGATTTATTTTGATCTTTTATCTCTTAAACTTAAGTCAATTTAGTCTTTTAAAATTATTTTTTATTTAATTTAATACTTGAAATTTATCTAATAAGATTCAATCATACAAAAGTTATTGAATGTAAATGATGTTCAAACTAAATGTGTTTTAAACATGACACAAATTGAAAATTTCAACAAATCTAATTTCATATTATTTTTTAGTTGTCCATGATGAGATATATTTTTCACATAATTTTCACTGTGTTTACTAACTCTTTTGGATTCAAATATCAATTATTTTCATATAGGTGAATTTAACATTACAAACTTCATGTCTTCAATCAATTGAAAATTGATTCAAAATCATGTCACAAAATTTAAAGTGACCATTGTTTTAAAAGGACCAAACTAATTCAAATATAAAAGATAAAAGATCAAAATAAACATTTTAAAAGATAAAGGACTAAATTGAATTTAAAAGACAAGATAAATGATCAAAAGTATAATTTAACCTATAATTTTTATGATTTAAAAATTAAATAATAAAATTAAAACCCACTTTAAAATAAGGATATTGATTAATAATTTGATTAAATGGTATGGTAATTTTTATCATAATTAATTTGATTACTATTAAAATGATCAATAGTATCATAATTAAATCGATCAATTACTATTAAAAATAGTAATCTGTATCAGAATTCATTTGATATATTAATATTAAAAAATTAAATTGTATCATAATTAATTTAATTACTATTAAAAGATAACTTGTATCATAATTAATTCAATTACACTAGTGTAAATTAATATGTAATAAATTTAATTTCAATATAATTAAGTCATAATATTAAAATAAATTTAAAATATTAAATAATAAATTAAAATTATAATAAAAATAATAATAATAAAATATTTATAATTTCAGAAAATTTAAATGAAAAAATATTTTAATTTAATTTATTTAAAATAAAACTATAGACGCATACCATAACCCATCAATTATTTTGTTTATATTTATCAAATTAATGATTTTAAAAATAACATTCAAATAGTAATAAGTATAAAATTAAAATATTAATGATACATTAACTATTTCATAAATAATAAGTATAAATATACATATAATATGCTGTCATAAGAAATATACATGCTAATATATTTAATCTAAATTTGAAATAATGTTAAAATTAATTAATAAATAGTTATAAATGAAAATGGTGAGTAACAGATTATTTTCTCTTATATATTCTTTAAAAAATCTTATGAGAGCAAAATATTTAATTAATATATTTAAGAAATTAAAAAACTTTTACTTTGAGGGACAATTGCTCCCCATAATTGCACTAGCTATATGCAAGTAAATCCAACGGCTATAGTTGCGTGTTATTAGTTTTTCAGTGTAATGTTTTAATTAAATAAGAAATTTCCTAATATAAAACACAAGATTTCCAAAGTCGTCACTATTATTGACCACTATAAGAAAAAAGTAAAAAAAAAAATGTTTGAAAGGGAAAAAATAATATATTGATATATATATATATATATATATATATATATATATTAAATTTACTTGTTTAGCATGTAAATTTTTTTAGATATTTAAGGATTTAATTGATTTTTTTATTTAATTTGTTGGAAATTTCATATAGATGAGATACTTGCCTATTTTTTTTTTCTTTTAATTATCGATGCACTTTTCAATTTTATCATAGCAATTGTTTTTGACAGATAATTCGAATGACAATCCAGGAGATCATTACACTTACTACAACATAGCAATTAAATAGTAGAAAACATAAACATCACCTACCACAAGATTCTCATGCAAACAATACTCAAATATCCATGTGATAATATATGTATAGGAGTAGAAAATATAAAAACAGACCTTGTTTATAACAACTTGAAAACATAAAGTCGCTCATTGGGATTACAATTAAATCATGTATGATGGAAACCTTAGGAGAGACATGATTGATGTAGTTTCTCCTTCAAATTTCTTAGACGAATCTTTAACTTATTGAATTTCTTCAAACTCCTTCAATGGCTTCTAATGATGTTAGAAACTATTTCTAATACACAAGAAAAGGTAGTATCTCTCTTAAGTGACGTCACACTCTTGAAGAGTGATAAGTCTCTTCAAATTCTCACCACACTCAAGAGAGGATAAGAGAAGAGGAAGAAGTTTCAAAGAGGGAAACAAACTTTGAGAGAGAGAAATGGAGAAAAGTTCGTCCAATTTCATTAAAATGTTCAAAACTATTCGGCCGCTACACGAAAAAAAAAATACAGGATTTGGTTGACTTATGGAGCAAGCTATAGACTAACCATGGTTAATTAAATGTAATTATGGTTAGCTATCTTGTACTTAAACTAACCAGTCCTAGTTAAGTATCTAGAAGCTTATGGAATAAGTTAAGCTAATCCTAGTTTAGAAATAACCTAGGTTAACTTAAGTTAACTCCAACTAACAAACTAATGATTACTTTTTATAAGTTTGTTGAGATGTCATTATCAAAGACATGTGACTTACTTAACAACTTGGATGGCTAAATTGGCTAGGTTTGGATGTCCAAACCACTTGCATAAGCAAGTGGATGTCCAAACCTATGGATCATGAAAAAGTTTGGGTCATCCAAGCCCAAATAAGTCTATGACTTTAGCTAGTTATACCTCCCTTACACTACTAATTACACCCTTAAATAATATAATGATAAAATTACCTACACTCTTGACCAAAAATACAAGGTCAAAAATATCATAATACAATCATTACTAAAATAATTTACAAGTAAGAAAAATGTATAATAACAATAGGAGTTTTTTAAGGTAGGGTAGGCCTCCAAATGCAATGATGGAATTCTTAAGTGAATTCATTGACAAATCCACTCTCCTTAAACTCCAAAGTGCACACTTCATCTTGAGGTTCTTCCAAGCTCCATGACCGAATAGAATTGAAGAACAAATGATAGAAAGCACATGCAAATATCCCTTGCAAAAGGAAGAACAAGTGAAAAACACACAAGGAAGGTTTCCTTGTTAAAGGTGCTTGAGGAAGATAGTTTCCTATCTTCCTCAAGCTCCCTTGGCTCCAAATTTTGAGAAAGAATTTCTGAAAATAAAACCCACATATATATAATCCAAAGTGAAGGGTTTACACACATAGGAAGCCTTATATATAGTTAGGAAGCATCTAGGAGAAGCTAGGTTAGACCTAAAGTTAAGTTAAACCATGGTATGGTTTACTTAAACTCTAGGCGCCCAAATTTGAATTCAAAATTCAAATTTGGTCCAAAACCAATCTCTCTCATGTGCCACCATATACTCTTGCATCTTAGACATGTGATGGTTGCATTTAGATGTAATTTGAGAAGCATTTGGAGTTGTATTTGAAGCATGCCTTGTGCACCACCCTTGGTCGGTCACATGGTGCACCAAATGCACTCTAAATGATTCTAAAATTACATTTAAATGTAATACCAGATTGATAGCTAGGCTTCCATCCTATCAAATGGCTCAAATACACGACCCAAATAAAACCTACACTACTTGGCCAAAATACAGGGCCAAAAGAAATTACAAGCCTTGGTAAGGCCTCAAATCCTACACTACATGGGCTTTAGGTAATAATCCATCTTAAGAGAAGCTTAGGCCCACTAACCTTAGCATTGCCCCAATCCTCTTGTATCCTCCTAGTAATGGCCCTAGTGGCGGGTCCCCTAACTATGTGTCTACCATCATCTTAAAATATAATGTCAAAAATAGCATAATACAATCACTACTAAAATGAATTACAAGTAAGAAAAATGTATAACAATAATGGGAGTCCTTTAAGGTAGGGTAGGCCTCCAAAGGTAGGACACCTTACAAAATAAGGGTAAGAGGCCTATAATTCTTCAAACCAACTTTATCAACCTTGACCCTTATTGGTCTTATCTCCTCCAAAAGGATCCTTGGAAAGTAGGTTTCCATCAATGTACATATATATACATATCCCAATACTAGAAAGGAATAAAAATCCTAAGTTATTAGTCAAAGATCTAACTAGTTGTGTTAGAACAACTTCCATAAACAATGTCATCTCCTGCATGGCCAAAACATCATGCTGACTTTCCAGCCTAATCATATGACCAACTCCCATAACAAGTATAATCATCACAATCTAACTCATGGAAAAAGTAAGGGTAATCTTCTGTAAAAGGATTCAACATATACTATAAAAAATAATAAGTTAACTATACTAACATTATCAATGTCAACAACTCAAAAACAACCATATGCTTAACTCAAACATCACTGGTTAGAAACTTCACAACATATATAATCAGCAACTTTACAACTCAATGTTTAACTACTTTAAAACTTCATATCTTAACAAACAACATAAAAATAATATTTAATATACAACAACTTAACAACGAAGCAACACAACATACAACTCAGCCACTCAACAACTTTATGTATCATCACACATTCTAACTAAGAGATCTCTTATAACATAGGTGATTAGTTCATGTGTTTTGATCCTACTAAATCAATAACACAAAAAGACCCATATTATTTAGGTCATACAACACAATTTTGGATATCAACCCAATAACAATGCAGAAATGATTACTTAGATATCGCCACTTAAACTAAGAAAGTTCATTACCATCGTTAGGTATAACATAGCTTGGGTATGGGCCTGCAACAACATTAACATGCATTAACCAAGTCTCTTATGAAATTTAGCCTACTAATTATCCTATCCATACCATGCACCTTTCCAACAACCAATTAAGGATTCTACCCCCGACTTCATATCGTAATAGGTCATAATATCAACAATATGGTTTGACCTGTGACACCCTCTACCACGCATACGATAACACATAAATAATAAAATTTGAATAACATAATCTTTCATTATTAAAATATCAAACGTGTTCAGATAGAGAGCACCACATCCATAACTTAAATAAATAACATAATCAGTGGAAATTACAAAAGAAATAAGGCTAAGGTTTTCAAAAAAATTTAACAAAAATAACATCCTAATCTAATCATATCTACGCCCCGATGTCACAAGTCTTATTAGAGCAAAGCCCAACACTGAAGCATAAACTTCATCACCAACATCCTCAGCCTCATGTTGATAATCACCCGTATAACAACCAAAGGAAAAGAACACAAAAGAAAAGGGAGTGAGAAAAATCTCACTCTGGCTCACGGTGTAGGAATACACATCGAATAGTCAGACACAAACAAGACATGTATATGTACATAACATAGATATAATAACAACAATATCACATCCCACTCATCCAAGACATAAAAAATCACTTTAACATATAACACTAAAATTCACATGTAATGGACACAAACTACATATTATCATGCATGTGGTGCCAGTAACACATCACATGGTGTATTGCCGCTAGCAACACACGTAGAGTAGTCTAGGAGTACATGCCGGGTCAAAACCTCTACGCACTCTCACTAGAAGGACATACTATCAGGGTCTAGTTAGGATAGCTAAGCCACACAAGATACATCCCATGCACACAATGGACGAGACTAAGACTTACAAACCGAGCTATCCTTAAGGACTAATTCCCAAGCTTTTACACAAGGGGACCTTCCCTAGCGGTGTATTCCATATCGTACCCTTAAAAAAATTTATGCAAATGATGCATGTAAATCAAGACTCTATGCATTCTTATATCACATTATCATGTCTCATTATCATGTCATTCCATCGTATCAAATTTTCTCACATCACATACTCAGCAATTATATTCATTAAATGATAACATTGAATAACACTAGAGATTCACATCATTGCATATCATAGATCACAAGAGAGAATTAACACAAGATTCACATTACACCGATAGAATTCACCAAACAAAGAAAGAAAGAAGCATAATAAAGCAATTGGCGCTCAGTCCCAAATTGTGCGCTCAGCGTAAGGCTTCTAGAGAGTAATTTTAACTCTCTGGTTGAGCCACGCTAAGCATGGAATCTCACGCTCAGCATGACCACGCTAAGCCTCAGGCTCACGCTTAGCCTAAAGGTCACAGACAACATTATCAACTTTTTGTCACCTTGACGCTTAGCGCCAGAAATGACGCTTAGCGTGGTTTCTGCGATCAGAACTTTGTAGATCTGCAATTTTTCGCATTTTGTATCCAAATCATTGATCTCTTCATACAATCGGTAAAAAAAGTTCTAAATGATGCAATAAACATTCAAAACAATACAATTTACTCATACAATTACATCTTCAAATTAACAATCTTCTCTTATAACTACCAATGCATTCCCTTAGGGTTTCCCATAGGAACCCATAGAGATTTCAAATCATACAATTACAATTCTAAAATTGAAATTAATCATTCACTCAAGCACTTCATACAATTAATTACATACAAGAAGAACAATAGATGAAACAGACACAATTGGGGAAAACCCCTCATGCATGAGCATACAACAAACACAGGATTGAGAGCCAATCCCACTACCCAACATACATTCCCACATCCAGAGTGAGGTTTCTCACTCCCCCCTTATCTTGTTAAGCAAGAAAGATGAATGGTTAAATCTAGGGCAGTTTCCTCCTTCTCTATTTAAAACTGATCAGGTTTCTCTATTTTTTTTTCTTTTTAAAACTTAACCTCCCTTTAACCCTTTAGTAAAAATGTGAACCATGATTATCAAAAATAATTTCCCTTCCCTTATTATAAATAATTAAAATAAAATATATAAATAATTTCAATAAAACACATAATTTTCTCCAAATACTTATTATAACAAAATATCATAAAAATACATAGTTCTCTAATAAATATTACACAAAATAATTTTCATAAATATTTATTATTTAATTAAAATATTCATAATTATTAAAAACCTCTAAAATATTCTATAAAACCCATTTAATTAATTAAACAATTATAAGAAAATAATCTCAATAAATATAAAAAATAAATAATAATTAAACTATTATATTAGTAGAAAATTTGGGATGTTACAAGACCTAACCTCGTATTATATCAACTATGGACCTAAAGGAGTCAACAATACCCCACATCAAGAAGCAACTTACTCAATTGTGGAGAAAAGAGGAATTCTAGAAAGAGGGTTGAATGGTGTTACTCAAAAACTCACATTTGTTTATAGAGTAATGAAGTAGTAATGTAACAGATAAGAAAGGGAAGATAAAACAAATATTGAACTTAGAGATTTATACTGGTTTCTCAACCACTGAGACTACATCCAATGCTTGATCCAACTAGATCAAGTTCCCACTATCTTATAGAAAGATACAAGTATTCTTTACCAAGTCACTTCTATCTCAAAGCTAAGTATTTTTTGACTTTTCTCTTCAACCAACTATCCAAGTATTCTTTCATCACAAAGCCTCTCTAAGCTTTAACAATCAAGTATTCTTTTATTGACAAGCCTCGCCAAGCTCAAACCAACAATTATTCTTTTACAATTAAGTCTCTTCAATCTCAAAGCAACAAGTATCATTTTATAGTCAAGCCTCTTCGGGCTGAAAGCAATAAGACAAAGTTAAAGATGGGTAAGCTAATTATGTTGTTTCGTTTTACTGTCAAGACGTGATATAACTAATTAAGTGTAGAGACCTTTTAACATAAATAAAGAATACAAGTTTTTACAATAATTGATTTATCTTATTTTTCTTTATGAATTTCAAACTTCCTTTTATAAGGCTTTAATGAAGATGACCGTTGCAAATCCTTGAGTGACTCTCACAGGTTTACTTCATCTGTCTTCATGATTTGCTTCTTGAGAAGAGAAGTGTCTGTTGATGTAATAAATCTTTGCATTAAATGCTTTTATCAAATTGTCACTTCTTATCTGATTAAAGATAGCTACTTAACACTTTTTGGGTATCAAGTGGCACTACAAGAAAAACGCAATTTTCCGACAGAAAAGAGGAAAATCCATTGAAAATTTAATATTTCCGACGGATTCAAATTCGTCAAAAAAAGGGGCGTCAGAAAAAAAAATCCGTCAAAAATTATAATTTTTGTTTAATTTTAATAAATTTATTAATATAACAGCCCTCATATTTGGCCTCTCGAGGGTTCTATTTCATGATATTTCACTTTTTAACATGTTTTATCCTTACTTGCACAATTTGTGACACTCTTACTACCCCAACACATATATAAGTAAATCTTGTAAATACACTAAAGAATAAAATATTCAACATTGGTAAAAAGGGTTCACATAAAACCTTCATAAATAACCAAAATAATTAAAAATGAAATTTAGAAAGTAAAAATTGAGAGTTTACAAATTGTTTTCAAAAAATAATAAATACAACTCTAAATCCATATAAAAATTCCATATCCTAGAATTTTCTGCCCCGATGTCACAATATCAGAGCACACCCACAACTCAATAGTTGACATTCTAGATGTCACTGAAAGCCGGATCTTCCTCACCTAAAACATCCACAAATTGTACGGTGAAAAAAGAAAATATTTATATATAAAGCACACAAGGAAATCCACAACATCATTTCATCATAACTTGGAATGTTATTTACAAGCATTTCTATAGATATATCATCATTCTATCAATCATTCATCTTCACATCTCAATTCACAATTACACCAATCCGTCACAATCCACACAAATCATACAATTAACAATATGCCAAGGCCACGCCACAACTGACACAAGTGATACGGATTAATTGTCTCACTCATCCCACACCATGCCAGGGGTACGCCTGTCCTTATAGCATCACTTACTCAAGGTTCGTCTCATCCCTGGTCATTAGTGTGAGGAACCACAATCACATTACAATCTACACAATCTCTTGCAATTAACCCTATGCCAGGGCTGCCATATGTGACATAAGTGATGCGTGTTAATTGTCTCACTCATCCCACACCATGCCAGGGGCACGCTCGTTCTTGAAGCATCACTACTCAAGGTTCGTCTCATCCCTGGTCATTAGTGTGAGGAGCCACAATCACAATCATAATCATATCCACACAACATCTCATCTCATATCTCAATTCCATTACATACACAATTTCATATCATATACACAACAAATAAGTCCAATAAAATAAGGGTTTACACACCCCTCAAGCAATTCACATCTAGATCATCAATTTTTATCAAGTAATGTAACAATAACATTCATAAATTAATATAATAATCAATGGAATTATCAATTTAATATAATTTTAACATACACGGTAAAATCCCCAATTATTCCAAAACCTAGCTCACAAGCACTTTTCTACAATTTCGTTCTCTCTGCCAAATCATCATTCTTACAAATTAAATATATATTTCTAATCCTCAACACATACAAAATCTAATGGTATCATTAATTCCTCAAACATAAATAATCTAATTTTTCCAAAACCTAGCTTACAGACACTTTTCTATAATTTCGTTCTCTCTCCCAGAGCATCATTTTTACAAATAAATCATATATTCATAGTCCTAAATATATACAGAATCACATAAGACAAATAATTCTCCAAACAGAAATAATTATAAAATTACTCATAATCCTAAGGGATCTTCCTCTACCCAATTCGCTCATATAACTCTACATATAAATAATTCCCTTTTCCCCCGTACCTGGATAAACAATAGCTGAAACTAAAACAAAGATCTCCTTGGTCTCCTCCTCTGAGTGTCTCTCGGTCTTTAGAGAGTGTAGAAGGAAAGAAGAGAGCACAGAAGAAAAGAAGGGAGAAGTCAAAAGTGTGCTTTTGGGAGTGCTAGAGTGCTCTATTTATAGGATCAGATGTCTCCGGAATGACCTGTTCCAAATCCAGAACGGCCCGTTCTGAACCCTTCAAACACGAGTAAAAATCACATCTAGAACGGCCCGTTCTCAAACCAGAACGGCCCGTTCTGGGTTTGTATTAAAAACTCACAATGGTCATATTTTGGAACGGCCCGTTCCGAAACCAGAACGACCCGTTCTCAATAAGGTTCAAAGGCCATTTCTGAAATCCGGAACGGCCCGTTCCAATTGGGAACACCTCGTTCCCAACTAAGAATCATAGGCAAAATTTAATGGTTTGGAACATCCCGTTCCAAATCTAGAACGGCCCGTTCCGGGCTTCCAAAAGTAGGTATATTTAGTAATTTGGAACGTCCCGTTCCAATTTTGAAACGGCCCGTTCCGGGCTACTAAACCAGCTTAATTGGGCTCTTGGCCCAGTGAAAATTGGGCTGTTACACAATTTCTAGGAAACTTCCCAGAAGGTCACCCATCCCCATATTACTCCAAGTCAAGCATGCTTAATTAAGTGTAAGTTCTGATGAGTAAGCTACTGAAATGTATATGTATTTTGTCAGTATAACTTGTATAAATTAATTCATTTAAGTAATCTTTAACTATACAATCTCATACTTGTACTATAATAATAATATATAATAATTTTCTATTACAAATAATAATAATAATATATTTAATTATTCTTTATTTATATGTACTTACTTTTATAATTAACAATCTACTTATTTCTATTTAAAATTATAATTTAAATTATTTAATTTTATAATTTATAATGATAATATAATTCATAAAGTTATAAATATTTATTTATTACATACTTATAAATTAAATTTTAACATTTTAAATAAATTATTAATTAATTTAATATATTTATTTATCTTAAATCAAAAATAAAATTCAAAAAATGTATTTATCCTTGTTTTATTTTCAAATTATCAATCATTAATAAAATACTAACTTAAAATCTTATCTAATTATATCATAATATTCTCATATCAAATTTAAAACCAGATATTAGTTATACAAAAATATTAAGATCATATAGTAAATTGTCAATAAGATTTTAGTTAAATAATTTAAAATAATTAATATTTCAATTATATTGTTAATTAGAAAATAATTTATTTCAAAGCTAATTAATTTTTTCTATATTAATTATTAGTAAAATTTAATAACTTTTAATTTAACAATTAATTGGATCGATGAAATTCAACACATACCATGAGTTATTGAGCGGAATAACTTTACCAAGAGTTATTTTGTAAGTTATCTTAAATCAAACATATAGAATTCAAAAAATGTATTTATCCTTGTTTTATTTTCTAATTATCAATCATTAATAAAATACTAACTTAAAATCTTATCTAATTATATCATAATATTTTCATATCAAATTTAAAACCAGTTCTTACATTTTTGGCAAATATAAATTTTTCGGAAATATTCTATCAATAATATAGCTTTTCCCACGAAATGTTTTTTCATCGAAAATATAAATTTTTCGACAGATTTAATTTTGTTTTATAAGAAATCATCTTCGATTAATATAAAACTTTGTATATATGATTTAAGAGTAAAGAATTTTCAATTTAACGGTTGGGTTTACAAAATTAACATTTAATATAAAGTTATTGAGAGGTGTAATACTTAGTAAAAGTTACACCAGTGTAATTATAACCCCCTCATATATATATTAAATGTGATTTTTATTAAGTATTACACCGCTCAATAACTTTATATTAAATGTGAATTTTGTAAATCCAACTGTTAGATTGAAAGCTCATATCTCTTAGATCGTATATACAAAATTTTATATTAATTAATCCAAGATGATTTGATACTTCATTTTTATAAAACAAAATTGACGTAATATATTCATTTCAAAATACACTAAAATATGAACACTTTGATTACCTTCAAGTTGTTGTTCAATTTTAACAAAATTTGATATACACGTATAAAAATATATGAACTTTCAATTTAACGGTTAGATTTACAAAATTCGCATTTAATATAAAGTTATTGAGCGGTGTAATACTTAGTAAAAGTTACACCGATGTAATTATAACCTCTCTCTCTATATATATATATATATTAAAAAATTTATTGATCTTTTTTAATATATGATTGTCAGTTTTTGTAAAAAATTCTTACATTTTCGACAAATATAAATTTGTCGGAAATATTCCATCAATAATATAAAATTTCCTACAAATCTTTTTTCATCGAAAATATAAATTTTCAGTAGGAGATATAAATTCGTCATAAATTTCCAACGGAAATATCCGTCAGAAATTTTTCGACAGATTTATATTTGTCAGAAATTATCCATCAAAAATTTGCATTTTTCTAGTAGTGTGGGTAGAGCCATGCATGTGTCAGGATGTTGTAGTGATGAAAAAGCTTTTGGCCACAACTTTCCGTGTTTGTAGAGATATACTTGTCCTTTTCTAACACAAAACATGTTTTTCTTTCCTTGTTGTAGAACATTGATATCGAGGAAGTATTTGTAAAGTCGATTTGTTAAGGAAGAACATTCAAACATTGTCATTTTTTTTGTTAGAGATTGTGAATGATACAGATTTAAATCATATTTCTTTTTATGACTAAGGGTTCATCTTATTCAATAACAAAGTTATCTTAATGTAGCTTTCGTCTTATACCAGGATCCGTCTTATTGACCGATTGCGATTTAGAAAGTTTGTCTTAGTCATTTTGAAAACTTTTTTGTTGAAAAGACTTTCTTTGTTTGTTAATATCAAAACTTAAAACCGGAAGGATCTAATATTGTTTTTTGACCTAACATTCTCCCCTTTCTTGATGTGACAAATGTTTATTTTTGAATTACAGTTTTTGTTAGAAAAATTATGTGAGACTAAACTTTTTCATTCCAAAACGACATTTGTGATAAAATGAGGTAGTTTCTTTTTACTAAAGACCTTAACAACTTTTATAAGTGACGAGCTTGTTTTTATGAAAACAGTTTTGACATCAAAAGTATATTAGAGCAAGATTGTTAGAGATTTCAAAATCAAAGTTGTACTTAGAAAAAAAAAATATATATAATGCAGTATTGTAGGAAATGTATCTCAGAACAAATCATAGAGTAAAAGAAAAAAAAATATGTTAGAGTTATATTAGAGCATCTATATCAACATATTCTATCAAATACTTTAGAGCACTCATAACTATCAGAGCAAAAATGTAAGATACTTTAGTGAAACCAGAGTATTCCCCTAAGAATATGCATAACGCAAAACTTGTTTGTCAAAGAAATTATATTCAGAGTATAAAAGTATGAATTATGCATAGTAAAATATAGTCACTACCAAACAAATGAATAATTGTTCAAAAACTAGAAGATAGATTTTCAAAAACTATATAAAATATCTACTCCCCTTTTGGCACCAACAAAAGCTAGGTCAAGGACTATTCGTCATCATCTAAGTTAATTTCCATATTGAGTATGGTAAGCAACTTCTAGAACTTGCATTCAAAATGTGCCTATTGACAGAATGATGCGCACAAATAGGATTGAGATAAGGAGAACCTTTAGGGAAATCAATGAGTGATAAAGCATGCTCACAATCCTATTGCAACGCTTCAGGTTCAAGAGTAGTAGGATTGAGATAAGGGAACCTTCATGAAAATCATAAAAGAAAATAATATCTAGAAGTAAGTGAATAAAAAATTAAAAATTGAAAGGGGTGTCATAATGAAATTTGTGACAAGGTTTGTAGAAGGTGTTGTTGTTAGAGGATTGAATGGCTGGAGGAGATGGAGTCTACTAAAGAGAGCTTCCCACAACATACAAGGGATAGTCTTTATCAGTTCTAGAGACCCTTAATTGATGATGTAGAGAAAACTGCATGTGCTTTGCATTTTGAAGGTAGGAAACCATCTTCTCTTTCCCTTTGCAGACTGAATGTTGGACAACCTTGATTTTGTAGTGAGCAATAAAGAACTTTTTCCAGGGTTGGATCATGCATGTTTGTTGCCCACCAATCATTACAAGAAGATTATGAGGAGTTCCCTCATAACTTAACTATAGAGCAACCCAAAAATAACATTCATTTTCAAGCTTGTGGCACTATTAATTGATGAGTCTTTGAGTCTTAGCATCAAGACGATGCTAACCATACAGATCAAAGGGGTGAACTTTAGTGAAGGTACATGTTCAAGGATGGATGGCGATTAATTTCGCGTCCTTGTGGAACATCTATAAATACTCTTCATGTTGCCATATGGAGAACTCTTTATGGAGTCTCACACAGAGGGTTCAACGTACTCCTCATCTATGGTGGCCTTTTTTGCTAAACATTCAAGCTTGGCTTCTTCCTAATAGTAAGCACTAAGAATTTCAACATTTTCTCCTAATGGTATTGTAGAGACAAAACCTTTAGGGCTACGAGGATCAGGTATAAATAGGGAGGTGTCAACGCTCAAGGCTATAACCTCTAATGCAAACTATTTAAGTGACAATTGTGCACTATCATTAGCCAAGTTTATAGTCTTAAAGGAAATTTGTAAGACTTCTTCAATAGGAGCAACAGGTTCAACAAGTGCTACATCTTGGACTCTTTGGGGTAGGAGTCACTTCAGAGACTACTGGAATAGGATTTGCTTTGTCTATGTCTGAACAACAAACGCATCAATCTAGGTAGGTCAAAGACCCTCGTCCCTGTCAGACAATTTTTGTGAAACCTAGTTACATGAAATTGTTGTGTTGGTAGGTATTTTAGTAGATAAAGTCCTTCAATAGAGAGACATAGTGCTTTCTCAAGAATTTTGGCCTCTTCAGTAGCTAAGGCTTTATTCTTTTTATTTTCTCTTCTACCTCTAGTTGAGATAGAGTTTTGGCATGCTTGAAGATGACGTTTTTTGGATTGTGGGGCAAAAAGGGCTTCTGTTATGGGTTGAAATGGTGGTGGTTGTGACTTAGGCTTAGGACGAGAGAGACGAAAAGATATTGGTTTGTCCTTTAAGTCAAATGAAGACTCATGTACATGGATACGAAGGGACTTAATTGGCCATATAGGATTTTATTTTGATTTTTGGTGGTGGTGGAGAGGCTTGTGTTTAGGTTGGAAGGGAGAAAGGTGTTCGGGTAAGTGTTTGAGCTTGTGAATGGTTGTGAAGAGTGCGTTGGTTGGTGGTGGCCTTCTTCAATGGTGGTTCTTTTGAAGGCTTCGTCTACACTTCCACAATGTTCCTATTGACTTGGGAAAATAAATGGGAAATCCTTATTTGCTTCAAATTCATTGCCTTTTTTTCCCCTTCTCCAAACAGGTGGTATTTACATCAGCCTTGTGAATGATTTTAGTGAAAAACATTTCATGGGGAATAGGAGCCCTTTTGCTTCATTCCTAGTCTCGTTGTCTAAGATAATACTTCCAATGGTTGTAAACCAGATTGGGTATGTTGTTATTCACACCTAGGTAGAGGTGGTAGAGGCAAAAACAATCAATATCAGATGCATTATCCCCATAACTAGACCAAGCGTTGAATGTGTTGAAAAGCGGATTGTGAAAAAGCTTGCATAAGGGCTTCAAGTTGGGCCACTCGAAGATGCTTCTTCAACTTTGTCTTCTCACCAGGTCAGGAGTAAAGTACAATATCACATCTACAGTTCATAAAATGATCATCTTCTCCCAATCACTCGAGTAGGAAACTCCTACCTCTCTACAATCTAAGACAATTGTGATGATAAGAGGGTTGATCCTCATACTAGTTTGGTTCACTTGACCAACCAAAGTGCGTGCCTTCATTGTTGTTGGTGCCCAAAAGTAGGCATAAGTAGCATGGAGCAATATTCGCATTACTGTTATGTAAACTTGGTCCACCAAATTCTAACTAGATAATGCTCACTACAAGAATTTATGTTTTTAACTGGAATTATTATAACTCCTGGAAATATAAATATTTATGAGGATTTTAATAACTCTAGTTAAATTATAGAGGTTGGATTTCAAACTCCATAAAAGTGCCAAGTATTTTTTAGAAACTCTTGATAACATTATTTTAATTAATTAAAATTTCATTTTTTTTATTTCCTTCAAATTATTTCCCTTCCCTCTTTCTTGGAGTATACAGAGACAACTTTTTAGTTTTTTTTTTTTTTTTCAGAAACACAAATTAAAATTGCAATTAAAACCAACAAAAAATCTAAAAGCACATTAAGAGTTTTGATAAGGAATGTGAAACGCGAAAATAATAGGAGAAAAAGCATTTTAGACCAGAATCTGAGTTTGGTGAAGGCCTTAACCCTAGACTTCTTAAACCTCTCCTTGAGGCACTTCTTGGTCTCCTCGAGAGAGATGACCTTCTTGTTCTTTCAAAAGCGAGATCATCGAGAGTAATAGTGTTTTTGAGATCAACGTCAATTGTGTAGCACGTAGGGGCCGTCCCTCTTTCTGTCGTCGAAGGTTCTCACGAGCACCACCTTCTGCCCTGCATAGTGCCCCTACAAGACAATCACCACCTTGTTCAGCTTCAATAACTTCACCATCTTGTCTGGGGTTTTTCTCTCAATCTTATGCTTTGTTGCAATTTCTTTTAGATGAAAAGATTTTGACACCACACTTATCAAATAACTTGGTTAAAAATAATTTCATTTTTTATTTAACTAATATATACATGTGATAAAATGAAAACTTCCAAGTTAGGAAGCTACAGGAAACTAATATACATTTGTGGTGTGCGATTTTTCAAATAATTATGGTTTTTTTCTTTATGAATGTGTATATTGATAATTACTCATCATAGGAATAAAAAAGGCAAGTTTGTTTTTTAGGATATTTCTCTGGTGTAATTTGTTGCAAAGGAAGAGAATATCTTGAAGGTTGTATCTCTACCCTTGCATTCATTATGGGATAGGATTTCCTTCACTAGTTGTTTAGTGCTCTAGTCATGATTTGTTTCAATGGAGTTTATACTAATGATAATTACCAAGCATAGGAATTAAACAATGTTCTATTATCTCTGCCTTTGCGTTCATTATGAGAGAGAATTGTCTTCACCACTTTTTTAGTGCTTTAGTCATGATTTGTTTCAATGGAGTTTATTAATGTTAATTACTAAGCAAAGGTGTAGGCAATGTTCTATTTTTCAATTTTCATCCACTTTGGCATGTTTGCATCTCTAGAATTCCTTCTCATGTAAGAGCCCTGTAGGATTAAAACCTGCACAATGGGTTAGAAAGATCAAATTTTAACTCACTTGGTAGTCCAGACTTGGATACTATGTCAATACAATTCTGTTAAAATGTGGTAATAAGTAGATCTTTATTAGTTTTACCAGCTTAAGCTCCAATAGAGTAAATCAAGTCTAGCTAATATTTTGTATATTGCAGATATATTTTTTTAATTAAGTAGAATTTAAATAGAAAAATATTTTAAATAACAACACTTACATGCATATATATATATATATATATATATATATATATATATATATATATATATATATATATATATATATAACTTGGCTTTGGGGGGTAGAAGGGGTGTTAAAGAATGGATTTTAAAAGATAAAAGGAAATAATTAATTTAAAGATATAATAGTTAATATTTGAAAACGAATAAGGTTTTGATGTAAATTAATTGAAAATTTTAAAAAATTTATTTATATATAAATTATTTAAATTCATTTGCATGCGTAATCTTGACGCGTGTCGATATTAATTGAATTTGGCTTTATCCATTTAAAGCAATAAAGGTATATATGTATAGTCACCGGAATTATAGTGGGAATAATTTGTTATTACAACTCTAACTTGCATTGTGTTTTGATGCCTTTGTTTAATAAGGATGGAAAATATTTCACTTCATCTATATAGTTTGATTTTATGGTACATAACTATCTTATATTTTATTTGATTTTCTTCTTTTATCAATGGTTAGAAACATCACCAAGGGGAATGGAATGAAAAAATATTCTAATATTAATGTTCATTTTATAGTTGTTTTCATTCTAATATTATTGTTGTTTTGTTGTGTTCCATTCCCATCTATTTGATTATTTCTCAATCCCTCTATAACTTATATATCTACTTTGTTAAAAAATCAATAGTATTTCCATATAAGTGGATCCTTGCTCAATTTGGTGCTTTCATAGTTCTATGAGGAGTAACACATCTAATTAATTTATGGACCTCAAGTCTAAATTATTGAATTGAAAATAGATATCATGGCTCTTAAATCTAAATTATTGAATTGAAAATAGAAGTACACTTACCTGTAAAATGGGGGTTTAGCATTATTCATGAGATTGAGAGGCTTCTAGATTTAACTTAACTCCCCCAAACCAAAGTCTCTTTCCATTTATAATCCAGATTTTTTAGATGATTAAAGTTGTTGTTGTTGAAAGGTATAACCTCACTTTATTTTTGGCTTACAAGTTGGTTCCAGCCATTTTTGTACTTACGATAGAATCGTAGATGTTTATCTAGTTAATAATACATGTACGTAATTCATTATGAGATCTTAAAGTGTTATTAACCTTGATTTGACAGGAAGCTTACATAGAGTGATGCTTCTAATCTTGACATCAATTGGTTAGCACATCTTATTTGACATCTCTTCTTATTAAGGTACCTTAGACTCCTTAATTTCAAAGCAATGCTACATTTATATTTGTACTGAACTGAGTAGAAAAAGTATTGTTCAAAAAGTTTTTCTAGGATTTTATACAAGTACAATGTTGGATTGTGTTGAGCTTCTAAGTATTGCTTAAACTAGCTTAATAAAACTATTTTAATAATCAAATGAATTGTTTGAAAATGAGTGGTTTTGAAAAATTAAACAATCTTTAGCATATGATGATGGATTATATAGGTTACTTTTAGTGTAAATGCATGAGAAACAATAATCTAATTTGGATTTAAAATTAAATTGTTTATTCTAAATTTAGTATTTCTCTTATTATTGAGGACCATTAGCCTAGTTGATATAAACTGATATGATTCATGTACTCTATTTGGAGCTTCTATTATATATATATATATAGTACAAGGTGTGTTATAAAATAATATTCTATAGATATAATTACTTTAATCCTCTTGGCCTGCACAAATATTGTATTTAATGGATAAATCTTGGATTGACTTTCGATAGAATACTCTTCAATATAGGGAAGGATTGAATAAATTCTCGGACTTTGCATTTGCTAATAAGAGTGTTAACGGTAAGATAATATGCCCATGTTCGAAATGTAAGTTTAACAAATGGGAAACTCAAGAAGTAGCATATGAGCACTTAATTCTGAAACCTTTTCCAAAAGGGTATACATTTTGGCTTCTCCATGGTGAGACAAGTTGTGTACAAAAGTAGTTGAGACACCTCTAATGCCACAACATAATGAAGATAGAGTTGTTGCTGATGATCCCATATGTGACTTGGTTAATGACGCATTTGAAAATTTTGTCTATAATGACACTGTGGAGGATGATGAGGATATATGTCATGAATCAAGCCAAATGATGCTCGATGAAATTGCAGAGTATTTGGAGTTAATGCATGATGGACAACAAAGTTTGTATGAAGGATGTGATAAATATTCTAAGCTTTCCTTCTTGCTTAAGTTGTATCACATCAAGTGTCTATGTAGAATGAGCGACAAGGCAATGTCAATGATACTAGAGATGTTAGCAGAAGCATTTGAGCCTGCTAAAATCCTAAGTTCATTTTCTGAAGCCAATAAAATTTTAAATAAGCTTGGCCTTCATTACACCAAATTGATGCTTGCCCAAATGATTGCATGTTATACTTTAGAGAAGATAAAGATAGAGAAATTTATAAGAAATGCAATGCTTCTAGATGGAAGAAAAAAAAGTACAATTAGTAGTGTTATTTGTGACACCCTTACTACACCAACACATATATTGAAATAATGTAAATAGACTAAAGAAATAAAATTTTCAACATTGGTAAAAGGGTCCACATAAAAACCTTCATAAATGCTCTTTAATATCCAAAATAATTGAAAATAAAAGTTGGAAAATTAAACATAAGAGTTTACAATTATTTTCAAAATAATAAGTATAACTCCAAATGCATATAAAAATCCATGTCCTAGAATTTCTCTACCCCGATGTCATAATATCGTAGCACACAACTGTTGACATTCTAGATGTCACTCAAAGCTGGATCTTCCTCACCTAAAACATCTACAAATTGTACGGTGAGAAAAGAAAACATCTATATGTAAAGCATATACAAACACACCACAATGTAATCTCATCCTAACTCATTACATAATGAAATATTTACAATCATTTCTACATATCATAATTCTATCAATCATGCATCATCTTTATATCACAATTCTCAATCACATCAATCCATCACATCATATAATTTGTACTATGTTAAGCTCACGCCACCCTTGTAGCATCTTGTGCCCAAGGTCGTGCCACGCCAACATAAATACTAGTTGTCACAAACAAATCTTGTAATTAACATTATGTCATGCACACGTCACACCTGTAGCATCTATTGCCCAAGGTCGTGCCACGCCGACATACGTGATAATTGCATGACACATCCCACACTATGTCATGCTCATGTCACTCATGTAGCATCTCTTGCCCAAGGTCGTGCCACACCGACATAAGTGTGAGGAACCACAATCACATTTCATTCACAATCATCATAAATCTTGCAATTAACACTATGTCATGCTCACGCCACCCCTGTAGCATTTCTTTCCCTATGTTTGTAACAAGGCTTAACTAGAAGGCTCAATAGCTGGATGTTATATGGTTGAAGAGGCTTTGAATTTTTGCTCTAGATATTTAGATGGTATTGAGACTGTATTCAACCGATTAAGTCATGTTAATGATGAACCTGATAATGTTTCATCGAGTCAAAGAACTTTATTTCCACCTATAAGAAAACCAATTGGGGGTTATGAATACTTTAATTTATCTGCAAAGAAAAAGTTACTAGCACATCGTCATGTATTGACCAATTGTGCACAAGTTAACCCTTTTCTTTTGTAAGTACTCTAACTTTATAATTTTCTATGATTGGACTTTACTTAATCATTGACTTGTAATTACTCCCTATACTACACATAGGGAATACAGAGACATTCTTCGAAAACAAATGAGAAGTCGAACAAGATCATCCTCTATAATAAAAAAAATGGTTAATAGGGAATTTGTGGAATGGATTTCACGTTGTGTATGTATATTTACACAATTCAAGTTTTTTTAAATATATATATATATATATATATAATCTTTTGACATTTTATTTATTTATTTTTAGATAAGAAATGACCCAAATGGATCTTATTCAGATGAGTTAAAGTTCTTAGCTATGGGACCAATTGATTGTGCAAAGCACCTTAGTGCATACAATGTTCATGGATTTAAGTTTCGTACATTGGAGAGAAATGAAGGACTTAAGACACAAAATAGTGGAACATTTGGTACATTTGGGACAAGGAGTTATGCAAGTAGTAGTGACAATCAAATGCAGTTTGGGGGAATGCCTTATTATGGGAAATTGATAGACATAATTGAGATAAACTATCATGTTCAATTTTCAGTTACTTTGTTTAAATATATGTAGGCTAATACAACTATTTCTAGAGGGATTGCGACGAATGACTTAGGATTTACATCAGTAAACTTTGCACGCTTGATACACACTAGTGATGATGATGATGATGATGATGAGCCATACATTCAAGCTATAGAAGCTCAAATGGTTTACGGTGTTGAGGATGAATCTGATAAAAATTGGAGCATACCAGTACATTTATAGCCACGAGACTTATATGACATGGGTGAAGATGATGGTTACACCTTTCATGAATGTGAGCCATTCAAACAACAAAATTTGGAAAATTTATTTCTAAATGGGGAAGAAAATATACCACTAACAAGGTTTTATTTTTAATTTTTATTTTATACACTATTTGTATTCTAATTATCATCCTTATTATTTATGTCAGCATTATATTAACTAATTACTATTATCTATTGATAAGGACTTGTGCTAAATAATGTTATTGTTTTTAGGATACCTAAAGATGAAGGAAATTTTCACCAAGAAGACTAGTGCAACAACAAATAAGACCCAAAATGATATTAATGTCCAAGTTTCAGCCACTCCTCATAGTAGAAGCACTCAACATTCATCTACAAACATAGTTAATCATAGTACAATGTGTCCACCTCCACCTCAACCATCTTATATATTCTAGTATGTAAAATTAGAAATATTATTTCTCCTTACTAGTTTTTAAATCTTATTTGAAGACAACATATTGCTAATGAATATAATATGTATGTTGTTAGGAATACTGAAGATGAAATTTCCCATCTCAACAAAGTCTAACTCAACTCCTCAAATGCATGCTCATCATACACAAGCTAGTAATCGGCCACCACATCAATGTACATCTCAACATAGTAAGATATTTCTATTTGCATTTAAATTCTCCTATAATTGCATTAACTATTCAAACTATCTTATTTCACTTGTATTGATCTATTTTATTTCCAGTCCCTCAAGTGCATACTTATCCTCTAGAGGTGAATAACTAGCCTCCACCCCCACCCACATCTCAATCTAATGTAATACTTCCTAGCTCTCAACCTAGTAAGATTTTTCCACTTACATATTAATTTAGTATTCATCCATAACTTGCATTTGTTGTATGGACTAAATTTCTTATTTGACTTGTTTTTCATTTTTAGGAACACTAAAGAAAAGGTTGTTTTCCACCAGCAAGTCTAACTCTATACTTGATCAACTTAATATTCAACCTCCATTTGCATCTCAGTTTTATATTCAGCCTACACATGATTTTGCACATGAATCTACACCTGAAGCTACACTAGAGATACAATCTGAAAGTGAAGAGGAAGAAGTTGAGATGCAAACAGAACAATCAAAGCATGTTTCACGTAAAAGGCCATGGCTTGTTGATGTGATTGGTAAGTTTTAATTAGTAATATATTGCTAATTACTTAAGTTTTTTATTTTTTAGTTTTAAACTTTTCATGAGTAGTTGTCCATCTTATAAACTATTTATCGTCCTTAACCTCATAATATATATGTGATACTTGAACAAATGATCAAGGCATGAAATGTAAGAAAAATTAACAATTAATGAGGTTTGGTCTTTATCTTCAACTAAAAGGATTGGTTGAGAATTGGAATATTGAGGACCAACCCATTGACAATATTGGAGCATCGTTAAATAGGTTTTTAGGTCATGTAGCAAGAAATGTCAATGTATTTCCTATTAGCTATCAAATTTGGAGGAAGATTCCTAAAGATTACAAAGAAGATGTACTCCATTCAAGTAAGTGATGTATGCATGTTATCTATTTTACAATTTCAATTAATTTAAAATAATTATTATCTTGAGTTTTCTAATAATTTGAAGGCTAAGTTTGATGTTGACTATGATGCTCATGTAAAATATATCTTCAAGTCACTTAATTGAAAATGGAGTGAGTATAGACAACAATTATGGCAACAAAGAGATGATGAAACACGTAATAGAGATGAATTGATTGCAATGGGCCCTAAAGGAGTAAATAGAGACCATTGGGCTTCTTTTGTTGACTATCGTTTAAGTTCAAGAACAAAGGTAATAAATAATAAATTTTTATTTTATTAATATTTATGTACTTGGAATTACTTTTTTTTAATTGTTAGGAAATTTCCCAAAAGAATAAAGATAATAGAAAAAGCCAAACAATTCATCATACTAGTGGATCCAAGAGTATTGCACGCAAGAAAGATAAGATGGTAACCTAACATTTTCAATAAAAAAATAAGTATTATGTTTTTCAGCTATAGTATATATATATATATATATATATATATATATATATATATATATATATATATTGTTTTTTATTCTTTTATAAGAACAAGAATACGGTCACAAAATTAGTAAGGGAGAAGTATGGATAACAACACATAAGCATGCTAATGGAGATTTTGTGAATGATGAGGCAAGAGAAATTAGTGTAAGTATACATTTGATAAATATGATAGTGCACGACCAAGTTTTTTTTAGTTTAATTGGTTATTTCTTTTATTATCTGTAGGAAAAAATTCAAGCACATGAATCAAATACATCATCCATTTCACAAGACATATCAACTCAAGACTACCTAGCTCGTACTCTAGGAAGTCGAGAACATTATAGGCGTGCTCGAGGTATGGGATTGGGACCTTACCCCTCTCGCATGTGTAGGTATGGGATTGGGACCTTACCCCTCTCGCATGTTTGGTACACTAGACATTTGTATAGTGGGATGTCTTCATCTTCTCCTTCTTACAAAGAATTGCAAAATTAGATTATTGTGATGTACATTTTTTTTACGTAATAATTTATTGATGTTTACATTGGATCTAAATATTCATATATGTGGATTTTATTCTCTAATTAGTGTTTATTATTAATTATTATTAATTGTGGTTAGCTTAACTAGGTGGATGTTGACTTATAATTTTTATTCACTGCTCAATTTTCCTTTTTTTTGTGTTAAATGTTAGTTTTATATATATGATTAAGTTGTTATATTTTATTTTGTTTGTGTCTAGCTTAGTATGGTCTAGTGGTCATTTCAATTCACATATAATTAGTTATTTTAGTGGTTTTTTCTACATGTTTAACACAAGTAAATGAATATTGTGTTCAAAAGCTATAGAAATAAATTATTTGATTAATAAAGAGTTTGTTGCTTGTAGATTGAATTTGAGTTTGGATGAAATTCCTTTTAGTGGATAAAAAATGATTGTGTTTGTTTGGTGTGTTAACTATAATAAGTTAAGGTAATCTTGCAATGTGAATTGTGAAGTGGTTCTTTGACTTGTTTATTGCTATTGGTTTCTTGTTCTTGGCAGTTTAAGTTACTTATGGAATTTGAGTTAAAAATTGGATAATTATGTATATTATACTATTAGAGTTTAAAGAAATTAGTTTGCTTTATTTGTAATGAGGCATATGAGAGAAATTATTAATTTTATTGTTTAAATCACTGGTTAAAGGGAAAATAATTATATTTTTTTACTACTTGAATATTTAAATTTCTAGTTTTAATGTAAAATCTTATTTTGGTAGTAGTAATTATATCTAGGGCTGTTCAAATAAACTAAAATCTATGAACCTAACTATAATTGAACTACACTATAAATCACTAATAACTAAATTGTTGATAAATAAAACTGCACTAAACTATCCTTTTGCAATGTAGTCCACAAATTGAACTAATGTAAGAGTCTAGTTAATAACGAGTAAATGTATTAGTTAATAAAGGAATAAATATTAATTGTATTAGTTAATAAAGGAATGATTAATTCCAAATATTACTATTTTCTTTTTTTGCGAATATTATTGCTTTTATTTTTATTATTTTATTTCTATTAAACTTCTTCTTCCCCACTCATTATCCATTTATATTTCTAATTGATTATTAATTATTAATTTTCATAAATAACCAACCGTCAAAATTATAAATAGGTATTGTTTATTTTTATTATGAGTCTTTGTAAAATTATTTTGAAAGATACAAACATATTATATTAATCTCGGTGGCTGCAATTGGCCTAATTTGTTGCTAGCTGGACAGTTTTGGCTCCCAGTATCAAATTCTTTTATGATTATATAGAGCTGAAATAGCTTCCTATATTTTTATATTAGTTTAGGTTTTTCGGTTAGCTTTTAGTGATACGATTGTATATAGTTTGCTTTTTATTTTCTTTGGTTGTGGGTTTATCTATGGAAGAAATTTGTAGATAAGCATGAAAATTTGTAGATAAGTCTTAATTATCTATGGATTATTTATTGCCAAAAATTCGTAGGTAATAAAGTCGTAGATAACGTTATTTATGAAAAATTTTCCTTAAATAACTTACGAAAGTTGTTATCTATGGATTTTTTTCATAGATAACGTTATCTACGAAAATTCCGTAGATAACCCACGAAAGTTGTTATCTACGAATTTTATTTGTAGATAACCTTTAGAAAATTTTTGTTTAATTTTAATAAATTTATTAATGTAACAACCCTCATATTTGGCCTCTCAAGGATGTTATTTAATGACACTTCACTTTTCAACATGTTTTGTCCTTACTGTACATTTTCTGGAAAACTTCTCAGAAGGTCACTCATCCCTATATTACTCCAAGTCAAACACTCTTAACTATGGAGTTCTGATGAGATAAGCTACCGAAAAGCAGATGCATGTTGTCAGTATAAGTAATACAAATTAATTCATTTAAGTCATTCTCAACTATACAATCTCATACTTATACTATTTTTGGATCCGTCTCATTTTGGTGTGTCCAAACCGCAATAAAAATATAAAAATATATATAATAATTATATTAACAATAATAATAATTATATTATATTTAATTAATCTTTATTTATAATTATATATATATATATATATATACTTCTATAATTAACAATCTACTTATTTCTATTTAAAATTAATATTATGATACAATTTAAATTATTTATTATAAATTTAAAAGTTTAAATAATAATTTATATATTTTAAAATGATAAGGGTTATAATAACACCGGTATAACTTTTACTAAATATTACACCGCTCAATAACTTTACATTAAATATAAATTTTGTAAATCCAACCGTTAGATATAAAATATTATTTTTATAACCATTCTCTTTTAAAATATTATTTTTATAAATTAAATTTTAACATTTTAAATAAATTATTAATTAACTTAATATATTTATTCATCTTAAATCTAAGATATAAAATTCAAAATATGTATTTATTCTTATTTTATTTTCTAATTTTTCGTTGATAACAAAAGTTGTTATCTACGAATTTTTTTCTTAGATAACGTTATTTACAGAAAATTTTTCGTAGATAACCCACGAAAGTTATTATCTATAGATTTTTTTCGTAAATAACCCACAAAAGTTGTTATCTATGGATAGTTTTCCGTAAATAACCTACGAAAGTTATTATCTATGGAAAGGTTTTTGGACATAACCCATGAAAGTTGTTATCTACGGATTTTATCCGTTGATAACTAAACATTCTCTACAGAAAAAATTTCGTAGGTAATATTCCGTAGATAACTAAAAATTATCTACAGAAAAAATTTCGTAGGTAATATTCTGTAGATAACTAAACATTATCTACGGAAAAAATTCTGTAGGTAATATTCCGTAGATAATAACAATTTTTCTTGTAGTTTGGTTCCCCCACTTGTACTCTTTGTATTTCTTTTCTTTTAATATTAGCATTTATGATGTGTAACAAATGATTGGTATGGAGCGAGGTGTTAACCTAGTTAGGATCCCCTTCACATAATGATGCTATTACACATCTATCTTTTTTTAAAAAGATAACATATTATAAGTATTTAATTAAAAATATTTTAATTAAGTTCAGGAAATAGTTTAGTTCAAACTTTTAGTAATAGTTAACTAAATTTAAAAATAGTTTAGTTTATTTTTTTTGAACTATTTTTTGGTTTAGTTCAATTTGAGTAAACTATTTTTTTTTAGTTTAGTTTAATTATCATATAGTTTAGTTTAACTCTTTTAAACACCCCTAATTATATCATGACATTGTGTGTTTAGGCATCACTTTCATGACAATATAGTTATGATAATTCATTAAAATCAAGTCTTAATTGATTATTTGATGCTTGAGCAGCATTATATACCAAATTATTAACATATATATTTTTTAATTTAACAAAATTTCATAATGAATAAGGTGGTTAATGTTAGCTTAGTTGAATCATTCTAGTATCACATTGAATATTTGAGACCAAGTAAAAATGCCATTGAATATTTGAGACCTAGTAAAACTGTTATTGATATTTTTTTATGCAGGTTAGACTAATTTAATTAAATTGGTGTTTTAATACATGTTACTGCATTGAAATCACAATTGGATGAATAAAATAGAACATTGATTGAACAAAATAAAAGATTTGAATAATGTGATAGAAGATTTGAGACAATGATGAACTTTTTTGCTCAAAACTATCAAGGCCAATTACCTTCTAACTTGGCTATGTTCAATAATTCACCAGTAGTGTTTCAAAATGAAATATCTTTTCCAATATCTAATATTTTAATTTTTGTGTTCCTAATTATGAATTATGTTTATATTAGGTTTATGATCAAGGAAGCATACCAACAAATGGAACAAATTCTCAACATGAAGAGGGGCATGGGTGATAGCTTAAAAGCGTATTAATTAATTTGTAGTTAATTTGTACTTCATTTTCATAATATTGATAAAAACTGTGTTTAGTTTATTTTGAGTAGCATATATATATTATGTTTCAATTTTTTTTTAGGAGTGACTTCATAAGAATACTCTATTATTACTATTATGCTACGTTATATTAAAATCATACTTCATATTTTGTAGACTCAATGTGTCATGGTAGAAATATAAATTTAGTTTATGCGTTGGTTTTTTTTTTTTTTTTTTTTTTTGTTGACCGATTGATTACCTCAACATGCTTGGGTGGTTGATTTGGTTATGGTGCAACATATATTGGTTTTTGTTTTGGTCCCCTGCATCTCTCAATAAATTTATAACTTGCAATTTGATTTATGTACGTGTTTATGCATAAACAATAATTTATGTAAATAATTCCCACAAAAAAAAAATAATTTAAGCAAATAATAATAGTTGAAACATTTATTTCACATACAGGTTTAAGAAATAAGTCAAAATTACAAAAAAAAAATAGTAATTAAATAGTAACAACATGGTTTAACGACCTCTAATAAATATATGAGATTTAAAAATGACCACAAATTAATAATTTTACATAAACGGGGGTTTTATAACCCTCAACAATTATAAGGGGTTAAAATTACAAGCTAGTAAGCACATGTACAATGGCATGTTACTGACCTCTGTTATTTAACGGGGGTTACATAAACCTCAGTTAACTACTGAGAGTTACAAAACCATAGACATTTAATTAAGGTTTTAAAACCCTGGAAATGTTTACATAAACCTCCGTTAACTATCGAGAGTTACAAAATCGTGAACATTTAACCGAGATTATAAAACTCCTGGAAACATTTGCATTTATGAGGCTTCCTCAAAACCGCTTGTAACACGTTACCAACAGATTGTTTGCCTACGGAAATCACAACCACAGGTAACATCTTTAACAAGGGTTTTAACCCCGGGTAAATTCAAAATTAATCTCCGTTAAATCCAATTTTTTTTGTAATGGCTTTACTAGGTAGCCTTCATCTTACAGAATTGCAATAACCTTTTCTAAATGGAAAGAGCTCTCTGGATGCTCTTCCATGGGAACCTTCACAATTCAGGTTGCTTGCATCTTAGGAGCCATTTGAGAGATTAAGGTTTTTGAATAGAAAGATAAAGGTTAAAGAGTGTAAAAGTGGAGGCAACCTTCACCTAACAAGTTAGTTATGTAGGATTGAGTTAAGCCCAAATCCACTTTCTAAGATGGTATGAGATCCTATCCTAGCAATTGTTAGTAGATTTATCAAGTCACACATTATTGGGTTGTTATCGAACCACCCACAAATGTCCAGTCCTACAAACTTCACGCTCGAGATGTTTAGTTCTAGGTGAGGGTGTGTTAGAGATCTCATATCGACTATTGATAAGACCAACAAAGTGTATATAAGTGAGAAATAACTCTTACTTTACTAATTAATTTTATAAGGTTTAGTTAGGCAAAGTCAACTAGAGTTGTCAATTTTGGGCCCAGCCTGCCTGATGGACCATCATACTAAACTTGATAGGTCAAATGAGCCCAAGTCGAGCTGGCTCATTAATATAATAAGTGGAATAATCTAAGTCGAGATGGCTCATTAATATAATAAATGGAATAATCTAAGTTACCGTTAATCTATAAATTTGTATTGTATTATAAAATAATAGAATAAAATAAAATATAATAAGAGTAATAGTCTTTCACTTTTTTGATTTCACTTACAAAGTTGTGATTATAAGATTAGAGTTAGGGTCTGTCGCTATAAGATTTTGCTACTTCCATTGCACCTTAATGATTTGATCCTATGACCTGTCATCTTTGTTTCACTTGGTGAAGAAGATGAAGATACAATCAAACTTGTGTCTATGATCTTAGAGTTATGAAAAAAGTAAAAATAGGGGTATTAATGACGAAGACTAGCTAGGATACTGAAAAAACTAAGAAAACTAAACCTAATGCCTCTAAAATATAGAATTATTATGAAAAGGTTGGTCTAGTTGATGGGGTGGATAAATGCAATTGCAATGATTGTGAGAAATTGTATACATATAAAGCTATTAGGTGTTTATGATAGTATATACTATCAATTAATCATGTTATATTTTTTTTCATTTTAAAAATATATATTATTTTTTATAGATATATTTTTTTAATTAGGAAAATTTGGCTCAATTACCCAATAGCCCAACATGAGCCAAGTTTGACCAAAAATGGCAACCCGAAAAAAAAAATATAAGTTGGGTCAAGCTAGCTTAAAATTACATTTGACTCATATATGTCAATTTGAGTTAAGCCGACTCGACATATATGACACCTTTAGGCCTGGCCTTGAATTTTTTGGTTCCTTAAATGAAATGAAAACTATTGCCCTCATAATAATTTGAAGATTACTTATGACTCTAATTTTCAATCTTAAAAGTGTAGATAAATAAACACATAGTTGCTAAAAAAAAAAAAGAATAAACATACATTCATACGAGATTGAATTATCTTAGAGATCACTATGTAATGAAAAAAATGGATAAAAAGTAGTGACACATCATAAAGAAGGCCTCAACAAAGAGGTGAAGGTTCACCATTTAATTTTAAAACAAAGTAAGATAAGTTATGATTTAAAAATTAGAAAGAGAATTAAAAAATTAAAAATAAAGGGAAAATGAGAAAGTTAAAGATAACACTTATTAATGATTTTATGTTAATATTTATAGAGGTTCACACCAAGAAAAAAATGAAAAGGAAATAAATCAATAATATATTACAATTTTCTCTTTACATTTAATATTACTATAATTTAATTATTTTCCCAAAATTATGGATAATTTTTTGTTGACTAGTAGAAAAATCAATTATTGATTAATTATCACACTTTTTATTTTCAATATAATTAAATTATGTAAATTATTATTTTTATATAATTAGACTAAATAATATTTTATTTTATGGTGTCTGTACCTGTCTAAAGGGCACACTAGTAATCTTCTCGTATTCTGAGGGCCGAATGAGAGCTCCGATCGAATATTCTGGTGAGAGAGAGGGCACCTGCAAAAGGCACTCCGACGTTCAAGTCAAGAACAAATATCAATAGTAATTAATGAACAGTGACGTTACCTCGTGACATGCGCTATTTATACTGACATTGATGAGCCCGGACTCCCATGGGCCCTGCAACAGGATTACCATATTAGGTAATACGCCTATAATCGACTTATTGGTGTGATTAGCTATTAACTCTTGATTAGGAGTAATCCTTAATTCTTGATTAGGAGGGATCTAAGCTTATGGATCATCCAGTGGCCGATCAACCGTCGACTACCTGGTTCGGCCGTTCGGGTGCCAATTGGATATCGGCTACCTGGTGGCCGAATGGTCTTACCAGTACACTGTCCCTTCAACAATAGAGTCCCGAACTATCGCCCCACTAGTCTATGCTCACGGCAGTCACTGGTACTAGGTTCCAAACACTTTCTTAAGAGTATTCTATATTTTATTTATTCATTTTGTAAACTAAAAGGTAAATTATCAATATGAAAAGTTCGTAACTCACTTCATATCTCCATTATGAAAAAAAAAATTACTAAAATGAGGGTAGTTTTAATTTGGTTTGTTGAGTATCAGAGTGAAATCAGACAAAAATGGATGAAATAAAATAGTATATTCTATTCGTATTTTTAATTTTAAGGAACATGTCATGCATTAAAATAGTAATTGATTTCGCGCATGGAATAATTTATTTATTTATACTATATGCTTAAGGAATTACATAATTGAAAAATTAATTTCTAATTAACTGTATTGAGAAATATCTATATAATTCCTTTCACGCATTACAACTATTCCCAACAATTTATATCTATATAAATGATGACGAGGGAAGAATGAAAAATCACTGATTTCATATATATCACATCGTGATCATACATGATAAGAACATAATGAATAATCACTAAATATCAGCATGCCTCAATTACTACAAAATCTTTCCTCATACAATTCCACATTCATTAGAATCATATAAAAGGCCACGAAGAGCATAGGTTTACTCACTAGTGCTCGTCCTAGCAATCGCAACAATGGTGTCACGTTCTTCATCTCTTGCTCTTGTTTTCTTGTGTTTTTGCAACTTCTCTTTCTTGGAGGCTCTCAAAGGTGGCTTCAGCGTGGAAATGATCCACCGTGACTCATCAAGATCACCACTCTATCGTCCCACGGAAACTCAATTCCAACGAGTTACCAATGCGGTGCGTCGTTCCATCAACCGTGCCAATCGTTTCAACGTTGACACACCCAAGGCCACGGTAACACCTGACCAAGGTGAATACCTGGTAAGCTATTCGGTCGGAACCCCACCATTCAAGGTTTATGGCATTGTGGACACGGGTAGTGACATTGTTTGGTTGCAATGCAAGCCTTGTGACCCATGTTACAACCAAACCACTCCTATGTTTGATCCTTCAAAATCCACAACCTACAAAACCCTCCCTTGCTCTTCTGACACGTGTGAGTCAGCACGAAGCACCTCTTGCAAGGGCAGAACTTGTGAATATAGTATTAACTATGGGGATGGGTCACACTCACATGGGGATCTTAGTGTGGATACCCTCACTCTAGCCTCCACCAATGGATCTCGTGTTACATTTCCCAAAACTGTGATTGGATGTGGACATAGTAATACTGTGTCCTTTCAAGGGAGAAGCTCTGGCATAGTTGGCCTTGGAGGAGGACCTGTGTCACTTATAACTCAATTGAGTTCTTCAATTGATGGAAAGTTTTCTTATTGTTTGGCACCAATGTTTACCAACTCTAACTCATCTAGCCAACTCAACTTTGGAGATAATGCTGTGGTTTCTGGGGATGGAACTGTCTCAACCCCAATTATAGGACACGACCAAGAAATATTTTACTACCTCACATTGGAATCATTCAGTGTGGGAAAAAAGAGAGTTGAGTTTGGAAGCCCTATTTCTGATGAGTCTAGTGAAGAGGGTAATATCATAATCGACTCAGGTACAACACTCACTCTTTTGCCAAGTGATGTTTACTCAAATTTGGAATCAGCAGTAGCAGATGAGATTGCATTAGAGCGTGTTAAAGATCCAAGCAATCTACTAAGCCTGTGCTACAAAACTACTTCATCTGGTGAAGTAGATGTGCCAACAATCACTGCACATTTCAGTGGTGCCGATGTGAAGCTGAATGCTATCAACACCTTTGTTGAAGTGGCCGATGGGATAATATGTTTTGCTTTCCATCCAAGTGACGATATTGGAGCCATTTTTGGAAACTTGGCTCAGCAAAACCTCTTAGTTGGATATGATCTTCAAGAGAGCACACTCTCCTTTAAACCCACAGATTGTACCACGACGTGATTGGTTGTTATTTAATTTATTATATTCTCTTAATAAACATATTAGCTTTTCCTTAAAAAATATTAGATTATATTCCCTCTTCTCCTTATTATAATATATAGTTTATAAAAAATTCTTAATTTTTATTATTAAATTATATTTTTAGTCTCTTTATTTATTTTCAAATTTTAATTTAGTCATTCTGATGTATATTTTAGAAGAAATTCTTATTTTTTAATAAAATATTTTATAATTTTTAGAAAATATTTATTTTATTTTCTCTATTAAAGATTCTAAAAATGTGTATTTTTTTCTCTCACTTCTTAAAGTCTATCCAATTAAGATTAATCATTTTTTTATATTATTGCATAAATTTTGATATGAGTAATATATTATTATCTCTCATAAAAATTAAATAATAAATAAAAAAATAAAATTAAAAAATCATAATTTTATTTTACAAATTCAATAAAATTAACTAAGAAAACTAGAAACAGAGGGAGTATTACGCTTGTTTTAACTTTTGCAAATAACTGATATATATGACTTGCACAAAAAATTAAGCTCTAACACGCCTTACATATATTTACATCCAACATGATTTATATACTGAAAAATAAACAATTTAATTAATATGAATTCAAAAACATAAATGTTTTGTGGATACATAAAATATAAGAAATTTAACAATGGAAACGTCATACTAATTGTTGGAAAATAATCAATACCAACAAAGGTTTTCATCTCATTAATAAGGAATATATATATTCATATTTTAAAACAATGTGAGTTTGTTTTTTAATCTACAAATTTTGTTTAATAATAATAATAATAATAATACAGTAAATCAAATTATATAATGTTAATTAAAAAAGAGTAAAATAATTTTAGATAAAAATAAAGACCAAAGATACTTATAACTTATAAAATAAATGGATAATCATGATGATAAGTAGGGATGGCAAATATACCCGTAACCGTAGGTAATACCCGAACCCGTCCCGACTTTGACGGGGAATACCCGGTTTGACCGGGTACGGGTACGGGTACGGGTAAAACCCGATATATTGAATCGGGTACGGGTACGGGTACGGGTACGGGTATGTACTTACCCGCCCCGTACCCGTACTCGTACCCGTCCCCGTTCTCATTTTTAATTTAATATTCACTTTTAATTTAATTATATTAAAAAAATTTAATATTTTTTTATGTATGATTATTTATTATAATGTGAGATAAAAAAATAACATAATTATAATTATAATATAATAAATAAATAAAAATTAAAAATATTATTTTTTAAAAAAAAATAAAAAATAAAAAAATTGACGGGTACGGGTACGGGTACGGGTATACCCGATACCCGACGGGGATGGGGATGGGGATGAAAATCCATACCTGACGGGTATGGGGACGGGGATGGGGATGAGTTTTACTTGCGGGGACGGGGACGGGTATCATGAAACCCGTACCCGCCCCGCCCCGTTGCCATCCCTAATGATAAGAAAAAGGTTGATATATATATTTTTTTTTTTGGTAGAAAAAAAAAAAAAAAAAAAAAAAACATGTCGCCTTTTAAATGTAGTTATAGAATAAAAAAATTATGATTGCAGTAATATATTCAAGCAATTTATTTCTGTTTTAAAACTAAGTTTTCCATAAATCAATGCTAAATTGTTATTTTATATATAATTGTTATGTTAAATATGTAAACTTTTAAATATAATCTCATTAATTTTATCTTTAAAATTCGTAATATCTCTATACATAATAAAAATCGATAAATTATGATTGATGTAATATATTTTGGATATTTGTTTCCGTTTTTAAACTAAATTATTACTAAAATTTAGTCTAAAATCAAGGCTAAATTTTTTTTAAAAATTGCTAAGTTAAATGTCTCAACATTTAATAATTATAATCTCCCTAATTCTCTCTTAAAAATTCATAAGATCCTCTATACATAATCAAAAAAAAATTATGATTGAAGCAATATTTTAATAAAATGTATTTCTATTTTTAAACTAAATTTTTAATAAATTTTTTTCTTATAATTAAAGCTAAATCTTGATATTTAAATCTCCTTGTTAAATATGTCGTCAACTTTTAAATATAAACTTCCTAACTTTATCTTAAAAGTTCGTAATGTCCTCTTTACATAATTAAAATCAATTATGATCGAAGTAATATCATGTATTATATATTATGTAAATTTTATTTATGTTTTTAAATCAGTATATTAAATATATCAATTTCTAAATAAAATTTTCCTAATTTATATATTTATTTCAATGTAATCTCTACTATTTTTAATTTTTTTTCTAACAGTGTAATCTCCTAGTTTTCTCTTAAAATTTGGTAATATCCCCTTTACATAATTAGTTATTGATTTTTTTTAATCATTTAATAAGATCTATTTGTTGTTATTAAGTTAGAGCCACTAATTCAATCCCAACCATTCATCCTATTGAATTTCCATTAAACTAATAAATTCGTTGGGGCTTTCTTTAATTGTAGATAAATTGGTTAAGTTGGATAATTGGATCTTGTGGAAGTTTCAGAGAGAGAAAAGTAAAATGACTTTTGTTCTATTATTATTTTCTATCATACTCTAAACATGACAGAGTGAATTATATAGACATATAAAGCTTACAAAGGAAGTCACACTCGTAACTAATATGCTCACGTGACAAAGCTACTCAGCTTACAACAGAATACAAAACATACAAATAAAGCAATGCTACCTAATACTCTATTACTCTCCCACAAACTTAGGTTGGGATGAACCTAGAACCTTGAGTTTGTCTCTAAAACTGCATAATTGAACTTTAGAGACATGCTTGGTTAGTATATCAGCAACTTGAGCTTGAGTTGGCACATAGAAGACAATTAAAGATTTGTTGAGAACCTTTTCTCTAACAAAGAAAATATCAAGTTCCATATGCTTAGTTCTGGAATGAAGAATTGGATTATGGCTTAGAGATATAGTACTCTGATTATCACAATAAAGAACTGGAGTTGGAATCTGAACTTGTAATTCATTAAGCAAAGATTGAATCCATAAAATTTCAGAAGTAGCCAACGCTAAACTGCGATACTTAGCTTCAGCAGTGGAGTGAGCTACAAGAGTCTGCTTCTTAGACCACCATGAAATAAGGTTGGGACCAAAAAATATACAAGCCCCAAATGTAGAGCGTCTATCATCCACGTCAAATACCCAATCAGAATCTGAAAAACCTTGCAAAGATAGAGGAGCAGTAGTAGAAGCAGATTGAAAATGCAAGCCAAAATCAACAGTTCCACGAAGATATCGCAGAATACGTTTTACAGCACTCCAATAAGAAGTAAGTGGTTGTGCCATAAATTGACACACTTTATTAACAACATATCCAATTTCTGGCCGAGTAATAGTAACATATTGAAGAGCACCAACTATGGATCTGTAAGCTACAGGATCATCAAAATAATCAGACCCATACTTTGAAAGCTTAAGTTTGGCTTGTTGAGGAGTAGAGATGCCCGTGGCATTATACATATCAGTTCACTGCAGAAGATCTCTAATGTACTTAGCTTGATTAAGAATAACAGAACCTGAATTTGTGCGTTTGACTTCAATACCCAGAAAATAATCCAAGTCACCGAGTTGTTTAAGAGCAAAAACACCATTCAGCTTTGAGATAAAAGACTGCACTACAGAATGAGAATTTCCAGTGACAATTATATCATCAACGTAGATCAACATATAAATGCACACTTAAGACTGCTTGTAAATAAGTAAGGAGGGATCACAACGACTTTGAACAAAGCCAAAACCAAGTAACATTTTAGTCAGCCTATCATACCAAGCGTGAGGAGCCTGCTTTAAGCCATAAATGGCTTTATTTAACTTACATACAAGAGTTTTATCTGAAACCTCAAACCCAGGTGGTTGCATCATATAAACATCTTCTTCCAAAAATCCATTAAGGAAAACATTGTTGATATCAACTTGTTTAATAGGCCAATGATATGTAACAGCAAGAGTTAGGATAACTTGAATAGTAACTGGTTTAATGACAGGCGAAAAAGTTTCACTATAGTCACAACCAAACTTTTGATGAAATCCTTTAGCTACAAGGCGAGCTTTATACTTATTGATAGTTCCATCCTGATTTTCCTTTATACGATAAACCCATTTACAGCTAACAACAGTACGATTAGAAGGTAAGGGAACAAGTGTCCATGTTTGGTTTTTTATTAGAGCATCATATTCAAGAGACATAGCAGTTTTCCATGGAGATGATAAAGCTTGTTTAAGAGATGTAGGTTCAGCAGTAGTAAGTAAAAGTGTGGGATGCAATTTAGGTCTAACAATTCCAGACTTGGATCTAGTTTGCATAGGATGAACATTGGAGGTTGATGGCGGTAAAGTATGAGCAGAGAGTGGTGACGAACTAGACGATGAATTTAAAGTAGAAGTAGAGGCATCATCATTAGAGGACAAAACCCCAAGTGGAAAATTAGTAGAACTGTTTGAACCAGATGTAGTAGATGGTATGAGATGTTGATAAGATATATAGCAATGTGAAAAGCATGATCCCGATATTTCATAGGCAAGGATGCTTGAGAAAGAAGAGTTAATCCCATTTCAACAATATGCCTATGCTTTCTTTCAACAACACCATTTTGATGATGTGTGTGAGGACAGATTAATCTATGAGTTATACCCAAACTGGTTAAAAACTGAGTAAATGGTCGAAATTCACCACCCCAATCAGATTGAACAGATTTGATTTTATGATTAAATTGAAGTTCAGCCATGGCTTGAAATTGTCTGAATATAGTAAGAGCCTCAGATTTATTTTTAAGAAAATAAATCCATGTAAAACGACTGTAAACATCCACAAAAGACATATAGTAATGATATCCCATAGACGAAAGCATAGGTGTTGGTCCCCATAGATCACAAAACAACAATTCCAAAGGAGTGGAATAAACAGTAGTAGATGAAGAAGAAGAAAGCCTATGAGATTTGCCCATACAACAAGCTACACAAAATTGAACCTCATTTTTATTAGAGACAGGGATTTTACAAAATTTTAGTACATTTTGTAAAACAGAAAAACAAGGATGACCAAGCCTATTGTGCCATAAGGACAATGTAGTGGGAGTGGGTGATTGTACAGTGTCTGAGCAAACTCTAGAAGTACATGTAGTGGATAAAGAAGTAGAACTTGAAGGCTTGATTGATGATGGTAGATGTTGTGGTTGACAACAGCTAAAAGACAAATGAGGGAAGGAATAGAGGCCATCAACAATGAGATGACCTTCAAGCAGAACAGAGTGATCAACCTGAGATTTAACAAGATAATGAGTTGAATGAAATTCAAAATAAACTTGATTATCACGAGCAAATTTGCTAACACTCACTAAGTTCTAAGTGATAGACAGAACATGTAACATATTGTGAAGATGTAAAATAGTGTTTGGATTTTTAGGAGAAGTAAAAGACACCGAACCAACAGATTTTATGGGCAAACCTTTACCATTTCCTAAAAACACATGTTCAGGAGCAGTCAATGGGACCTTTGTAGCAAGATTATTTGGATCAGCGGTAACATGATGAGAAGCTCCTGAATCGACAAGCCAGTTTTGTGACTGTTGTGGAGGAATTACATTAGTAACAAATGCTTGAGGTGATGAGGCAGGAGTAGAAGAAGTAACATTCTGTTGTGGTCGAACATATTGAAAATGATTCTTCATAAAGCCAACAGGATAAGGCTGATAGGTATAATTCATTTGTTGAGGCATGAAGGTTGATTGTTGAGGCATAAAATTAGGATAACTAGGTGCATAAGCCAGATTAAATCTGTGATAACAGTAGGAAGTCATGACCAAACTTGTAGCAAACTTGACACTGAATATTTCCTCTACCTGAAAGTCCACCTCTACCACCTCTATGACGAAATCTACCACCTCGACTTGCTTGAAATCCATGAGAGTGTTGAGAACCATCACTTGCAAATTGAGGTGCATTACCGGTTACATTTACCTGAGGTGAAGTAACTGATTGATCACCTTTTTTGATGTTTCAAAGCTCAGAACGTAAATGTCGAGCTTGAGCTTTAGTCTTTGAATGAAAGTAATGATGAACTTTCTTCCAAAGTTTCCATGAATATCGACATCCAATAACTTTCGGTAGAATCGACGATGAAAGCGAAGATTGAAGCCATGCAAGAAGAAGTTAATCTTGCAACTCCCAGGCTACGAATGCAGGATTCTCATTATCAGCAAGACGATCCTCTTTAGTAAGATAACGACTCGGAATTTCTGGTGATGCGCAAAAACTATGTAATCTATGCGCGCGAAGAACAAGTTCAATTTGTTGAAGCCAAACAAGATAATTGTCATCTGATAATTTCTCTGTAATCGGAAACGAAAAAGAAGAAAAGTGCGACGAAAGAGATGCAGAAGAGTTAGGTTTTGGATCGAAAGCTATGTGAGACTTCAGGAAGCTCTAGATACCATCTTAGAATAGTGGATTTAAGCCTAACTCAACCCTACAAAACCGGCTTGTAAGGTAAGGGTTGTTTTCCACTTAATCTTAGAATAGTGGATTTAAGCCTAACTCAACCCTACAAAACCGGCTTGTAAGGTGAGGGTTGCTTTCCACTTATATACTATTCAATTACCTAATCTCTAGTTGATGTGGGACTTGGGTTATTCCCAATACACTCCCTCATGTCTAGCACTATTGAGCTTGGTACGTGAATAAATGGTGGGTGACCCTTTTTAATGATCTAGTATTGGCGGGACTTGAGTTTTTTTTTCTTAATACACCCCCTCATGCCTATGGCGCATGTATCAAAGGTGGGTGACCCATTTTTAAAAATCTAGGATAGCTCTGATACCATGTGAAAGTTTCAAGGAGAGAGAAAAGTAAAATGAATTCTGTTCTATTATTATTTTCTATCACACTCTAAAAATGACAGAGAGTGAATTATATAGACATACAAAGCTTACAAAGGAAGCCACACTCGTAACTAATATGCTCACGTGACAAAGCCACTCAACTTACAACAGAATACAAAACATACAAATAAAGCAATGCTACCTAATACTCTATTAGATCTAATATAACATCCTAGGTGGTTCTCCTTGTGAGGTAGAGTGTACTCCATCTTTCTATAGACCAGAAATACTAACGGTGCCAACACTTATTCCTACCATTATAGGCCACCTTTCTTCAAAATAAACCCATTAAAATGTTTCTCTTGCTTCCTTCTATATTTCTTTCAAGCAACTTTCAGAAAAGTCTCACTTTGATCCTTGCTTGCGATGTTCTTGAATTTTTTATTTGAATATGAAGAGTGATTATCATTTCTAGTTTGCCAAGTTTAAGCATGTGTAGGTTCCTTTTTCTCTCATTTTTTTTGTCAACTCTCTGGATGAGGCTCGCAGCAACCTACGGGCAAAATCCTTTTCTGATTCTCGTAAATTCCACTTTATTGTCATTTTTTTTTATTTTGTTGATCTTCAATTGTGCTTTCTTTTGATCTGATTTGTCGTGTTTTGTCTTCTTGTATTCTTATTTTTTTCTATATTTTTGTTTTGCAGCTCTTGTTCCTTTCAAAGGTTTCAGAGGGGCCTGGGATTATGAACAAT
This sequence comes from Cajanus cajan, assembly GCF_000230855.2. Taxonomy (NCBI): domain Eukaryota; kingdom Viridiplantae; phylum Streptophyta; class Magnoliopsida; order Fabales; family Fabaceae; genus Cajanus; species Cajanus cajan. The sequence continues at coordinate 54,383,787 of NC_138524.1, read as the reverse complement.
GTTTAAATTTATAATTATACCACATGTTGTAGCATTTCCAATCGTAGGAGCATATTGTTTGCAGAAGCTACATAGGCTCATAGATATGCTCCATATTGTAGTTTTATAATTGAACACCAGGTAATCATACTTTTATGTGTTGTCACTATTAATTTTATTATTATATATGCATTCTTCAATGATTAAAGACTATATAATTAGATATTTAGGATGCCTTTAATGGTTTTGTGGACTGTTACATTTCTTGAAGAACTTTATGGCTTTATATCTTAACTTGTGGAAGGAAATGGGTTATTAAGGGAGAAATTTATCAACAAGTGTGTTGTTCTCATTCCACCTATTGTTAATAATCTCTTTATCGGTTTTATATCCGTAAGTGTGTTGGTTTTATATCTTTCACTAGTGGAAAAAGGAGCTACTACGTCTCTTCATTTACGTCGGAAACTAGCACACCCGACGTTGTAAAAACGCGGTGGCAGTTCCATAAATAAGAGGAGGAAATTTACGTCGGACGAAGATGGGTCCGATGTAAATGAGATAATTTACGTCGGACAGCTAAAGCAGCCGACGTAAATTATCTCATTTACGTCGGACCCATCTTCGTCCGACGTAAATAACTCCTTCAATGAAGAGCGCGCACTACAAATTTCAAATCATGGCATTCTTCTTCATCTTCACGTTCTCCCGCGCGTTGTGAATTCTTCCTCATCCCTCCGCCTCCTCCTCAAATTGTGGTTGTCTTCCTCATCTTCACGTTTTTCTGTTTTTCTTCTTCGGAGTTGCGTTATTTCTTCTTCGCGTGTTGATGGAAATGGCTTAACCATACATCCATCTGTTTTTCTATGAGGTAGTGACCACTCCTTAACCGATGTTTGTGTTTTCTGGGATGTATTTTTCGTAATAATGTTTGTGTTGCATTTCATGTTTGTGAAGCTGCAGAAGGAAGTGACCACTACTTGGGTCTATCAAGCAGAACGGGCTGTTCTGCTTGGAGAACGGCCTGTTCTGCTAGCAGAACGGCCCGTTCTCCATGGAGAACAGACCGTTCTCCAAGCAGAACGGGACGTTCTCTAAGGAGAACGGGCCGTTCTCCAAGCAGAACGGGACGTTCTCCAAGGAGAACGGGTCGTTCTGCTTGCACTCGTTTTTTTTTTTTTTTAATTTTCATGACTTTTTTACGTCGGACCTTGGCATGTCCGACGTAAATTTACGTCGGTTTTTGGCCCCCGACGTAAATTTTACGTCTCCCGTATTGACGTCTGATGCTTTTCCGACGTAAAAGGCTTCAAATACCCGACGTAAAAGGGGTCTTTTGTACAAGTGTTTGTAGAACTTTTTAAGAAATTCTTGGAATGATATCTTTATTGGTTTGTTAACTTTTGTCTAATTTTTTAATGAATGGATGACTTATGTTGAACAACATTAAAGTTTAGAATGGATAGTCTTATGTTATTGCCATACTGTAACATTTTTTTTATTAAGATTTTTCTTGTTTTTTAAATGAGAGAAATGAAATTATAATAAGGTATTATCATAGGATCTTGTGATCATTCTTGTAACATCCTAAAATTTTTAAAATAAATTAATAAAGAATTTTTAAAATAATTAATTGGGATTTTTTTAATGAGAGTTGTTAATAAAAAAACATTTTCTAGTTTAGTTATAATAGAAAATTATTTGAATTTCAAAGTAGGAGTAACCAATGATAGACTGATGGGCTTTTTACAAAGGATTATGCTCAAATTAAGGTTTAGTATTTATTTTCTCTCTCTCTCTATATATATATATATATATATTAGTAAGATTACGGTTTTCTCACATAGATATTAATGTGTGTTCTTGTGATCTAAAGAGGAAGAAGAACTAGAAATAGTCAGAGAGGACCTCGAAAATCCACATCTAGAGTTTGGCATTCATTAAGGTAAGGGATGAGTGAGAATCTCGCTTTGAAGTACAAGTTATCTACAAGGTAGTAGGATTGACCTTCAATCTCGATTGTTTGTGGTGTATGATGCATGAGGGAGAAATCCCAATCTTGTTTGAGATTGTAATCTGTACTACTTGTGGCGCCCATGCATGTGTTCTAGTCGTGTCAATAAAAACATGTTTTCATTTCTGATATGTGTAATTACCCATATTTGTGAATCTACAAGTATATGTGGGTTCCCAAAGGAACCTTAAGGATTGAGACAAAAAATTATCGGAGAACGAATTATTAGGCAAAGCAAACTTATAGAGTATAATGAATTAATTATGCTATACACCCTTATTGCTAAAATGAATTCATGAAAACTTATGGGAATTATTATGTGTATAACTCACATTTTTTACAGAAGAGATCATTTTGATACTGCATTGGGTGTCCCATTAGGTCGTCGAGGGCGATGCATGACATAGTGCGTGGAAGGCTCTTTGTGACGATAACGACGAGCCTTTGAGAAAGTTAATGTCAGGCATGAGAGCCACAAAGCGCTTTATATGGTGATGGTGTCAGGCGTGAGAGGAATCACATTAGGCATAGGAGTGAACTTCCTATTGTGAATTCATCAGGCGCGGGAGGTAGTGTCGGACGTGACCTTCTAGTGATAAAATAAGTTGTTCTTTATTTGAACCATGTCGGCATAGGGTGTTCAACATCGAGTGTCACCCTATTACTATGCCTAAAATACATGATGAACTTGAATACCTATTGGATATATGAACTAATTGGTTATGTTGAATGAATTAAGAGTGTTGTGTTGAATTTTTTATGGAATAGATATGTGTTTTGGCTAAAGTGATTCTTAATATTATGATATGTGTTCTATGGGAGAAAAGTGTGATTAATCATGGTATAAGTCTAAGACTAACTTAGTAGGATAAAAGTTTGAGTGAAATAGCCTAGTAGGGATGTGCTTATTGTGACCTTATAAGTTGTGTATGTGATAATGAATAACTTGATATGAACATGCATCAAGTCTCGTATGACATTCATCATGTGCATAATGCATTTTTGTGATGGATACAATACAAAATATGCTACTAGGGAAGGTCATTCTTACATAAAAACTTTAAGATTCATGATCTTGGGGATAACTAGATTTGGGAGCCCTAGCTAGTCTCTCCCTTTGTGCGCATAGGGTGAAACTAGTGAAACACAACTATATATCTCAATGCACCACTAGTGTATATCCTCTTAGTGTAAAGTATTGTGATGGTTGTGACCCAACATGTTCTCCTAGGTTACTCAACCTTCGGGCTAAGATAAGCGATTTTACTAGCACCACATGCATATAGTTTAGAGAGTCTTTTCCATTGTATTATTATAGCACCCTCATTGACTGTGAATTATGGATTTGTTAAAGATTGTGATATTTGTGATTGTTATTGGTATATCTTGTTATTAATTATATTTGCATTAGGAATTTGGATTCATTTAGTTGAATTTGTTTATAGTATCAAGTTTGATTTTCTTGTAATCAATTTCAAATTTGGTTTTGTTTATTGTTGAGTTTTAGTTCAATGTGATACTTTTATTTAGAGATTTTTAATTTATTTAGTAAGATTATTCAAAAATTTCTTATTATATTTATTAATATGATGCATGTGGGATAGAGGGTGTCATACTTCTTACTATTTCATGTTAGGTTTCCCTAATGATGGTAGGAGGGAAGTGCATGCTCTTAAAATGGGTTAGGAGTTAGTAATTTTTGCTATTTGACAAGCTTATATCTTTACTCACTCCTACCCTTATTTTTCTATTCTATATATGTCTCATTACATCTATGAACTTTGGTTTTAAAATGTATAGTATACCTTTTATATACAATTTTGTAATGATAAGAAATATGGTACAAATTAAGGGGAGGCAAGATTGGGATAGGATTTAACATGGTTAAAATTGTTCTAAATACAAAAATTATATTGGCTTGTTTTGTTGGGAAAATAGAGAGAAAACTATTGAAATGAGATGTCCTTTTGAAATTCTAAGCTCTTCCTCCTCTTATCCATGTCGGAACTCAAAAAAACGAGGAAATTTCGAAAGATAATTTGTACCAAAAAATGGTTTGGACCTCTGTTTGAAAAATCTCATCAGCTTTGGATTGTCCGAAGACTGGACTAATCCTCCATCTGATGGTTTTGAAAATGATTCGAAGGAGTCACTACCAATATTTTACACAAAACATCAAAAAAGAAAATTGTTTTCGCAAATTTGACTTTGGCTTTCATAGCCAAAGTCGGGTTCGGGGGTTGGTTATGCGTGAGGAAGGTGTTAGGCACCCCATAGTGTCCAATCTCGGTACCCTATGACAAATCTAGCATTATAACAATGTAATTAAGTTTTTACCCCTTTATTTATTAATCATACATGGTTATTTATTCCTACTCTACTATGTTTTGCCTTATTGTCTACATGATGAGTATCTTAAACACACAATTAAAGCAATAAATAGGGGAAAGCGATTGAAACCTCCGAAGCAAGCTTTTATATTATCTTCTTGTAAAACTATAAGGAGGCGCATTTTGGCAGCCTCTTCACTCTAAAAGGATCTCTCTAGCACTCAAAAACAAATTTTCGATTGGGAACTCTTAAATTTCTAGCAAAGGAACCAAAGATCTCTTAATTAGGTACTAGAATGAGTTTTTTTACTTAGAGTATCCTAAACGAAGTCAAGGGGGAAGAGAGAATGAGGTGTGTGGGAAGTGGAGCCCATGGCATGCTTTTATAAGAACCTAGGAAGGGGAATGACTGTTCCCAATCTTGGAACAGTCGTTCCACACCTAAAAATGCATTCCTTCATGCAAGCGAGAAAGGTCATTCTAGGCCATGCAAATATTGAAGGGGGAACGACCATTCTCCATCTAAGAATGGCTATTCCAAGCCAGGATTAGGGATTTTGACCTTTTTGATGCAAAAGAGCTTCCTGGGTGTCCTATTTTCCATTTTGGCTTACTTATGTATCTTCCTTGACTTTAGGGGGTAGTTTTTCTCATCTTAGAAGATTCTTGGCCCTTGTAGATAAAACTCGAACAAAATCGGGTGTCTATAATTGCCCTTCTTTACTTATCCTTTTGGATAGCAAGACATTGCGATTGCATTTTCCAAAGGCAACTAAAGAGGTAGACGTTTTTTCTAGGTCTTCAGCTTCTCGTCTCCATGGGGATCACTGGGAAAAAGTGTTCTTTACAGTCGCTCCAGGCTGATGTTAGTGTTGATGCTCGGTAGGATCTGTTGATGTCTTGCAATTGAGCAAATGAGTTCATCTTTATCGAGCTTCTCCAAGTTCACTGAGAAGTGTTGAGTTCATATTTATTGAGCTTCTCTAAGCTTGGTGAGTATTTTGTGCAAACCTCTAGGTCTCTCGAGTGTTGTTGAGTCAGCCTTTCCAAGCTGAACGAGGATTGATGGTTCCATGTCGACCAAGAGTATTCTTGAGCTCAACCTCTCTAAGCTGGACAAGGATTGATGGTTCCACATCGTCGAAGATATTCTCTAAGCACAACCTCCTCAAGCTAGGTGGGTATTAGTGGTTCCACGCTGACCAAAGGTATTCTCTAAGCACAACCTCCTCAAACTAGACGGGTATTAATGATTCCATGTTGACCAAAGGTATTCTATGAGCACAGCATTCTTAGGCTGGATGAGTATTAGCGATTCCACGCTGATCGAAGGTATTCTCTAAGCATAGCCTCCTCAAGCTAGACAAGTATTAGCAGTTCCATGCCAACCAAAGGTATTCTTTGAGCACAGCCTCCTCAGGCTCGACAGGTATTAACGGTTCCACGCTAACCGAAGGTATTCTTTGAGTACAGCCTCCTCAAGCTGAACGGGTATCGGATGGGTATTAGTAGTTCCACATCGATCGAATGTATACTCTAAGCACAACCTCCTTATGCTGGACGGGTATTAGTAGTTCCACGTCGATTGAATTTGGGGAATCGAGTATTCTTTGCAGCCTCTCTAGGCTAGTGAGTACTGTCATGCCTTTCTAAGCCTCTAGGGAATTGAGTATTCTTCGCGGCCTGTCCAGGCCGATGAATATTGTCATGTCTCTTCAGGCCTCCGGGAGATTAAGTATCCTTTGTAGCCTCTCTAGGCTAGTGAGTATTGTCATGCCTCTCTAGGCTAGTGAGTATTTTCATGCCTCTCTAGGCCCCCAAGAGATTGAGTATTCTTTGCAACCTTTTTAGGCTAGTGAGTATTGCCATGTCTGTCCAAGCCTCTAAGTGGTTTCCTAAATTTGATTGCCTCTTCTCTTAGGCGAATACTATCTTATGCAGGCATATACATCTTGTCTGAAGTGCCCCTATGTTGATGGGTGAGAGATCATCCTCTTAGTAGGGTGATCATAACCGTGCTGGGTTATCTCTCCATTGGAGAGTTGGAAAGAATAACTGATGATGCCTTAACAAGCTCTACTATTGGCTTGCTACTAGGCGAGAGTGTTGAGAAGTAATAAGGCAAATAATGCCCATCGATGTGAGGAGGGGATACTCTTGATGCCCTTAGTTTTGACTGTTCACCTCTGTTTAGGCAGTTATCCATTAGGGATTGTACAGTTCTGAAGTTCAAGTATTCTTTTTTCTAAAGCCTCTCCAGGCTTGGTCCCTTCTGCAGGGGGCATTTCTTAGTTGAAGTATTGCTTATCTAAAGCCTCTTCAAGCTTGGTGTATTCCATTAGGGGATATTTTTGGCTCTCCAAGTATTATTTGGGCTGAAGCCTCTCTAGGTTTGATATGCACTACTAGGAATACAAGGCAAAGATGTCTGTCGGTGAGATGCGTGGATACTCTTGATGCCCCTAGTGTGTTGCCTCTGATAGGCTAGTCTAACTGGGACTGTGTAGTTTGAAATATGAGTATTCTTTCATTAAAGCCTCTCTAAGCTTGATCCGTTCCACTACAAGAAATTTGTGGCTGAGTATTCTTTAGCTAAAGCCTCTTCAAGCTTAATCATATTCACTTGGGATTTTAATTGAGTATTTTTTACCAAAGCCTCTTCAAGCTTAATCTGAGCTTACTAGGGAAGTTGGTGAATTGAGTTGCTTCACCAATTTGCATTGGATTTGACTATCTAGTAGCCTTCTTGGCTGTTCTGATTTGAATACTTCACTCGGGGAAAACATGGGAAGGACGTGGCAGTCTCTACCCCTTGTTTGCATAGTTTTGCAGTTGAAACCCCTATTGAGGATTTCTAAGCTTTGATTTTTTTTTTTACACAAAAAAGCTTAGCCTTTTTCTTGTTATTAGATTTTTCTATTTTTTTATTTCTTTTTGGCTTTTTTTGTAGTTGCTAATTGAAAAGAGATCCCTTCTACACGATGATGGTGCTTGCCAGAGCACTATTAATGAGTATTGGAGCCACTCCTGGCTTTGATGAGTATTTTTTCTATGCCGCTCTTGGCTTCGACATTCTATGAGCCATCCTTGGCCTTAGCATTCTCTTTAATCAGCCTTGATTCAGCTGAATACAAATCCTCTTAGGTTTGAAGCTCGAACCATGTCATTCTGAAGCCCCTCTTTGGGAAAGAAAATACTTGAGATTCATTTATTTTTCATTTGGTCTCTTAACTCTTTAGTTGGTCTCTTTGCCCTTTACCCCTTTGGATCATGTTTGCTTCGACTTTTAAACTTATCCCATTCTAACATGCGGACTTGATTATCAGCAGCTTATTTTCCATTATTTTCAATTAATTAACGCCCATAGGTTAACTTTCTCTTTTTATTCTTACTTATTCATTTACAAAGAAGGATATGCAATGAAGAATACAGAGAAAGTTAAGAATTGACAGATATCAATCTTATTGATTTGTTTATCAATGGATGCTTAATGTTTTTTTAATAAATTTTGACAGTATCACAAAATTCTAAAGAAGCCAAAAGGTGGCTGATGTCCGTGCAAATCATGCCTCATTAGTGCCTAAACATGCATTGCTTGCTCTTCTTTTGTTTTTTACTTAAGACCCTTGTCTTAGTGAGCTCATCTTGTTTTAATTTTTGCTTAGAATGTCTTTTGTGGATTTTCGTTCTAGTGAGCTTTTGCAAGTAGTGCAGACTAGGCTCCAAGAAGGTTTCTCTTAATAGACATTTTCATCAAAGTGAGGGCCCTACCATAATATCTTTCAAAATCAATTTGGGCCTCCTTTTAGAGCGCAGATACTGTCTATCTTAGGCATGACGTATTTTAAGAAATTCACATTTCTTAACTATTTATGCATGTTGCTACCTAATCCTTCCATGGGTTAACTGTTGTTTCCTTATTTCCTTATTTTTAGGCCTTACATTCAATCAGCGTACACCCATAGACAGTCACATTCAATTCCATGGGTTGAGGTCCCTGTAGAGAAAGGTGCATATTCTTGGGTGGTTCTAACTGTTCTCACTAGTCTCAAGGTCCTAAAGGTGACCCCTTTATAGGGATCCAGTATCTCTGTCGCTGTCAACTAGTAGACGTCGGTGGCCTATCCAAGTATTGAGCTAGAGTAACTGGTTATCACCCTGAGCTTGATTTCTGACAACAATTTGTGGGCGACTAAGACCTATTCTATGGCTGACCATAGATCAACCACTTCCTATGGTCTATCCACACTCTTGCCCTCGTTATAGAGGGAACTGTTGAGTGTAATGGTTTATACATAGTTTATTTTTATACAAGTGTAGAAATTTAAGCAAACATGCAATTATTAAAGTCGTACTAAAAGCATGTTATAAGCAAACAATATAAAGGGGTAAAAATTCGATTACACCTTATTTTTCTAGATTTGTGACTAAATTGGCTTGACTCATTTTTAGCTTCCCTAGTGAAGTTACCATCTATCGGAACCTAAAAAAGGAGGAAATTTTGAAAGGTAATTTGCACCAACAGATGGTTTGGACCTCTATTTGAAAAATCTCATCAACTTTGGATTTCCCGAAGACGGGACTAATCCTCCATCTGATGGTTTTGAAAATGGTTTAAAGGAATTTCTATCGATATTTTACACAAAACATCAGAAAAAAAAAATTACTTTCAGAAATTCAACTTTGGCCGTCATAGTCAAAGTTGGGTTTGAGGGTCGGTTACACATGGGGAAGGTGTTAGGCACCCCATAGTGCCCGATCTCGGTACCTTATGACAAATCTAGCATTATGACAGTGTAATTAAGCTTTTACCCTTTATTTATTAATCATACATGGTTATTTATTCCTACTCTACTGCGTTTTGCCTTATTGTCTACATGGTGACTATCTTAAGCATACAATTAAAGTAGTAAATAGGGGAAAGAGATTGAAACCTCCGAAGCAAGCTTTTATATTATCTTCTCATAAAACTGTACAGAGGTGGTTTTTACCAGCCTCCTCACTCTACATGGATCTCTCTAGCACTTGAGAATAGATTTTAAACTGGGAACTTTAAAATCTATACCAAAGGGACTAAAGATCATCGGGTACTACAATGAGTTGTTTTTTTACTCAAAGTATCCTGAAAGGAGTCAAAAGGGAAAAGAGAATGAGGTGTGTGGGAAGTGGAGCCCATGGAACATTTTTTATAGGCACCTAGGAAGGGGAATGGTTGTTCCCAATCTTGGAATGGTCGTTCTGTGCCTAGAAAATGCACTCCTTTGTTCAAGCGAGAACAGTCGTTCTAGGCCTTGCAAATAGTGAAGAGGGAATGGTCGTTCTCCATCTGGGAATGGTCGTTCCAAGCCAGGAACAGGGTTTTTGACCGTTTTGGTGCAGAAAAGCTTCCTGGATGTCTTGTATTCCATTTCGACTTAATTTTGTATCTTCCTTGACTTCAGGGGGTTGCTTCTCTCGTCTTAGAAGCTTCCTGGCCCTTACAAATAAAGCTCAAACAAAACCTGGTGTCTACAATTTGCATTTTTTTCGCTACTTTTGGTTGCTCTCATCCTATCTTGGATCATCTTATTTATTTTGTAGTCTACTATACTACATTAGGTCCTAACACAAGGTTTTCTTCGGGTTCATGCCAACATAAAGGTGTCCTACACCTCCTCTCATACAAGGTTTCATAGGATGTAATCCCAATACTAAAATGATAGCTATTTTTATTGGTAATTTGTGACACTCATTCTACCTCAATACATGTATAAAATAATATAAAGAAATGTTACTCCAACACGGGTAAAATGGTTCACATCTCTAAAAGAAAATACATTTCCAATATTCAATCAATTTAAAATAAAGTTTAGAAAGCAAATAAGTTCATAAATAATTTCAAATAAAATGTAAAAACTCTAATTCCAATAAAAATTAAAGTCCTAGAAGGCCCTTGCCCCGATGTCACATTATCAGAGCACTCCCATGACTCAATTATTAGCACCTTGAATGTCACTCATATCCACATCTTCCTCACCTAAAAACAACCACAAACGTATGGTGAGAAAATAAAATATTTATATAAAAAGCACATCACGAAATTCCACAAAACAATCTCAAAGCAATATAATCCATAAACACAACATTCATCATTCAAACATGTTAACATCATTTCTCAAATCCACATATTTCATCATCTCATCACAATCCATATATTCCATCATCTCATCACAATCCACATATGTTCCTATAAAAAAATTGCACATATACAACATGTCACACATCTAGCACCAGATCACGTACACACCCCTACTAATGCATCACACATCCAGCATCGTGTTACACACCTGACTATGCTAATGCATTCCACTACCGGCACCGATATCACGCATACGACTGTACTTGACACATCACACATCTAGTACCGTATCACGCATATGACCATGCCCACAATAATCCATAAATAGAACTGTATCATGTGCATGCCCTTACAGTCTGGTGTCACGCATACAATTGTGCCTAATCATCACATCACAATTCACAATTCAATTCCACATCACATGCACAACCAACATTTCCACATAAAGTAATAATTCATACACATATCTTGCACAACCTCCTCATACACATCAATCTTTAACTCATAATTAATTTACATTCCATCCAGCATAACACCATTTATATCTCTTCATACAATAGTCATTATTAGACATCATACGATTCACAACCATCATCAAAATCTATCAATACAATAGCATCTTTCACAATCCCACATCAAACTCATTCAATCATATCATAAGTTTTATAAGCATCACTAAGAAATCATAAGTTATCACAAACATGTCAAAAAAAAGGAGTCCCAAAACGTCAAAAACGCAAACTAAAATAGAATACCTACGTCGGGCATCGTAAATCTTGACAGCTTGATCTCTACTCACTATTTTGACCATAACTTGAGTTATACACATCCTTTTTGAGTGATTCCAAAGCCATTAGAAAAATAAAATCCAAATCTATAACCTTTTTGAAGAACAAAAAGCCTAAAAAAGTTTTTAAGGTCACCTCGCATGGATGACAATATAAAACTTAATATTTTGCACACTAGAATGGAGATTGAACTTATAACTCGCGTAAATCAATCAATTCTTAACATTTTTACATGATTCTTAGAGTCTAAATTATAGCCCCAAGTTTCTACTTTCTAACCCAACAAATGAAAATTGATTTGGTTAATCACAGAAAAAGATATTACAAAAATACTAAGATACATCAATATGTAAAATCTCCCAATTACTCATTAATCTACAAAAACCCTAACTTACATATAACATTCCAATAAATCTAATTATCATCTAGATCATCAATTTTACCAAATAATATAATAATCACATTTATAAATCAATATAAAACCCAATTGAATCATCAATTTTATAGAATATTAAACCCTCAATTTTTCCAAAATCAAACTCAGACACTTTTCTACAATTTTGATCTCTTTCTTATGTCATTATTTTTACAATTTTTTTGCATATTCTTGATCCTCAATACATGCAAAATTTAATAGGATCATCAATTTCTCAAACAAAAATAATTATAAAATTATCAATAATCCTATGAGATTCCTCCTCTACTTAATTTCCTCATGTAACTTTGCATACAAATAATCTTTTCTTCCCTATACCTGGTTGCGTTAAACAGAATAACCCTAAAGAAATTTGAGATTGTTTCTAAACACCTCCTGAGCAATCTTCCTCAGAACTCTCTATTTCTCCTTTCTTTCTTTCCTAACCCTTTAGAACACAAATGAGATAGATAGGGTTAACTCTGTCTGACCCCTTTCTAAAATAATCCATTGGCCTGGGTCAACCCAACCCATCTTCCTTCACTTCCGACCCATTTCTCTTTTATCCCAAAATAATTAAATAAAAGAAATTCATATACTATATAAAATATTTTTCCTCTATTATAATAATAATAATAATATATTTCTGACCCAAAATATAATAATATAATTTCAATATTCAAATATCTTATAAAATCCACCTTTTGGATTTTATAATAAAATATATAATTTATCAACTCCCAAATTATCCCTTAAAACATATAAATAAATTATTTAAAATGTTAATAAAAATACTTATTTAAAACATACAAAATAACATTCCCTTATAATAATAAAATAATATTGACCAAATACTATATAATAATAATAATAGTATTTTGAAAAACGAGGTGTTACATAATTGATAGTTCATAATTGATACATCTTTTAGTGCATTACATTGGGCTTATTTGATATTTATAAGTATCTTAAATTGATGAATTGGTTGAGATTTGTTTTAGTGGACTATTTTGGTTTCAATTTTAAATTTAGTTAATTTTCATATTTTTTGTCCACTCTGACATGCTATTATCTTGAGCTCCTAAACTTAGAATCATGAATTCTTGGTGTCCTTGGAAAGTTAAGAGAGAGCTCTACAACTCTTTTGTTGAGAGTTTCATCTAGTTCGAACATCTTAGAGTCCAAAAATGTGCTACAATTTTACACCTCTATAGTTTATTTTGGATTTTCTTTAGAAACTTATTGTAGAAGAATGTTAATCTTGCTAATTATTTTATTAGTGGGTTGGGCCTTATAGATATTCTAATTAGGCCACTATCTTGCTCTATTAATAGGTGTTATGAGACTTGTTTTGTACACTTTTAATCATTTTTCAAAATTTAGAGTTGCTTCCTCTACAAATTTCTCTAAATTCTTTTTATCCCCCTCTCTCTCTCTCTCATTTTTCTCTATATTTTCTAAATAAATGAGTTGTAACGTCTTGATGAAGATTCTTGACTAGTCCATTTAATCGATTCAAGATTCCATGAATTGCAGTAATATCTGAGTTCCCAACCTAATTTTACTGTACAAATTCTTTTCGGCTTTTTCTCTTTTCTAGTTCTATTTTTTATTTTTCATGATTATGAATTGAAGTTCAAATAGATCTGGATTAGATTTGAAGAATATTTTTGGATCAAGATCTAGATTTAAATCGCTTAAAGCAATCGTTCATCGTTCTTAAATTTTACAAAAATTACAATAATCAACTTGTGTCTTTGAACTCTTTAGTTTGTATCATCGTCAAATCATTGAATAGCTTAAAAAGTTAGTTGGCTACAATCCATCGCCTTCTGAAAAATAAATGTATGAAGTGAGTTTCTTTTATCCTTGGCAATGTCACACAAAACGAACTTGATAATTCTACAACAATATCATATACCACCATGTTATGCTTTTCTAGCATTATCACTCAAGAGTACTAATGCACATCCTAATGTATATAGCAAAAACCTCACTACTAAAACCTAGTATTCTTACAAGTTTCTTTATGTATGATGATTGGGAGCACATTGTCAAAAACTAGAGAAGATTGAGTCAAACACTGTATATTCTCCTGTTGGAGAATTCTCATATAAATACAAAGTAATTACAATTTGTCAAGCTGATTTTCAGCCCACTAAATAAGCTAAACTGCCATATATACATTTACTACGGCTAATTATCCTAATTAAGAGAATAATTGTTACAAATAAATATATAATTGCATATCTTTTGCCATTCATTCTGTTGACATCCCCCCTCAAATTGATGCTGGTGAATCTACAAGCATCAATTTGCCAAGTAGAAAATTGTGACGTTGGCGTGGCAACGTTTTAGTGAAAATGTCAGCGATTTGAATAGATGTTGAAACATGTGGTAGATTGATGACTTTACGATCATACGCATCTCGAATAGATTGACAATCAACCTCGATGTGTTTCGTCCGTTCATGGTAAACCGGATTTGCTGCAATCTGTATGGCAGTGGTGTTATCAGCATGCAGTGGAGTGGGTTGTGCTTGAGACAATCCAAGCTCTGCAAGAAGACCACGTAGCCATATTATTTCAGAACAAGCAGCAAACATTGCGCGATATTCTGCTTCAGTGGATGACTTTGATATTGAATCTTGTTTCTTACATTTCCATGAAATAGGAGCATTCCCAAGGAACATACACTAGCCAGTAGTTGATCTCCTAGTTTCTGGACAGCCAGCCCAATCAGCATCACTATATGCTTGGAGTTGAAGAGATGATTTTTTAGGAAAGAATAAACCACGCCTTGAGGTGCCAAGGAGATATTTAATGATACGTTGTACTGCTGAAAAATGGAAGTGTCGTGGAGATTGCATGAACTTACTAACGGTGTGTACAACAAAAGAAATATCGGGGCGAGTGATAGTCACATAAATGAGACTACCAACTAGTTTTCGATATTGAGTGGGATCGTCAAGAAGCTCTCCTTCATGTCGTCTATATTTAACATTAAATTCCATTGGAGTGTCAACAAGGGTAGCATTTGTGAGTCCAGCTAGCTGGACTAAATCTTGAATATATTTGTGCTGATTTATGAAAATGCCTTCAGGATGATAATGCACTTCTAAACCCAAGAAATAATTGAGATGACCTAACTCTTTCATGTGAAAAGTTGAATGCAACATTTGTTGGGTTTTAGAAATAGCATCTGGATCAGAGCCGGTGACCACAATGTCATCCACATAAACAAGAAGGACGACGATGCCTTTAGGAGTCCTTTAGAGGAAAAGTGATGGATCATACTGACTTTGAGTGAATAAAAAACCAAGTAGAGTGGAGCGAAATTTCTCAAACCATACTCTAGGGGCCTGCTTCAATCCATATAGAGAGCGTTTCAATTTGCAAACATTAGGCGGGGAGAGAGTCGACATACCACCAAGAAGTGTGATGTAAATGTCCTCCTTAAGGTCACCATGGAGGAAAGCATTTTTTACATCCATTTGATGTAGTGGCTAAGATTTGGATGCAGAAAGAGCAAGGATAGTACGTACAATGGTCATCTTGGCAACTGGAGCAAAAGTCTCATCATAGTCTAGGCCATACTCTTGCTTATTTCCAAGCATAACTAGTCGCGCCTTATAACGGTCGATGGATCCATCCGAACGCAGCTTGTTAGAGAACACAAACTTGCTGCCCAAAGGCTTAACAGATGGGGGACATGGCACTATATCCCATGTCTTATTTTCTTCCAAGGCGAGAAGTTCACTTGCAATAGCTTTTTGCCAACATTCATTCTGCATTGCCTGTTTATAAGAAGAAGGAATAGGAATAGATGATAAAGTTGCTGTCGTGGAACTGATATAGCTTTCTGGGGGCTTACAAATGCGTGAACTGCATCGTGAAGGAGTTGGTTCTAGTGCTGAAGCTTATACTGGATAAATAGCCAATGAATTATCTGGAAGGGGCCCATGGGATTCTGCTGGTTGATGTTGAGGAGTAGTTTTTTTTCTTTGATAGGTCAAGAGAGGTCTAGATGATGATGGACTGGCAAAAGAGTTAGAAAACAATGGCAAAACAGAAATTGGAGAAGAGAACGAGTCATGATGTTTTGCAAAAAAAATATACATTTTCTAGAAAAATGACATTTCGAGATACTCGAATCCGATGAAGTTTAGGATCATAACATAAAAAGCCCTTTTGATGAGGAGAATAGCCAAGAAAAGCACATTCAACAGATTGTGCAGTGAGTTTAGTGCGTACTTGTGGAGGAAGATGTACATAACATGCACAACCGAAGATACGAAGAGTGGAGTAATCGGGTGGGTGACCAAATAATCGAGTGAAAGGGGATTCATTACTTATGGAAGGAGATGGCAATCTGTTTATAAGATGAACTGCAGTGGAAAGGGCTTCACACCAAAAACGTGATGGGACATGCGACTCCAGCAAAAGAGTGCAAACAACATCTAGCAAATGGCGATTTTTTCGTTCAGCTACCCCATTTTGTTAGGGGGTTGATGGGCATAATCGTTGAGATAAAATGCCATTGGTTTGCAAGAATTCCTGAAATAAGTGCGAGGTGTATTCCCCCCATTATCAGAGCGAAGAATCTTGATTTTGGAGGAGAATTGGGCCTGAACATAAGCATAAAAAAATTTAAAAGTAGCAAAGACTTCATCTTTTGAGCGCAGAAAATAGACCCAAGTGAAACGACTATAATCATTAATAAAAGTTACAAAATACTTGTAATAAGCATGAGATGTAACTGGTGCTATCCCCTAAACATCACTATGGATGATATCAAATGGTTGGGTGACATGCGACTGATGTGTTGAAAAAGGTAAAATTTTACTTTTGCCAAGCTTACAAGGAATGCAATCAAAATGAATATCATTAAGAGATGGGGTGTGTTTATTTCCAAGAAAACTAGATTTGAGCATGTCATGGAGTACATTGGAGTTGGGATGCCCAAGACGCCTATGCCATACTTGATAATCAAAAATAGCAGAATTACAAGAGACTAAAGGTAAAGAAAGACTTGGAGACAACGAGAAATGGATGGCAAAAAGACGTCCAACTTTAGGCCCCTTCGCGATTATCGTCCCCGAGTGTTGATCATGCACAAGATAACCAAACTGTGAAAATTGAACTCGACAATCATTATCGACTAATTGACCAATAGAAATAAGATTACTGGTGAGACTAGGAGTGACAAAGAAATTTGTTAGAGATGAAGAAATATCACCAGTTTCTGTTATAGGCAATTGATTTCCACCAACAGTATGTATGTTGAGATTCCCCAAATATTTTTTTATATTAGTAAGGAATCGAGTATTGTTGGTCATGTGGTTGGAAGCCCCAGAATCAAAATACCACAGTGAAAAGGATTTACCTGAGAATCCCAAAGTAGAAAATGCTGAAATGATCATTTGTTGAACCATTTCAGGAGTCAAAGTTGGAACAGCAGTAGTAGCATGTTGTGGGACAGGTGCTGGATTGGCAAAACTGTTGGGAATAGAAGAATCAGTAGTGGTTGTAAAAGCTGTTGCAGTTCGCCTTGGTGGCCTTATTGGGCATTCCTTAATAATATGTCCATCCTTTTTGCAGTAGTTGCAGAATTTTTTTGGACAGGAGGAAGCATAGTGTCCAAATCGCTTGCAACTAAAACATTGAATAGCACCCATGTCATGGCGTTGTGACTTCCCTTGTGCCACGTATGCTACGGGAACAGTAGATAATCTCTGTTCTTCAATGATGGACTGTGTAAGAAGACGTTATTCTTCACGTAACAAATCGTTGAGGCACGCATTCAACGATGGTACAGGATCTCTATGCATGAGATGGGACCGGATGCCTTCAAAGTCAAATCGCAATTTCATAAGAAATTGGTCACGTTTAGTAGTTTCATGAATTGTTTGTACGGAACTTAGACCTTCAGAAGTCAAGTTTGCATAAACTATATCAGTGTATTTAGCCCAAAGATTCATGAATTGAGAGTAAAAATCAGAGATGGAGAGACTATCCTGTTTAAAATTAATTAGTTATGTCATGCTCAAGATGGAAACGACGAGCGGCATTATTTTGACTATAAATTTTCTTCAAGTAAGACCACATTGTTGCTGCAGTCTTGTAAGGACGAAGATTCAGGACAATGTTTGAATCAACGGAACCAAGGATCCAGGCCATGACTTGAGCATAAGCAACCGTCTCTGTGTCTTTGTTAGGGGCAGGAGTGCTGCCATCAACATGACCCCATAAATCTTTTCCGGTGACAAATATATGAAATTGAAATGCCCAAGCTGAGTAGTTTTTTTCAGTAAGGCGAACGAACAAGACATCATATTTTTCGGAAGCCATGGAGCTCCGGAAATAGAAATCGAGAAAGCAGGATCAGGAATCTAGGACGAGGCTGAAGGAAAAAACACAAACTAGGTTGTGGGATCGTAACCTAGGCTGATACCATGTCAAAAACTAGAGAAGATTGAGTCAAAGACTGTATATTCTCCTGTTGGAGAATTCTCATATAAATACAAAGTAATTACAATTTGTCAAGCTGATTTTCAGCCAACTAAATAAGCTAAACTGCCATATATATACATTTACTACGGCTAATTATCCTAATTAAGAGAATAATTGTTACAAATAAATATATAATTGCATATCTTTTGCCATTCATTATGTTGACACACATGTCCTATCCTAGTACTTGACATAAATGCTTTCACCAATCATGGCTATGCCTCGCATAGGTTGAGATTTGCCAAGTCGACATGTTTGAATTCCCCAATTGCACTGAGTCTCCACAACCTGGCGCCTGATTATCTCCAAGGACCCAAAGCCAACGAGCATACCTCAAGTACCTTTTATGGTCATTCACATCCTTCTTTCAAGAACATCATCACACACGATATTCTTTTAAGACTTGCACGAAGCTGTGTTGTCCAAAGGTACATAGGGGTAACTAGAGGTTATGCGTACATGAGTAAAAGCTTATAACTTCATCTCCCAAAATCAATAAATCAAAGTACATAGCTTCAATCTATGATTATAACATACATGTCTCTCAGCCCCACCCATAATTATGATATCCTCTATTGAGGTTCGCGCACAAATACATTTGCATAGTCACTTCTTTTCGATAATAACACATCAACTGCAACACGAACAAACTACGCTATCAATTGTACTTTTTGAATAAAGGTGAATGAAATATCTTTGTTGGATATTTCAATAAAATAAGTATTAATATTTTTTAAAATAATAAACCTTCTTTAAATTTTGAGATATTTTACAAAGGTACTATAAAACATCATTGTGGACACA
Organism: Cajanus cajan; assembly: GCF_000230855.2. Classification (NCBI taxonomy): domain Eukaryota; kingdom Viridiplantae; phylum Streptophyta; class Magnoliopsida; order Fabales; family Fabaceae; genus Cajanus; species Cajanus cajan. The sequence goes on along the minus strand of NC_138524.1, from coordinate 54,364,830 downwards.
TTTTTCTCACGATTTATGAAGAACAAATTCCAATTTACAATTATTTATCACTGTTGGTAGAAAACAAAGCTTACACAATGAATTTATAAAAATTTTATAATATTTTAAGAAAATTCCAGGGTATTCCTAATATGTCTCCACACATCATATATTTTTCCCAAAATTTATCTCACACATAAAATAATTTTCATAAAAACTTAATAGGACAAATTTATCAAATTCCAATAAAAAATAAAAATCAAATACTTCTTGGGCTTGTAAATTCATATGAAAATTTTGAGATATCATCATTGTCATGTAGAAGGTTTCTATTTCTCCAATTCCCACTAATATCTTATTTAAAAAGTGTAATCAAGTAAAAATAACACAAGGTAGATTCAACAAAACATTTTAATACATCCATTAAAAATAGTGAATGTGCTCAAAAAAATTCAAAAAGTTTCTCAATGATTCTAGAGACATGATTACATATGAATATGGCCTCACTTTAAAAAGAAGCCACAAAATTTTAACAAAATTTAATTATAATAATAGTATAATGAGAATAATTTCTCAACCACTCAAGACAAGTAAGAGATAAAAGAGAATCTCTCTATATTTTTAAATCAAGGACACAAGCTCCTCATTAACATCCTTGAACTATAACAAGAAAGGAGGCTACTTAGTGGTATAGGTTTTAGAGAAAAAGGCAGAGAGTTTTAAAGAGAAGGAGGAGAAACTAAAAAAAAAATTAAAATCCAAATTTCCTCTCTATGTTAGAGATATGCATAAAATGAGAAGGGAATGAGCTTTACTATTTATTTATAACTAGGTCAATACACACATGCTCTTCATTAGATCTCTTGATTAAAGTTTGATTTAGTCTAATTTTAAGCACTAATTCTAGTTTTACATAACTTTAAAATTATTCTTTAATGAGTTATTTAAATCTATAATTGATTTTTTTAATATATTTAATTAACTTAATTTAAGTTTTAATTAAACCTCATAAATATTAATTAGATTCTAATTACTCTTAATCTACTTTTAAGCTTATTTAATAAAGTGACGATACTTTTAAAATCGGTTATTTATGAACCGATTTTTGTATAGTACATACAAAATCGGTTCTGAAATAACCGATTTTAAAAGTAACACTTTTAAAATCGGTTCTTAAATAACCAATTTTAAAAGTAGCACTTTTAAGATCGGTTCTTTTGTAACTGATCTTAAAAGTTATGTCAGACATATCTTTTAAGATCGGTTATTTTATAACCGATCTTAAAAGTACTTTTAAGATCGGTTAAATTTTAATCGATCTTAAAAGTGTTCATATTATTTACAAAATTGTCATCGCGTCACTTTTAAGATCGGTTACCTTATAACCGATCTTAAAACTCCGACTTTAAATCCAATTTTTACATTAGTGATAACTTTAAAATTATTCTTTAATGAGTTATTTAAATCTATAATTGATTTTTTAATATATTTAATTAACTTAATTTAAGTTTTAATTAAACCCCATAAATATTAATGAGATTCTAATTACTCTTAATCTACTTTTAAGCTTACTTAATAAAGTTCTTAAAATTTACTACTATGTCACTAATAAGTTGATTAAAATCTTTCCTTCAATTTTAGTTGACTTTTTAATATAGTTTTGACCTTATTTTTAAACTACTAAATAAATCAAATTAAAAATTAGTTCAAATTTTTTTTATAATTAAATTAATTCTTATTTATACTGAATATTACTAGTTAATCTTATAATATTAATTTAATGTTTGATTTAATTTAATTAACTAAATTACTATTTAATTAGTTCTAAGATTACGTGACTAATTAGATTATTAATTAATTTACTACTTATATGTCCCTATTTAAATCTTTATTAAATATTAAATCTTAAATAACTTCTACTTTGGAAGACTTTTCATTAATGTAATAGTTCAATTGAATATTAACTGGATCAATGAAAATTTTAGTCAGATTCTCATTCAATTTTTGAAAAAATATGCAAGCGAGGAAATCAAGGAATAGGTGGGTCCTACGTTTTTTTTTAAACCTTTCTTTAAATTTTGTATTTTTCCGACAAATCTCTCTCTCTCTCTCTCTCCTCGTTCCTATCCTACCTACGCTCATCTCTCTCTTTAATTTGAAATTCTTGATCAACTTGCAGACGCGCACATTTCATTTATTAGGGTCCGTTGTAAAACCCACCAAACTCTCTCTCTCTCTCTCTCTCTCTCCTTCTCTCTCTTTCTCTCTCTCTCTGGTTTCGTTCATCTTCTTCTCTAATGCCGTTTTGATCAATCCATCATTCCAGGTCTCTCTCTGACTTGATTTTACATTGTCCATTTACGGGGTTCTATTATTAATATTATTATCATCATTATTTTTATTTGGGGTTGTTGATTAAGGTTTTATTTTTGGGTTATTCCCCGTTTATTTTTGGGGGTGGGTGGGAGGATTTTTGATTTTGTTTGTTGTAGATCTGTGGTGGGTTTGGTTTGATATATGGTTGAGGTTTAGGGTTTTCTTTGTGCGATTGGATAGGACAGTTTGTTCTGTTGAAGGTATGTGTTTGGTGTGTTTTTTCAGATTGCCGAGGTTGTTCCCTTTTTCTGCTTGATCAATTGGGGTCTTGGATTATGTGAAAATGTCCACGTTTCTAAATAAGTGCCTCCGATTGTTTGTGTTTCTGCATGTACTGTTTTTTGTCTTCGCTTTGCTAGTAAGCTTTTTATATGTAGTATGTTTGGCCTGATATGTGTTGGTTTTCATGGTAAAGCACATATACGTCCCTATTGGAAGCTGGGTCTAATTATTTGTTTTTTGAAGTTAGTTTAGTTTGCATGGTAAGGGTTCTGATGATAGTTTGGCCCTTTGCTACTTTGTCAGACTAATGTGATTTTGTGTTTGTTTGGTTTGCCTTTTCACTTCCACAACGATGCATTTCTTGTGTCCTAATGCACCTTGTTTTGAATTTGAAGGAAAATTTTCCTCCTTCTATCAAATGCTGAGTGCTATCACTAAAACAAACAAACTTTTCCATCCTAGGATTTGAGGTAGGCTTCTCAGATTAAATACAATGTATTCCTTGAGTGATCGTGGGAGAAGTTAGCTTCTAGAGGTTCTATACCTTCTTAAACTGCAAAATAATGGAGAACCCAAGGGATGCCCACAACTCATGTCTTTTGCAGTTGTATTTGAGAGAGACTAGGCCCCCTAATGTATATATATTATATGGACATTCTTTGTGAATGGATAGGAATTCTACCATTATAATACCTCCAAAATATTGAATTGTCTTTTCCTGAGGATTGGATTCTCTTGAAGGGTGATCAGATTTTTGTGAGATCACGTACCAATTGCAGTTTTGATTCATGAGTTTTGTGTTGTCTAGATCACATTTTGATGCCTGGTAGGTAGGCTCTTTCACCGGGGTGGGTGTTTTCTGTCTCTGAGGATGCCTTGATGTTCTTCCTTTGCACCATTTTCGTGTGATCTGTTTCATCATTGCACAAGATAGATACAAAACTTGGCTTGTTTTAGTAAATAAAAATTCATGTTAGAAAGCTAAAGCTTGAGAAGGGGGCAATTTTTAATAGGGTATTTACTTTGTCATTTTGTGCTTGCCTTTTTTGACTTTGAAACCAGTTCAATGACCCATGCATGCAAGTTCCATCTATGACTTGATCTTGTTAATAAACTTTCCTTATAGTTTTATGTTTTTTCTGTATTTTCATGGCCTTATTTATTTGTGCATAGTCATGGCTGATCAAAACCAATAACAGAGCTCTGCATCAAATTTTAATTTTTTAAAAAGTGCATAAATTCACACTATCATTTCTTTTGATCAGTTGGTATTGAGCTCTGCTACATGTATTCAAGGTTTTTTTTTTTTATTTTTTTTTTTCAATTCTGCCAATGGTATGTCTCCTTGTACATTTACTTTGACAAATTTTTGTGGTTCATCTTGCTCTTATTCTTATAGACAGAAAACAACCTAATATAGCTGTGTTAAATGATTAAATATTTTAGTGAAAAAGGTTAATGATCTACATTGCTTGATACAAGATGTTTACTCTATTTGGGTGCTGCTGCAAGCTTAGAAAAGAGTTGTGCAAGCCTTTAATACATGTGTCCTATCAATCTGAATTTGCAATGGTTTGGAAGTTGTATTTTTTTAACATTGATTCTTTTCTTAATGTTATAAACTTATATAATATTTATAACCTTTACAAGAGTTTTGCTGTTCTCTTCACTTGGAAGTGCAAATTCATTATATTATCGTGGTATACTTAATTCATATATGGGATATCCTGATAAATAGAGGTTGAAAACTAAAGAAAACCCTTTGCAAAACCATTGATGTAGAGTTAAAAGACCTTTATTTAAATGGTCTTTTGGAAAAAATTTGGATGTTGACAAAACACATTGCTCACATGTTAACCATGTAGTTGACTCCAACATCTAGTGTTTGTTTTTTCTTACACGATAAGGGTAGCATAAAAATGGTTTTGAAGACAGAAATAAAGATCAAGTAGAAGAATTTGTCTAGCTGAAATTTAAACTATCGTGTTAACTCTTGAGCATTTGAAATGTTAATGATTAATATTCTATGTCTGGTGGAAAGATGGTATTTGAAAAGTGTTTTTCTTCTGGGAAAACTGTTCATATTATTATATTATATGGTAAGTAATACATTTTGCAAGATAAGAAATAAGCATTGTAAAAGTGAATTTGAAAACTAATTAATTGCAGGAGTGTATTTTGAATGACAAATGCTTATGCTTTTTGTCTACTTGATGTGTTTTGTTTGCTTTCATAGGTTATCAAGTTTGTAAATTTGTTTTAAAACTGAGTTTGATGAATGCCATGATACATCTTTGGTCCTCTCATTGAAACATCAGGGGAGGCTGATATATTTGCCATAGAAAGACAGATTCATGACATGGTTGTCAGTGGTTTGTCAATAGATATTATTCACAATAGAATATTATGGTGTTGTTAGATCCATATATTGTCAACATCAGGGGAAAAGGCTTTGTTTATTGATTCTGTTGTTGATTTGAAATTTGAATGAACAGCAGGAGATGTGAATTTAATTAGCTTACTATTCCTTATTGATTATAATGGTTTTTCTCCATTCACAGGGCACAGGGCACAGGGCACAGGGCAACCGGTGATTGCTTTTGCTAGCATGGCATCAAGTTATAATATATTCTTTGATGATAAACGGAGCAAAGCCGAGGTTGACCCTCCTCAAAATGAGGAGTCAGCAGATGTTGGTGAATTAGTAAATGATCCTGCTCTTAAACCTAATGGGACTGTTTCAAGCAGTGTTCGTGAGCTTTTAGAGTGCCCTGTATGCCTGAATGCTATGTACCCTCCAATCCATCAGGTTGTTTATGTATTGATGATTTGTTGTTGATTTTTTGGGTTCTTTTGAGAAAGTGTGCAATTGTAAATTAAAAATATTGGGGTGTTCAAAGTGCAATTTGATAAATTTGATAAATTAATTACAATTACAAAGTGAAATTGACTGGTACGGGATTCATAGCACAGTTGCTGAGTGTGACATGTCAAAAGCAAAATACTGAGTGGGAGGGTGTTAATTTCCTCGTTCAAAAGTAATTCTCCCTTGTCTCACCTAGCTGATCTATTCTGAGAATATATTTTTTTTTCTAGCAGGAACTAAGTCAATTTTTTTGTATGTAACTTTGAATTTACATAATTATTGGTTGTTTCAAAAGAAATTTTATTTTGAAATTTAGTTAACATCACTTCCTCTGTTGCTTTTGCAGTGTTCAAATGGTCACACTATATGCTCAGGTTGCAAACCCAGGGTCCATAACCGGTGCCCTACTTGTAGGCATGAGCTTGGCAATATCAGATGCCTGGCACTGGAGAAAGTGGCTGCATCTTTGGAACTTCCCTGTAAATATCAAGGTTTTGGGTGCAGCGGTATATATCCATATTACAGCAAGATAAAACATGAATCGCAATGTGCATATAGACCATACAACTGTCCATATGCTGGTTCAGAATGCTCTATTATGGGTGATATACCCTACCTGGTGGCACATCTGAAAGATGACCACAAAGTGGACATGCACAATGGTAGCACTTTTAACCACCGCTATGTTAAATCAAATCCACAAGAAGTTGAAAATGCCACATGGATGTTGACGGTATTGTTTTGCTGAACTTTGTTTTACCTTCCTTTTATTGACTCAGTAAATTCACCAGACTGTGAGTACATGGTAGATTGTATAATTTTGGGCCAGATTTGGATCTACACATGTCACTCATCATCATTTAATGAGTATATAGAATTTAAGCATGCCTTGTAACTTTCTTCATTTTCTTAAACAAGAAAAATCGAATATTGGCGATACTGGAACATCTTGGAAACTGAGCTTGTTATTTTAAAGTTGTATTATCAAGGAACTATTGATTTACAGCATTGCCTCTTTCTAGGTGTCTGTACAAAGGCTTTATATATATAGTGAGATAGATTTTTTTTTTTTTCTACACAGAATTATGGAATTAGCTTATATATACACTTCATATTGGTTTCTAGGTCTTCAGCTGCTTTGGTCAGTATTTTTGTCTACATTTTGAAGCTTTTCAGCTAGGAATGGCTCCTGTCTACATAGCCTTTTTACGGTTTATGGGTGATGATAATGAGGCGAAGAACTACAGCTACAGTTTAGAGGTAGGTGGAAATGGGAAGAAGATGATTTGGCAGGGGGTGCCTAGAAGCATCAGAGACAGCCACCGCAAGGTTCGTGACAGTTTTGATGGTCTCATCATTCAGAGGGATATGGCCCTCTTGTTTTCCGGGGATGACAACAAGGAGTTGAAGCTTAGGGTTACTGGTAGGATTTGGAAAGAACAGTGAATGGAGAGAGACAATGTCCTTTCAACTAGCAATTATATTTAGGCTGATAGTTTGTAGTACAACTCGTTTCTTGTAGTGATATGTGACTTCTGATCATGTTATCGTGTTTTGTAATTTAGGAGGCAAACTCTCTTTGCTGATCCTTTCATCAAATACATGAACAGGAAGTTGTATCTCGTATCATTATGATAACTACTCAATAGAGATGAGAACCTTAATGTGCCTCACATATATTCTTTTTTGTTTGAACGACAGTGAATGAGAGCACTCGAGAAAATGTTGCTGGCACACAACCTACCACGTAATGTTTTCGTTATATTCTCGTAGCTGCTATATTTGTCAATTTACCGCATATCTTGCGAGCTTGTTTTTTTGAATATTTGAAAACGATATCTAGCTTGTTTTTCTGTTCTAATCCAAGTATCTGTGCAATCCCTTCATTTTCCAAGTTTCTATAAATATAATTGACATTAGTGGGTACTTGGTTATTAATCGAATGATTTAGAGCGATCTATAACTTACGTGTGGTATGGCACAATAACGCTCGAGTGTAATGTTGAAATTATTGATATGATCCAAGCTCGCATTGAATTTCAATATCATGGTTTTGTTAGGCTTATTGCATCAAAATGAATAACAGTTATAGCCCAACTATCCCACTCCAAATTCCAAATTATTATTTAGGCTTTACTCCAGTGCACGTACCGTTCTGAGCTACCCCTGTTTTGTGTTCCATCTGCCACAATTATATGTCAGTGATAAAAATAAAATAAAAAATACCGGTACTATATTTCAAGAGCATACTAAACCAGTTAATTTTTGGTGATTGATACCTCGTGGATCAATAATCCACATTACAATGAATGGTATGCATTAGTTTTGTCCCATGAAAGACAAAAATATGTGAAAATGTGAAATGGATTATAGAACCTATTGCATGCTAAGGAAGATCATAAGATGAAGCACTTCAGGTAAAGATCCTTTCAGCTGAACTGCATATATCTTGTAGCCAAAAAGGGAGGGAAACAAGAAAAGAGAACTCCAGTGTTGCATTCATTTTTAGATGTTATTAATATACTATGGTATTTTGAAATACATCCGGTTAACAAATAGGCTACTTTCTAAGTATGCACTTGTCTTATCCAATTAGACTGAGAATACAGGCTTCAGCTGCATTTAGCTAAATACGCACTCCATCCTTGAAGACGGTATTCACGAGCTGCCTGGGCGGGATTTGCTGCCTTTATGATGCCACGACCCACTATGATAATATCACTACCCCTATCATTGACAACCTGAAAACACCATTTGGTGAATTGTCAACCAATAAGCTCAAATAAAAGAGTACTGCGCAAAACAACACAGTTGAGCATGGGAATGGATCTTTTAAGTGGAAAAAAAATGTCATGATCCTTTTAAGATACAGACTGCAACTTGCATAAACTTACTGAATATGGTGTGTTATATTGCTGCCCTAAAGCATCCCCACCAGTCACCATTTGAACTCCAGGAGTTGCATGAATGAAAGAGGGATTTACGGGTGCCCCAGGCCATGATGCTGGATTGACTGAGATGAAGCCAATAACAAAGTCAGAATGATCCTCGGCAATTTTCACTGCAGCGGCGGTGTAATCTCCCTTGGCAAAGTTACCAGTTGAACTCATTTCAGCAAGCAGAAACAGACCCTTTCCATGAGGCAAACCCTAAGTATGATTCACAAGACAGGTTAGGCTAGCAGTTTTGGCCTAATGGTCTGGCTACAGTCAAGACAATGTTATGACTACTATTATAGAGCACAGACCTTCAACTTCAGTCCTTCCACAATTCCAGGACCAGATATAATGTGAGCATTTACTATATCAGCCCATTCCAATATGTGAAAGATCCCTCTGCAGATATCAGAGGATAATGATGTCATAATATTAAAAGCAGAAACAAAAAAATAATACTGAAAAATGAATCCAAAATCATTAGGAAAAATCTTACCCTGCATACTGCATGGTCACTGTGTTACCAATGTCAGCAAACTTACGATCCTCAAAGATTAAGAAGTTGTGTTTTTCGGCAATCTTCAACAGAAAAAAGCATATATTAGAAGCAACTAAACCAGAAATGTAGAAGATTCCTGTGATCTCGGTAAACATGTTGCTCATAATCATGTAAAACTCTTATAATTGGTTAAAGTCACGACATCAGATTCTACTTTCAATAAATATCAGAAAATCTACTCCAGTCTATAATTTTAGACAATATCAGGATGCATAAATTTGTTCTTCTCTACTGAAAAGAAAAGAAAAAAGTATCTTTTAGCACTATACCGAGCGAAGCTTAGAACCGAAATCAGGAGTAAAATCTGGAAATATATCCACATGAGTTTTCAGCAAGCATATCTCTGGCCCAACCTGACAGGAAAAAACAGCCAAATTAGTTTAAAATAATTTATTTGTCAGGAGTCAGGACTAAACTTCTAACTATAAGTCTACAATCTCACTTATGATAATAATCCAGAGAATAGTAGGACCTTTTACAGTTTCCAACCCATTTGTAAACTATAAGTCTAATATGATATCTAACTATGCCATGGCTAGTTAAATCTTTTTCCATTTTGTATACATACCAAGTTATTACCTTGTCAGCAATTTCAAACAATTCAGCTGCAGTTCCAACGTCTGCAGCCAAACACAGATTACTCTCCTTCTCAGCCATTATCTCAAACAACCTCCTTCCTGTTGGATTCTTGGACAACTTAGCCCTCTCCAAAAATGGTAAGGCCCGGACCTTAGCTGTAGTTGCCAAAGCAGCGACCTTCTGATTGTCTTCTAAGAATCTCATAACAACCCCTAGCAGCTGCTTATCAAGCTTTCCTTTTTCACTCAAAATTTTCACCATTTCAGTCAATTTAAGAATTGCATGCAGCTTGATTCCATTACCCTCCAAATTCTCCCTCCCACCTTGCTCTCTATCGATCAGAACAACAGCATCACTGACCTTCAACCCTGCAGCACGCAGTGGTGCAGCAGTTTCCAAAACTGATGTGCCACTAGTGACTAAATCCTCAATTATCAAGCAACTTTGGCCGTGCTTGAAATCACCTTCAATGGCTTTAGAAGTTCCATAACCTTTGATTTCCTTGCGACGCATGACCATAGGAATATTCTGAGTGACAGAAACACAAGTGGCAATGGGAAGAGCAGTGTAAGGGACACCACAGACATGGTCAAATGAAGTGGAAGAGACAGAGGAAATAAGGGTTTGAGAAATATTCCGGAGGACGGAAGGGTAAGATATAATGAGCCGGAGGTCAATATAGATTGGCGAGGAGATGCCAGATTTGAGTTTGAAATTGCCAAATTTGACAGCTGAGATTTCATGGAGTTGAAGAACTAGAGACTCCATTGATGTGCTTTTCTCAGTGTGCTTCAAGGATTGTTTTAGACCTTAGGGGTAACCTGTGTAATTCAGTAAACAACATCTTCAATTTTTTTAAACATATATATAAATACATCTTTAGAAACATTTAGCTCAACCACTAGCATAGATTTAATCATAATATTCCTCACAGATCATACATCATAGATTATATCACAGAAGCAAACAATTCCCACAGCATATTCAAATTTCAAACACGAGGCAAATTGCTTAAAAACAAAATAAAGTGATGAACACAAGGAATTTAGATGAACCTTTCACAACTAGCACATGACAACCTTAAAATGATGGTCATGAGTCTGCATCCAGGTCTTGTGCTGTCGTGAACCTACACAGACAGAATCTAACCTACCTGATTCAGATTCTATTATGCCTACTAATAAGGTGGTAAGAAAGTTGATATGTACAGTTATTGTGAGTTAGATTACATTACTCTAGGATCTGCTGTATATATTGAACCTGTATATGTGACTATATGAATCAGAACCCACTTTCACTCAACTATTTAGTGAAAGAAACCACAAAGCGCATTCCTAGTTACTGCCAAACCATATCGCAATCAAGAAAGAGGGAAAACTAAAACACTACTTCGGTTATCCTTCAGCATATCCCCCTCCCCCCTCCTTGGAAATTCAGTCCTATGCAACTTACAACAAACACACCAAATTTGTTTTTTGGGCTACAACCAATATTTGACAAATGCAACCAACCTTCAAAATACACTTGGATTACAAAACAACTAAAAAGGAAGAAAAAAATTAGTTGAATAGGCAATTCAAACAAATTTAAAAGAAAGAAATAAAAAAAGTCCCCAAATCATTCAGATGTAATAATTTTTTTTCATCAGTATCTTCATATGCAATCCTATGCGAGATATTAAATGTAGACACCTCTCTTTACTTGAATTTAAACCTTGTTTTGCCGTGTCGTGAGGGACTAGTCTGTTTCGATAAAGATGCAATCACAGCCAAGCACAATTCTAAGTTTTAATTTTGAAACCACCCAAAAAAAAAAGAACCTCAATTTATTAATATAACTGTCTACACTGTTTGAGCAACAAAATAAATTCAATCAACAACAATACAAGAAATCCTAAAATTTCATGCAGAATCAATCAATGACATTCAAAAGTTCAATGACCTTATCAACAACATTGGTTCAACCCAAACTCAGTCAAATGCAGCAACCCAAACAACAGATGATATAAACTTAAACATTGAAATTAAAACTTGAAAAGATTCAGCTCACTAGAAGAGAACAGAGAGTGGTGTGAGTGTAGTTCCTCAATAAAGGCCGCGGGCGAGTGTTGTTGCACAAGTTGAAGCCACGGGCGAGACCACGTCAGGGAAAATTTGCACGAATCAGAATACGAAAGTTAGTGCAGCTTATGAGCGCTCACAATTCCCGTTAATACTTGCAACTATACCAAAGATAAAAATAAAAATAAAAGTTAGGATTTATTGACCGTAATTTAAAACATTGGGCTGAAAGTAAATGTTTTCGACACTTGAATCCCTGTAAATATATTCAATAATTTTTTTAAGTGTCCAACATCCAAAATTTAGAAAAAGTATATAACCTAAATAATAATATCAACATATATCAAAAGACTAAAATATAATAAATGATTACTTTTAGAGATTTTAATCATAAACAAAAATAATTAGAACCAAACATTTTTAAATTTCTTATTTTTTTTTTGAAGGAATAAATTTCTTATTTTTAAAGAGGCAAAAATATACTTTTCGTCCCTTATATTATTTATTAGATTCAATTTAGTCTCACTTTAATTAATTGAATCAATTTAGTCCAACATCTTTAAAATGTATCTCAGTGTTTGATTTTTCGTTTCCTTCATTTAAATACTTAACGGATATGCCACGTGTCATGCTATCATGATACATGGCTGGACATCATGACACGTGACATGATGACATGCACATGGCATGACGGCATGAATTAGTTCTGCGAGGGTAGAACAACAACTCAAGAGAAAACCTAGCCTTAGGAAGGAATCTACCTCATACCTTAGGAAGGACTTCAAGAAGGAGGGTCACTCCTCCTATTCAAAGGAAAGACCACTAGAAAAACAAAAAGAAAAATCTTCCAATAAGCCTAGGACTAGCTCCATTAAGTGCTTAGAAAGGGGACATAAAACATCCCAATGCCTCATAAAGAAAACCATAATCATTAGGGGCAATGAAATCCAAAGTGAGGAAAACACTTCATCTTCTTCATCATCTTCAAGTGAGAAAGATGCAAGCCTTAGTTCTAGTGAGGAAGCACCATGTGGTGGTGACCTATTGGTTGTCCAAAGGTTACTTACTATACCGTACGGGACCGAACCCGACCCAGCCGAATCAATGATTTGAACTGAATCGACCGAACCGACCGATACCCTAAACCATTATTCATCATACCAACCATCCGAGCATGCCGACCCCTCACAAAATAGTAGTGATCGGCCTACTCGTCCAATCCACAAAATTCCTCTAAATACGATTACGATAGTTTAATTTAAGTAATGAGCCAGATTAACCCCCTAATTTTCTGGGGCCCAATTCCTAATCACGGTCCAATAAGGAACACTATAAATAGACCCCCTTCGAGGTACGTAACTAACTTTTCAACGACCGCATTTAATACGCCGAGCACTTACTTGAGCGTTGGAGTGTCTTTGCAGGCAACCCCCCCTCATTTCGGACTACTCGGAGAAGGACGAGAAGACCTAGACCCCGGACCCGACCCGCTACAACAAGGATAATCGGAGTGCGTATCCTAACACAGGAACATTTGGCGCCCACCGTGGGGCCGAAGAGACATTTTCAGCCCCTCTTAAACTCTACGACTGAGGCCAAGACATGGTAGTAACCCGCAAGGGACAATCTACAACGACTCAACCGATTCCCCCCGCCGAGAACAATACCGCTATGAACAACCAAGAACAATACCCGTATGGGATGCCTCAGACTCAACCGGACCCTGTGATACAAGAAGTCCGTCTGAATACTAACCAAGCCCAGCCCGACCTTCAAGATGACATGCGCGCCTTGCGAGAGGAGATGGCGGCCATCCGTAGACAGAGAGAAGCCGATGCCCGAGAACTTGTTGAGCTTCATCGGAAAAATGCCGAGCTCCGAAGCCTAAACCAAACTTACGTGCCGTCAACTCCCACGCTCCAAGAAGAGTCGGCGTATCACGTCCCGACCGACCACATGACCCGAACGCCAGTCACGTCCCTAATAGGCAACAAGGCCGACACCAGTGTTCACTCTCTAAGACACCCTTTCTCGAGAAGGATCATGGAAGCAACACTTTTGGACCACAGGAAGAGTATACCGATTGAGAAGTACGATGGGTCAACCGACCCCGAGGAGCGCCTGAATGTTTTCCTAACTCAAGCAACCCTCTCAACTCAAGATGACTCGGCATTGTGCCGAATATTCCCCACGTCGTTGAAGGGAAGGGCATTGAGCTGGTTTACGAGGTTTCCGAGCTCCTCCATTGATTCGTTTAACGAGCTATCATCCCAATTCACCCTGCAATTTGCAACGAGTAAGCCGTACAGGACAACCTCGCTAGCCTTGGCGGGGGTTCGTCAGGAGAAGAAGGAAAGCCTGAGGAGCTTCATGGACCGATTCAACAAGATCGCCATGGAGATAGGCGATCTGAACCCGGCCGTGGCCCTGGACCGGTTGATAACTGCTCTTAAGCCGGGGCCGTTTGTGAATAGCTTATGTAAAAAACCACCAGTTGACATGAACGATTTCCGACGCAGGGCCGAGAAGTATATGCAAATGGAAGAGCTTGCGGAGACCCGTAACTAGGCCAAGGCCGAGGAGGCCTATAACAGGAAGGAACCGGGCAGGGAACCAACGAGAAAGGCCGCGAACGCCGAGCCCTCGAACCCTCGTCCGCCGAGAGGACCGCGTTACACCGCGTACACTCCCCTCAATGCGAGCAGGCCAAAGGTATTGGAGCAGGCCCTCGCATCCGAAGTACTGGTGATACCCAAGCGGGCGAACACACCACCGAGGGATGACAAGGCTAAGTCGTGCCGATTCCATCGAAACCGGGGCCATTCGACTAGAGAATGCTCGGCGCTGAAGGACAAACTTGAGGACCTCATCAAGCAAGGTCATCTCGGGAACTTCGTAACACCGCAAGATCATCGAACAAGAGGGCGAGATCAACACCCTCGCGAAGCACCATCGCAGAGAGACCGACGCCACAGGTCTCGATCAACCGAAAGGAGAGACCACTCCCGAAGCGTCCGAGAAGACAACAGCCGACCGAGGAAGATAATCAACACGATAGCAGGAGGTTTTGCCGGGGGAGGTTCCACATCTTCCGCCCGGAAAAGACATCTCCGAGCGGTACGATCAATAAATAGCGTGAACCAGTCAAGAACGCCGAAAATGCCTCCGATCACCTTCTCTGACCGAGACTTTCGAGGCGTCGATCCCGTCCAAGACAACCCCATGGTGATTTCGGTGGAAATGCACAATTGCATCGTGAAGAAGACTTTGGTCGACCAGGGGAGTTCCACCGACATCTTGTACTGGAACACATTCAAGCAGCTCGGGATCCCGGAGGAAAGCTTAGAGCCATATCACGAGCCACTAGTCGGGTTCTCCTGCGAAAGGGTAATGACCAGAGGGAGCATTGACTTGTACACTCGGTTTGGGTTTGACCAGAAGTCCTCACGAGAGATCAAAATCCGATACATCGTGGTGCATGCAAACACATCATACAACATCCTACTGGGCTGACCCTCCATTAATGCCTTGGGTGCGATTGTCTCGACCCCCCACCTGTGCATGAAGTTTCCATCCAGAGACGGCCAAGTAGTCACCGTGCACGCCGATCAGAAAACAGCGAGAGAGTGCTACCTTTCCAGCCTGAAGGTGCAACCGATGGTTATCCCCCAAACGTCGACAAGAGGTGTAAATGTGGTACGACAAGAGTTGGCCGAGTGCATTGACCTCGACCCTCGGTTAGGAGAGGAAGAGCGAATCGAGCCCGCAGAGGACCTTGTCCAATTTCAACTGGGACGAGAACCCGAACAAATCACCCAATTAGGATCCCAACTGAATAAAGCTGATTCTGATCGGATGAAACGAGTAGTTAGAGATAACAAAGACCTATTCGCATGGACAGCATCCGATATGTCGGGGATAGACCCCAATTTCTTGTGCCATCGACTGGCTGTGTGCCGAGACGCCCGACCGATAGCTCAAAAGAAGAGGAAGATGGGAGATGAGAAGAGGAAAGCTGCGAATGCTGAGGTGCAAAAGCTTTTGCAGGCGAGGTTTATCCGAGAGGTCACATACACCACGTGGCTAGCCAATGTGGTGTTAGTCAAAAAGTCGATCGGGAAGTGGAGAATGTGCACCGACTACACCGACCTTAATAAAGCTTGTCCCAAGGACGCCTATCCACTCCCATCTATTGACCGACTCGTCGACGGTGCTTCCGGGCACGCTATATTTAGCTTCCTAGATGCTTACTCCGGCTACAACCAGATCAAAATGCACCCGGCCGACGAAGAAAAGACAGCGTTCATAACCGAGAACGCCAATTTTTGTTATAAAGTGAAGCCATTTGGGCTGAAGGATGCCGGGGCGACTTACTAGAGGTTAATGGACAAGGTGTTTAACGGTCAGATCGGCCGTAACATCGAGATATATGTGGACGATATGGTGGTGAAGTCCAATTCTCTGGCCGAACACTTAACCGACCTGACCGAAATCTTCGGCGAACTCCGGAAGCACAACATGAGACTCAACCCCGAGAAGTGTACCTTCGGGGTCAAGGGAGGCAAATTCCTAGGTTTTATGCTGTCGATGAGAGGCATAGAAGCGAACCGAGACAAATGTCAGGCCGTGTTGAGCTTGCGAAGCCCGAGCAACCAAAAGGAATTGCAACGCCTCTCTGGAAGATTGGTCGCCTTATCCCGATTCCTCCCACGGTTAGGCGACAAAATTAGCCCGATGAAAAAACTCCTGCGGAAAGCGTCGATCTTTTCGTGGGACGAACACTGCGAAGCAGCCTTCGCAGCTTTGAAGACGACCTTGGCGACACCTCCGACCCTTACGAAGCCTGATCCTCTGTGCCCGATACTTGTATATTTGGCCGTGTCCGAGGAGGCTATCAGCTCGGTTCTGGTGCAAGAAAAAGAAGGCAACCAAGCTCCTGTATATTTTGTCAGCCGACTACTACAAGATTCAGAAACCCGGTACCAGTTGATAGAAAAAGTGGCACTCGGTCTAGTACACACGTCCCGACGCCTACGCCATTACTTCCAAAGCCACCGAATTGTTGTACACACCGACTGTCCCGTCGCTAAGGTGTTAAGCAAACCAGAACTCGCCGGAAGAATGATGGCCTGGTCAATGGAACTCTCGCAATTTGACATCACCTTCAAACCGAGGGGACCGATCAAGGCTCAGTGTTTGGCCGACTTCATAAATGAACTTCACCCACAGGGCCAATTCGAGGAACAATGGTGGACCCTCCATGTGGACGGATCCTCAAACAGCCAGGGGAGCGGGGCAGGAATCATCTTAGAAGGACCGAGAGGGATAACGTTGGAACAATCCTTGCGCTTCCAGTTCAAA